>NC_080730.1:6935506-7273840 GCF_019097595.1 Hemibagrus wyckioides | reverse complement strand
CATAATCAACTACAGATTAAATACAGAATAAGTTTCTAAGTTTGTCTGCTTGTCCTGAAGTCTTTTATTCCAGTTTTGGAAGAGAGATTTGCCAGTTAAAAGCTAAAATTTGGTGTACTTTATACTTGTGCTTATTTGTATGTGTATTTTAATAAATGGGTTAGTTCAAAAAACATGGCCGCCATTAAGCAACCATTTTTCGGCTAGTAATCTGAGCTACAGTCACAAATGTGCATCCTATTGTCTGTTTATTTTTCTTGGCAAAAACTGGCCACTTGAGCATTGTTTGAGAAGGGTGCTTGGACCACACTTATCGCTGGTACCCTAATGTTTTTGCCCATATCTTGAGAAACCAGAGGCCTAGAGACAGTCCTATTTTTTCCTTGGCTACTTCCCAAACTAATTTGCCATTTAGACCATTAAGTTTAACCAAGAAATTTGCAAAATATGCAACACCTACTTTTGCAATATAGTCCTTTATAAAATCTTGTCCTGACAGAGACTTTCTCAACATCAACAATTACACATGTTTTTCTTTGTTAAATAACATGGTATTTTCCATTAAATACTAGCTTTTGTAGGTGCATAAAGCATTATTATATGTATCTGTTAAATTACATTCAAATCTTGTGACCGATCTGATTCAAGATTTAATATGGTATAAGGCAGGATAACAAGCCATTTAGATATTAATATCCAAGCATTTCATCAAATGTTTAACATTTAAGTAGCAGAGTTTCAATCAACAAGAAAGTATTGGTAATCTAGCAAATTCCAACCTTTGGGGAAAATCACAATCTCCCAAGCCTCCCCTTTTCAATCTTGACTTAATTTACACTTGCAAGGGCTAAAGTCACGAAAGGCAAAACAACAAAAGCAGGGAAATTTTTGAACCAAAAAAAAAATAAAATAATAATTTATGATCAATATGGATGACTGGAAAATTATAATCCCATAAAAGTACTACTAATGCCTGCGTTCAACAACCCATTTGCAAGGTATCCCACCCTTTTCTTCCACCTCCTTCCATTTCCTGCATTAGCGACCACTCCAAAGTTAGCATGACCCGGCACGCAGCATTACCTCATCCCCAGGCCGACAGCAGAGACCATAAATGTAAAATAAATGGGTTTTTACTGGCATCCAGACCCATGAAATATGCAGCAGAGTAAGCAGCTTGAACACACAAGCACCGGGCACTGCTCCTTAGAGGTCTTCTAGTGGAGGGAGAGGAAGAAGGAGGAGAGGGAGAGGTGGAGATATAAGTGTATTTCTGTGGCCCTTACCTCTCTGATCTCTTTGATTTTTGAGCCGCCTTTTCCAATTAGAGAGCCGCACTGGCTGGCAGGGATAACCAGCCGCAACGTGACTGGAGGCTTGCTGGTGACTGTGCCATTAGCCACAAGAGCAGCCAGGTCCTGAAATACACAGTACGGTATATGTAAGAAAACTAGTGTCAATTTAACAGAACTTGGAACAGAATAAAAGATTTACATGGTGTAAGTATTACGTGTAGTGTGTTTGATGTAATGAGCGAGGTATACTCAATGATATAGCTCAAAAATTTGACCTTCTTGAATACCACATCTAAGGGAAAGCTTCTTTTTCATCTTTTTATATCGTTTTACACCCAAGTACTCTTGAAGTTGGATCTGATTTGCAAGAAAGTATTGATTCATTTCCTATAACAGCAGTTCTGACTATAGAGCTTAAGCGTAACCACCCGTCCAAATCCCACTACCTAACCAGTTACCCTCTACTGACCAGAATATCTTTATCCATTAAAATAATCTTAACTCTTTTGTAGCTGCCTGAATCAATTGTGGAACATTTCCAGAATGCTGCTGGCCTTCTCAAACGAGATCATTACCAAGATTTGAAGTGAAGACCATGAAAACAGTTCTTTGCAGTAGAATTTAATCAGCCCTCCCTACCCCCAACCCTTGCTTCACTGTTCTCTAATCAATATGACTTGCTGGAATGAAGGTTAGCGGCAACTGAACAAAGTTGAACAAGGCTTGTGGCTGAGTTGCCCATTGATTTCCACCACCAGGTTATGCAAAGTATTTACATATTCCAGATCACGAGTGTTACTTTCGAGGTTGTGTTTGATGCGCCACTGGCTTCAGGACCAGCCCTGGTAATCAGAGATTCGTAATCAAATGCTTCAGCAGTATGGAAAACTGCAACCTGGCTTGAGCTCAGCAGTGTAGGCCAATTTTCAGGAACATGCTCGGCACTTCGAGAGGAATGGACTTAAATGTCTATTAGTCAGGTGGCGCAGTTTCAGAAGCTCTTTCTTTAATTAAGCCCAGCAATAAATACCGGTCCAAGTCAAGGCCCACCATCACTGCAATTAATTAGCGGGGAGCTGGATTCTTGCTGGGGTTTGAAATGTAAATAGCAACCACTGTCTCGCTGCCCATCAACCTCTGCTCTAGCTACGTGAAGGGAATAATTACGACCTGAGTGGGTGCCCTGGAACGGCAACCAACAAAGAATTTATTCCTGCAGTTGTGTTTGCACTTGGTTTGTTGGGGAGCTGTTGCATTCTGCATTCAATGGATTGAAGAATAAAAAAAGAGATGTATATGTTTCTGTAAATATAGTTCAAATAATGGCAACCAAAACATGGGAGTGGATTTCTCTGGTAAGGCACCTTCAGGATTTTATTTTATAATAAAATCTATACTATATCAACGTTGTTGTGATTTGGCCATGTGCACAATCCACGAACAAGCGACACAATATGGCTGCCGAAAACAGATCCCAAAGAAGCCGCACCTATCATAATGGTACATTGATTTAAACTTTCCCATTAAAGGTCCTCCTGATGAATCTGCCATCTCTTATTTTTTTTTATCTTTATCTGACTAGCTTTCATATATTGCATGCCATGTCATTGAGAACACTTTGATAACAGTGGAATTTTAAATGGTGAACAATCACAAGCGGAGTGATACACACACTGAAACCTTCCAATGTAGTGGTTAAAGGAAATGTAGGCACTACATTTGGAACACCGCTCGTCCAATCAAATCAGTGAACCAGAACTAACTGTCCTCATGGTCATGAACAGCGTGCACCTATCCAGCTTCCCAGACCCTGTTGGTGTCATGTAATGTGCTAGCAAGATGTCCAGGTCAATCCTGCCACCCTCTTCCTCCTAATCTACTTTCCCAACCTGGTGAACGATCAATCATTCATTGTAACTTTAACCTCCAAAGGTCTGGCATTGGCCTGAATTCTGCATTCTCCCTTAGAGTCATAAAACAATACCACAGCACCTCAGGATAAAACCTGAATTATTAACATTCGTGGATTTTTCTGTCTTGTTACTTGACTTGAAAATCTATAATGATTATTCAGTCTCTTCAAAAGTTTTTCAGAATGAATTCCAATGGCACCGATTGATGAGGGCATCATTTTATGGTGTGTTCAAGTTGAACGCACAGTAAGTCATAATTCTAGAGAAAGAAGCTGCAATGTGGGTGGATTGTGGCTGCAATTAAACAGCACTGGCTCTTTTTGGTCAGAGTGGAGCTTCCAATGGAAAACAAAATAAAATACTTGACATTAGGCAAGTACATTAGCAAGTGAATATGAGGAGATTTATGTTGACATGAAAATATTTCATTCCTTTTATTCCATTGTTGCAATGGAACTAAAAATAACAACTCTGCTATTTTGGGGATATTCATCAGCACACAATGTGACCTCTTACTATAACTGTGGCTTCATTCAGTCATGCAGCTTAACATCTCTTCTAAAGCTCAAAGGCAAACAATCACCTCACTGAGATTTCAGCAACCTTTATTACTGAGGAGAATAATAAATGTAATCTAGATACCAAGCTAGACTTGTTATTTAGTTGATCCCAGGTAGCTAGGGCTAGTAAAGTGTATCCATGGTTACAGGTTTTTTTAGATCAGCAAAAAAAAGGTGCTCTAGCCGGTGTTTTTATTTTTTTCTCTTCAAGAAAAAAAGCCAAGTGTGAAAGGAACCTAAGGCGTTCCAGTCAGCGCTTTGTTCAGGGGGGGGATAAAGCCAGTTCAACAGTTATCGAATGACAGCATGCCTTCACAACAAGCCTTAGTACAAGAAGACATTCAGAATTGCCTGAAAGACTCCATACAACAAATTCTTTCTGCACACACAAGCTGGATGTTAGTTCTTTTTAGAATGAGGCAATTATACAGCAGTTCATTCCAGTCCTCTAATCTGATTGGTTGAGCTGTGAGTGAAGAGAGCGCATATTTTTATCTATATCTATCTATATTGTGTATAAAATTTTGGTTCATTAATATATATACATATATATATATATATATATATATATATATATATATATATATAAATGACCCTAACCCTGACACCTTTTCTTTCTATCAGAACCAGCATTAACTTCTTCAGCAATTTGAGTAAAAATCGTCTGTTAGATCGGATCACACGGGCCAACCTTCACTCCCCCATGTGCAGCTATGAGCCTTGGCCACCCCTGACCCTGTCGCCGGTTCACCACTGTTCCTTCCTTGGACCACTTTTGATAGATACTGACCACTGCAGACCGGGAACACCCCACAAGAGCTGCAGTTTTGGAGATGCTCTGATCCAGTCATCTAGCCATTATAATTTGGCCCTTGTCAAACTCGCCCAAATCCTTACGCTTGCCCATTTTTCCTGCTTCTAACACATCAACTTTGAGGACAAAATGTTGACTTGCTGCCTAATATATCCCACCCACTAACAAGTGAGATCATCAGAGTTATTCACTTCACCTGTCAGTGGTCATAATGCTGATTGGTGTGTGTATATATTATATATTCTCAAATTTGATTCACGTGTTGATTCTTTTTCTTTAGCAGCAGCTCTGACAACAAATTTCTGTGAATCAAATTTCATTGTTTCTAAAGTAACAATAGTTGTTATGGATTTTTATAGTAGATGATCCATATAATCTAAAGCTATTAATAAAGATAAAAAAACATGAAATTTCACAGTAGAATGTGTAATTATTGACATGGTATTTAACATATAAGGGAAGAGTCTACAGTGTCAGTGCTTTATAATAAGTAAGTGTTTAGCACAGAGAGTGACTTGAGTTTATTCATTTTAAATTAGAGCTGTCGATTTCCAGCGATTGTCTGCAAATATGTTTGGTGTGTTGTGGCCATAAATTGAGAGAAGTTGAACTTTATGCAAATATGAGGCGACTTGGTGCAGCGACTACCAATGGGAGAGAAGACAGTAGAGTGCACGTGATCGTTGGCAAAGAGGTCCTTCATCTCAGATGATATGATGACGATATAAAGTGCTACACAAACGCCAAGTCTCACATCACGATGTTTCATTTCAGCACAAGAAAAGTGATCAACATTGTTACTATGGCAACCAGTACTAGGAACACCTACTGGTGACTTTATAGTACAGTGACATTTTATTTTGTCTTAGTAAATTCAAGATTTAAGATTGTTTATAGCTGCAGGAGGAAACTTCACAACGTTTAACATGACGCTAGACACTTAACTGTGACGCAAAAGGGCTACGGTATAACACAACACGCCACAATATGTGCTGTTCTAAGGAAATCATTCAGACTTCACTGAAGTGAAGTGTAATAATCACCACACACTTTCCTATCCTCACTATTCTGCACTTCTTTATAGGCACACGGTTGTAAAATTTATGCTTCAGCCTTGTGTTACTTTTTGAGTTTTATTGCTATGTTGTTTCTGAAAAAAACCGAAACCCCACTGAGAGCTTTGGTTAAGCGCCACCCGAGCCTTCTCGCATTCCTCTGTGCCCTTTAAATCCACTTCAGCAATAACATTTTAAGGACGTCTGAGGTAAAACAGGTCCCTAAATAAACTCTAGTTAAAAAAAAAAAAAAAAATCTCTGAAGCTGTGATGCGCACCGTGCGTTCGGTATGAGTCAAATCTTGACCCTGCTGCAGCCTCCGAGGTTTCTATGACAACTCGCTCATTTCTGACCAGACCACACTGACTTGCAGGGAGAATCCCAGCACCTGGTTAATGAGCTGCACCCTGCCACGTGTGTGCGAAGGAAATAATGGGATTGGTGTGAAGAGCGAGGCAGCAAGGCAAAGTTCTTGACAGAGGCGTGATCGAGGCGGAGGAGTCGTTACGGGGTACCGGGTGGATTCTACGTGTGGCTGAGGGTACTGGAAGTCTGAGATGGGTTGACAGAATTAGGTGCGTTGTACTTAATGGTGCGTCACTTGGAATAATGACTCGGGGGCATTTTGGGTAATTGTGTAGTCGAGCACTCAAACACAGAAAAGAACAGCTAATCGATTCCTCGACATTTCAAATAAACAGGCTGAAATTTAGCCTTACATAAATGACAGTTACACCATGAGACTGTATGAATATTTATAGTGGGCGTGGCCTAAACCAGAAGGGTTTTTTGGGGAGGTATTTGTGAGATTTTTTTTTTGTTGTTGTTTGTGCAATATTTTCTAACAGATATCCCAATTTCATGCTCCCAACAATGGTAGTTTCATTTAGAAAAATATAAACACAATCCAATAAAATGGAACACAACCCTGACCAGGATGAAGGAATAAATGAATGAATGCTAGACAATGTACATGCTAGACAAACGTTTGTGTGTGTGTGTGTGTGTGTGTGTGTGTGTGTGTGGGTGAATGCTTTCTCTCCCCCTTACCTCCTCCAGCTTTATTGTGATCATGGTGAAGGCTCGGAACACACACTCTGTGGGGCCGGTGATTGTGATGATCCTCTCAGGACAAGAACCCTCAGAGATGTTAATGCGTGCGCTGCTCTGTTAGGATAGAGAAACAGACCAAAAGATGTGAGAGATATAGAACTGGACATATATACTGGCGGTGGTAGACATCACTGCTGATCTCTCTCTGCCCCTATCTATTTTTTTTCTCTATCAGATGCTTTCTTGTATTCCTGTCGTTTAGCAACTCAGTGGGCCAGCGTTTGGGCTGAAATAGAAATATGCTTGCAGAAGTGTGTGTGTGTGAGTGTGTAGGCATGTGTGAGAAAAGTGTGAGAAAACATGTCTGGGTTGCCCCTGCTTTCATTCCATCATGTTAAGACAGACAGACAAGAGACTTGTGAGTACTAGTCTTTTTTTTTTTTAAATAGAAGACTATTTTTAAATCATGACAATGAGTATAAATGTGTGATGTGTGTTTCTGCTCGTGTGCTCACTGACTCATTCTCTAGTGCATGCTTGTGTGTGTGTGTGTGTGTGTGTGTGGATGACTCAAGAAATTGCTGTGCTATGCTGGACTGTGTGAATCATCCTCCTGCAGGCCCCCTGCTGCCTCTCTCCATTAACACTGATCACTCCATCAATCTCACACACACACACACACACATGCTCTGGCTTCATGCATAGGCCACACAGTTGTTCTACACAAACACTGTAGAGCTGCCATTTCAGAACCAAGAGGTTGGGACATGAGTGAATAAAAATGGGCATCACCTCAATTCAATTCAATTTATTTGTATAGCGGATTTAACAATGGACATGGTCTCAAAGCAGTTTTACTAAAGTAAACATAGAAAAAAGTTTAAAGTTACTATTTATCCCTAAAATGTATCCCTAATGAGCAAGGTGGCAAGGAAAAACTTCCTGGGATGATATGAGGAAGAAACCTTGAGAGGAACCAGACTCAGAATGAAACGTATCCTCATTTGGGTGACACTGGACAGGAAATGCAAATAATGCTTTCTACAACAGCAACCAAGAGCTCTTGAGGAACAAATAGGTCAGTGTAGTTTGAGTTCATTAGAGACTTAGCACTAATTCCTTCCTGCTGAAAGCTGACCTCAGCTATTTATCTATTTCTCTGAGTTACGTTTGTAGAATATGTAATTTGTCACTTGGTCTCAAATGAATGGATGTTATTACATTGCTCTGTTGCTTTATAATCCCTAATGTTCCATTGATTTTGGCATTCTTGCATAGAGCTAGTATTGTTATAGTAGTATTGCACCACAGCACTGTTGACTTCTCTGGTCTGATTCTTAAGAGATTCTTAAGACATCATGGGATAAGAGCTCTGGCTTCATATGTATAGGTTGATATTAATTGTGCTGCTTCTAATGTCCTTATGCGGGAACCTGTGCGATCGATGCAGCACTTTTAACATGCGTAATCGTTGGAAAGGAGTGTCCAAAAATGAAGAAATAAATAAAAAAAAAAATAAAAAAAAAAAAAATAAATAAATAAAAATAAATAAATGAATAAATAAAGGATTAATCTGGTAAAATGGAGGACTTAGAGAGAGTGAAAAAAGAAATAAAGACCGAATAAAGGAATGATTATTATAACTGCTTTCAAGATTCAGGATTTTTAATTCTATTTTTTTGTCAAAGTTTTGACAAAAACTCACAGTGAAGTGAAAACCTTTCCTCCTGGGTGCATTTAAATAAGCTAAATCTAAGAGACTAAATCTAACTTAAATCTTTTTACCAAGAGGTCAATGAGATTAGGAATTTCGGTCTATTTTGTCATGTCCACGTTCAGCATTGAATTTCTTCGTCATGTTACACTCCACACTGGTGATTAATGCCTGATAATAAAAGTAAAACTAGTAAAGCTTTAAGAATATGTAGATTGACAGAAGTATTTTTGTTTCTACCTAGCCTCCTAGGGGCAATATTTTCAGACAAAATTCCCCCCCAAAACCCTAAAATATATTTTCTTTCAATCTTAAAAGTAAATGTTGCTATCAAACCCATTTCTGCTCCCTGTGATGCCCTAAGTACTTGTTCAAAAAGCGTCTAAAATTAAACGAAATTTTTGTGTAAGGTAAAAACACACCTCTCACGCTGAAAGGCAACATTGTCCTGACTTATTTTATATCAAACTTGCTTTGATAAAATGATTCATTTCTTTATACTGATTGAGAAGAATATGATGTGCAGTATGCTGCATGTGGCATGTAGTAATAGTAGAAGTGCAGAATGACGGTGGAGAAAACGAGTCTTTGTGGAATCCTACAGGATATGATGCTCAAGACGGACATGTCTGTTTCAAGGAGTCTGTTGGCCTGAGGGAAAAAACTACTCCCGAGACTCTGTTTTTAGCTTTCAGACGAGGAAAAAGTCTCGCCTGATGTTCAGCAACAGGCTGAATAGACCGTTATAGGAGTGGGTGGAGTCTCTGAGGATTTTCTCAGCTATGGTACTACATGCTTTAACTGAGTAGGAGGAGTAATAACAGGTACTAACTTCATTTTTTCCCCCTCTCAATCTAGCTTGTCATTCTGCATACTCGCTATCACCGTTTAGCTTAGTCAGGATTTGACTAAGAGCATTGAAGATTTCAGATAATACATGTACGACTTGTCCAGCTACATGTTACAGTCAGTAAGAATACACATTCTTTGATGGATATTACTACAGAAAAGGTCTGGGTTTTTCTCGTCTCTTTCTCATCTCGGTCCTGCCTTTAAGACCTAGCTTTTTTAGCAGCACGGGAATGATGCAGTCGTTTCCGCTGTGTCTGCAGCTTGATTACATTTATGGCTCGGCACTTGAAAGGCTATTTCTTGCTTATTGCTTAACATTTCTAAAATTTATTCCTGCAATCTAAGACACCGGCTATGCACCGACCGAGATGAGGAGGATTTATTTATTTTTTTGTTCTTTCCAAGCCGCCAGATGCTAGAAGGTCGGCAGATGGTTTCCTGACCCTCACTTTGTGACCTCGTTTTGACCTCTGCTTGACCTCATGGTTTATAGCCAGCTCTATTACTGTAATTCCCAGCCATCTCAGATCACCAGCTCTTAACTCTCCAGTTCTCTGTTAGATATACTGACTGTCGCTTTCAGCTCATTTCCAATACAACACTCCTGCTTAGGATTTTTATAGATGGATTAAGCCTACCAGAGACTCCGAATGCGGTTAATACGAATCAGTTCTGTTGATTCCCAATCACATTTGGATTTTATTGCAATATTCAACCTCTCAATTTTGGCTCAGTTCAGCTCCATGTCATAGAGATATAGCCTCATTAAGATTGTTCTGGAAATCAGATTTGGAGGATCATTTCATGGTGGTATGGAGGCCTGATAAAAGTCTGATCCAGCACTGGAGGATGTGGTAGCTTAGTGGTTAAGGTATTGGACTACTGATGAGAAGGTTGTGAGTTTGGATCACCAAGCTGTCACTGCTGGGCCCCTGAGCAAGGACCTTAACCCTCAACTGCATAGTTGTGAAAAATTACATGAAATTTTAAGTCACTCTGGATAAATGGCAGAAATGTAAATGCACTGGGTCATCGCTAAATTGCTATGTGTGCTTGAATTTAACATCATGTTCCTCCTTCTCTTCTCATAAACTTCAGAACTCTTAACCTATACATCTCCCTCTTTAAAATGAAAACCTCTTCTTCTTTCAGCACAAGGACACAGAATTAAATGCTTAAATTAAAAACGTGACGCATTTAAAGGCTATTAAAAACAAAATGCGCTATGACATTGTACCATCTTCTGTAAAACATTAAGGAATTAAGCATGTTGTGATGGAGTCAATGTAGGTTGCAATCAATTACTTATATATTTATTTATTTTTATATTTATCAACTTGTTTTTATTTATTTATTTATTTATTTCCGTTCGATTGATGTAGTATTACCGCAAACCAGTTCCAGTGCGAAATCTCACGAGGAAGTTGCTGCTGATAGAAACCGCAGCTATATTAAATTTAGGCAGCTAAATCATGCTGGATATACGAAAACTAATTGTGTTAATGTTACTCAATTCAATCACACTGAACCGCTGTATGCATTTTAATTAAGCAGATTCAACAAGTTGTTTTTTTTTTAAGTGCTCGCATTTTTACATGCAATAAAATGCTAGCAAAAGTCTTGATCATCTCTTCCAGTTTTTTTTCCCCAGAAGTCCTTGCTTCATTTTTTTTTTTCATCGTCTGTAATAATGCATATAATTATCCTGTTATGCTTTTAAGTTAAATTATGATATCTGACACTATTTAGCTTGGATAATTGAGCTTCCAGAAAAGAGCAAGAAGGGACTGGTCAGCCTTCTTGTCACATGATATTAATTAAAGAATAAGAGTAAATGAGTGAAAAAGAGCGAGAGAAAGAGAGAGCACATATGTATGTGTGTGTGTGTGTGTGTGTGTGAGAGAGAGAGAGAGTGAGAGAGGATAAGAGTGAGTGAAAAAGAGAGAGAATGTAAGAGAAAGTGAGTGAGTGTGCGGAAAAAGAGAGAGCGTAAGTGAGAGAGAAAGAGAGTGAAAGTGAGAGAGAAAGAGAGCGTAAGAGTGAGACAAAGAGAGAGTGTGAAAGAGTGAGAGCGCAAGAGTGAGAGAGAGGGAGAGTGTAAAATTGAGAGAGAGAGCGCCTAAGAGTGAGTGAAAGAGAGAGCATAAGTGAGTGAAAGAGAGAGAGAGCGTAAGAGTGAGAGTGAGCGTAAGAGTGGGTGAGAGAGACAGCATAAGAGAGAGAGTATGCAAGAGAGAGACAGAGCATAAGGCAGAGTCAAAGAGAGAGAGAGTGTGTGTAAGAGTGAGGGAGAAAGAGAGAGTGTGTATGGGAGACTCAGAGAGAGTGTGTGAGAGAGTGCACGAGAGAGAGAGAGAGAGAGAGAGAGAGAGCGAGCGCAGTATCTGTTTTATGTCTTCTGTATTATGAAGCCAAAATCATTAGTCTTCATTTCATGGAGGCAGCGAGCGCATGTCTGTCAAACACATTTTTATACTCTCTGCGTGCGTGTGTGTGTGTGTGTGTGTGTGTGTGTGTGTGTGTGAATGAGAGCAAAAAAGAGGGAAGGGAAGCATCTTCTCAGGAGTTCCAGCTTCACATCAGTGGCTTTATAGGCAAAATGAAAAGGCATTTTTCATGTTGCCAGGGCACTACACACACACACACACACACACCTGAGCTTTTCTTCTTCATAAAATCTCCTTATGTTCTCAGAGTGGTCTTGAAGTTCCTCATTTAACAGGAGATCTTGAATGTATACAGACCATGTGTGTATGTGTGCACATGTGTGTATGTGTGAGTCAGTAGTCCTTGGGATGATGGGCTTCATTTACATATTCCTGCTCTCTCTCTATCTCTTCTTGTGTTGTCTTGTTAGTGTCGATGTGAAACACGCTTTCTTCTGTGTTCTGTCTTTTCTCTGTCACTGCCCGAGACCAGCGCACTGAACTTTTAATGTGGCTGTGTGCCAGGAGAGCTTCAAACAAGTACCATTTACACACACACACACACACACACACTCTTCTTGTAGATTCTGGCAGATTCTGGATGCCCTACCTCCTCTCGTATCCTCTTCACAGTTTCTCCTTTCTGTCACAAACAAAGAACAGACAATGATTTATTTACCTTTAGCACATTCATACTGAACTAACGAACAAAACAATGGACAAACTCAATACACATGAATTAAACAAACCCATGCACAAGACAGTGGAAGAAGGAATCTAAAAATCGAAGGAAATATTTTTTATAAAACTGGGTATGGCAGTTTCCCCTAATTCTGATGTTAACAATGTTGTGGGTTTACAAGCTCACATCTAATTTCATTAAAATGATTAGATCATGAGAAATAATTATAATTAAAAAGCTATGATTTTTTTTTAATCCTGATTTTTTCTGGGGTCAAGGTGAAGGAAGCTGGGTTTATTGGTTTTCAGTGGTTAAGGCTCTGGGTTGATCATGGTTCTAGCCTCAGCACTGCCAAGCTGCCACTGTTGGGCCCCTGAGCAAGGCCCTTAACCCTCTCTGCTTCAGGGGTGCTCTAACATGGCTGACCCTGCACTCTGACCCCAACCTCCAATGTTGGGATATGTAAAGAAAGAATTTTACTGTGCTGTAATGTGACAATGATAAAAGGCTTTGTCTTTTCTTTCAATAGTTCTATTTTTGATATATTTATTTTTTTCATTTCCACCACCTCTACGCCCTTAAGTTATGTTATGTTGTCTTTATTTGTCACATATACCGCACAGTGAAATTCTTTCTTCACATATCCTATCCTTTGGGGTTGGGGTCAGAGCGCAGGGTCAGCCATGATGCAGTGCCCCTGGAGCAGGATGGGTTAGGGGCCTTGCTCAAGGGCCCAATGGTGGCAGCTTAGTGGTGCTTGAACCCCGATCTTCTGCTCAATGACCCTGAGCCTTAACCACTTGAGCTACCACAGATGTTCTCTCCAGTATCAGTACGTTATCATTAATCAATAACACAAACATAAGTTTGGTTTTTGTTTGTCAGTTTTGTTTTTATAAAGTTACAACATCTTGTATATGGAATATATAGTTGGAGAGGCAGGGGTGTGACCTAGCATCAGCAGCGGACAGAGACGATAATTTATAATTTTGACGTGTGTGAGATCAGTGATTTTATTTGTGTGGTTTATTTGACTTTTTAGACAAAAAAAAATAAATAAGAAAATGACTTGAACCAGAGTGAGAGAGTGAGAGAGCGTGAGAGAGAGGGAGAGAGAGAGAGGGAGAGCTGACAGAGGTCGCACAAAACAAACCCGCACATCCACCCACACCGGTGCATGAGCTTAAAAAGTGACTTGAGCAGGAAGAAAGCTCCAGAATATTGGGACAGTGTTTTATTTTTTCTGCTGAGTGCTGAAAGCATACTGAAAAGCGCTAGTGGGAAAAATAAAAACTGAGCACGAAGCTCTGCCAAAGTCCATCTGTCTAACTAGTGCTCCTTCCCACCTGCCTTCGCATGTTCTCCAGTAATATACACTATATTGGCAAAAGTTTTGGGACACCCCTCCATATCATTGAATTCAGGTGTTATTTTTCAGCAGTTGGGCTCGGCCCCTTAGTTGCAGTGAAAGGAACTCTTAATGCTTCAGCTTACCAAGACATTTTGGACAATTTCATGCTCTCAACTTTGTGGGAACAGTTTGGGGATGACCGCTTCCTGTTCCAACCTGACTGCACACCAGTGCACAAAGCAAGGTCCATAAACACATGGATAAGCAAGTTTGGTGTGGAGGAACTTGACTGGCCTGCACAGAGTCTTGACCTCAACCTGATAGAACACCTTTGGGATGAATTAATGCAGAGACTGTGAGCCAGGCCTTCTCATCCAACATCAGTGCCTGACCTCACAAATGCACTTCTAGAGGAATGGCCAAAAATGTTCACCATATACACTCTCCTAAACCTTGTGGAAAGCCTTTCCAGAAGAGTTGAAGTTGTTATAGCTGCAAAGGGTGTGCCAACTCCATATTGCATGTAAAGGCAGACGTCCCAAATCTTTTGGTAATGTAGTATATATGCAGACATTATAGTGAGTAACAGGAATTTATGTATAGTTGTGCAAAAATTTTTCCCATTTTCTTGGATGGTGCCAATAATTTTAAGAGATGACTCTTGGGTCTTCATAATATCACTCAAGATTTTTGGAGCATGTTGTAAAGTCTAAAAGAGCCAAAAAAATCCCCATCATTAACCAAAAGGCACAAAAGCAGACGGTCTCTAGTGTTGTCTTTTGACAGTCTCTAGTGTTGTCACCTGAGCAGTAATGAATGGAGTAAATGAGCTTTAATAACCTTACAGATTTTCTCTGATTTAATTGGACGGTTGAATTTTAGAGAAATGAAAGGATTTAGTAAGAATCATAGGAACGCTAATGTGAAACATCGCATTAACCGCACCTTTAAACAACCTCACTCATCAGTGTCTTCAAGCTGACATACCTGTTGAGCAAAACAATTGGGAGATTCCACGATTGCTCTGTTGTTAAAATATTGTAAAGTTCAAATTTTTAGCTAGCATATTTATTTATTTATTTATTTATTTATACAAGGTATCTTTCATGACACTTGCTTAGTCATGTTCATAATTAACAGGTTTTTCAGACAGGAATTAGCAAATCCAACTTAAAAGTGAACTAGTGTCAATGCTAACAAATTAAATACTTTAGACATTTCCAATGTTTTGTTAAATTTATAATTGACAATTGACATAATTCTACATCTTAATTTAAGTACCGTTTTCATAAAAATAGTGCCTTATGACATCCTGTTATTACGGTAAACCTCTCATGCTAACACAAGCAAGACCCCTCCTCACGGCTAAGCAACAAGTAAATAAGACTGAAATGACCTTTTATGTGAGGAGAGACCATAACATCTCATAGCTAAAAAAATGTTAACAAATTGTTCACCTTTTGACAAGGATACAAACTACTATTACGCTACATAACCACAGCTGTTTCTATTATACTATACGAACACACGTAACTAGCTCTATTACTTTATGCTAGCTCCCATTTTCAGCCTAGCCACAACACAGCACTAGCACAGTGGAGCTTTTACTGTCCTAGTGCTAAATTTAGCTAGCTAATCAATTTATGGTTAAATATCTTGTTTTTACAGAGAAACAGAAAAATATCCTCATGTCTTAAAAAAAATAAATAAATAAAAATCATGTTCACAAGAGCACATGCTGCTAAGTCAATCTCTCTTGGCTGAACAGTGGTCTGTCTGTCAGAGTCAAAACTCCATCATGCTCCACTTCACTGTGTGCTAACATCTGCTGCTTCTCCTCAGGGGGGGTGATGTTTTTGTCTGAGTGTGTTTATATATATATATATATATATATATATATATATAACTGGGAAAGCAAACTGCTAGCAAAAGCTCAGGGGCTTATTAGCAGGCTAGTCCTCAGGTGAGAGTCTGTATAACGTGGGCTTTCTGAGAAAACATTAACAGCTTGTGTGTGTGGCCAATGTGAGAGGGGAGGAAAAAAAAAGACTACATCACATGCGATTCCCTGAGATTCGACATGATGGGGAGCGGCGCTGCAGGACTTACTGCTAGCTACGTCTCAGAAGAACAAAACCCACACACACACACGTTACACACTGTACGTTAATGATGATGATCTTTGCTCTTATGAAATCTCCATTTATGCTGCCTTCAGGGATAAACAGTGTCAGCTAGCGATATTAAGCAATAGAAGGTTTCAAACTGTAACCAATTCCCATCATGACTTTATACGACGCATGAAAAAACTTAATAGACCCTTATTGTGATTACGGTTTACTTGCCATTCTTATTACCTGTGGGGTCTCCAGTTAACATAAGCAATTCTAATAACAGATTGTAAGAACTGAAAGCAGCGCCAGCACTTAGAGAAAAAACAACAAGAAACGTATTAAAGTTATTATCAAAATAGCTTCTAGGTTTCTTCTTTATTCTGGCGTATTTCCTTCTGAAACAGGAAGTAAGGCTTGATTGAATTACGCAGCAGCCAATAGTCTTCGAGATCTGCCAAATCTGATCTGGTGGAAATGTTAGAAAGCTAGCTAATTACAGATCCAAGTTTTGGTTTTAAACCAAGCATTTACATGCAAAGACAAAAACACAAGCTTACTGCTAACAAGCTACTACTATAGAGCAAGACCTGATTCTAGGGGTGGGGTTATAGCTGTTCTAGAGAGCATTTAATTAGACCAGTGGAAAAGACATAACTATAAATGAATGTATATATTTATTTATTTGAGATATTGCATAGCATTGGTGTCCATTACACTAAGGGACAGGTCCACAAAGCTGTTAAACACTTCATTTTGATTATTTGATATTCATATTGTAATATTTCTGACGAAAATGTCCTGGTGCTAATTTGTTTGCTGTGTGTGTATTTTCATTATTTCTGTAAGGATTTCTGTTGTACGTTGTGCGAAGGTGCTGACGGTGATATAAGTTAAAGGTCTGAATGTTGATGTTTGAGCGGAATGTTACAGATGAGGAGGTGAGAGAACTAAACTTGATCAACATTCTACATACTAGGCTTTGCTTTAGCATCACTGACAGATTAGCAAAGCAATCTTAACTGTATTTGTTTCAGATTAGCTTCCTTCCTTCCCTTTTTTTCCGGCTTCATCATGTCTCTGTACATGTCTTTCTTCCTTTTTGTCCATCAAATAATTTTTAAATTAGGTTTGGGAATTGAAAAAAAAAAAAAAAACGGGACCACATGACATGACAAGATTGGTAGCCAATCGTTTGGATTTGTCATTTTACCGAATGAACTGAGAAAATCCCATACAAATTGTGTGATGGTTTAACGGTAGTGTCAAGGATTCAAGCGCTGCTGCATCACCGTCTTTAGGCAGAGTTAAATTTCACTAGTAGTTTTATCAGTAGGTAGTTTTAAGGGGTAATTTAGGAAACTGAAATGAAAATAGATGAGCATGCTGAATAATAATAATTATTTACAAGTTACAAGTTAATTATAAAAATTAATATGCAATATTAATATTCAATCAGAGTGTGTTTTTCACTTTAATAAATAGCATGCAAATGACTAGTGAAAGCTGAGAGAGTGAGAGAGAGTGTGAGCGAGAGATGCAGAGGTACTCACCTTCCCAATGATGCTCCCGACCTCCTGTGAAAAGAGAAAACAGACACCAGGCAAATGTCAGTGTATTGATCCAAGCACTTTACCCCAGATGTCCGTCTGTCGGTTTTAGATGAGGAAGCCGCCTGTGAGCTCGACCTCGTCCCGGTCCTAACAAACCTGCCTAATGCACTATTGGACTCTTTGATTTTAAAACCACAGGGAAGCACACATTGTAACACTCAGGCTGTACAAAAGTGACTCAACGTGAAATACGGAAGGGAAATGAACCTTGAGTAAATGATTTCTTAAAGTCGGAAAATTCCATTATCGCTTTCAATTACCAGAGCAGCTGTCTGGCTTCTAGTTATCCAACGCTAGTCTGCGGAGTCGAAATCCATGATTAGAATAATGCAAGAAGCAATTACATAAGGCTATTTCCTGTTCTCGTCGAGGTTTTCGCAAGTGATATTGGAAGGTCAGAAGCTTGTTCTTGAAGCAATAAATCATACGCAATAACTGCTCAGATTCTTCATGTGTGCAAAAAAATATGGAAAAGGTGACATTTTGCTTGAATGGCATATGGACTCCCGTATATACACTAAATCAGGCATAACATTATGACCACCTGCTTGATATTGTGTTGGTCCTCCTTTTGCTGCCAAAACAGCCCTGACCCGTCATGCACTGTGTATTCTGACACCTTTCTATCAGAACCAACATTAACTTCTTCAGCAATTTGTCTGTCTGGCCAGCCTTCACTCCCCACATGCATCACTGAGCGTTAACCGCCCATGACCCTATCGCCAGTTCACCACTGTTCCTTCCGTGAACCACTTATAATAGATACTGACCACTGCAGACCGGGAACACCCCACAAGAGCTGCAGTTTTGGAGATGCTCTGATCCAGTGGTCTAGCCATAACAATTTGTCACTTGTCAAACTCGCCCAAATCCTTGTGCTTGCCCATTTTCCCTGCTTCTAACACATCAACTTTGAGGACAAAATGTTCACTTGCTGCCTAATATATCCCACCCACTAACAGGTGCCATGATGAGGAGATTGTTATTCACTTCACCTGTCACTGCTCATAATATTATGGATGATCAATGTATATTTCTACTATAAAGCAAGTTATAGCAAGAATTACAGATATTAACAACATGAAATGGAACTATGAATGGTTAAAAATGCAATGTATCGTTGTGGTATACAAAGAAAAAGAAAGGATGCTTCCATTCTATCATGTATCATTTTTTTTCTCTATTTAAGTCTATGCCCTGTTAGTGTTTTCCATTATTATTATTAAATATTTAATTCATAATCTTTCTTTATTTTATATTATATTTATTTCTGATGTAATGAAACATGATCTGGTCCACAGTAAGTCCTGTAATGAGGTACCATCAGCTAAAAACACACCAACACACCACAAAACAGTCCACTCTGTTATATATTTCCCGGAAAAAAAAATCTATTTCCAAAAGCCATGTGGGCAGAAAATAAGTACACCTGCTGTATCTGGAGTAATTAACAAGTAGTTTAGAGCCAGGAGCTGCTCATCAAACACACATTGGCACTGATTCTAGAAAACTCTCTAAGTGTGCAGGTGGCAGGAGCACCATTCTTACAAAAAAAAAAAAAAAACAACCCAAAAATAAATAAATAAATTAAATTAAATCTGTCTCAGTTTTGATGATGGTGCTGGAAAACCCTGTCGAACACATCAGTCCAAACTCTCATGTTTAGCATGTTTTCGGAAACAAGATGTGGTCACTCTGAAAGCCATCGAGTGTGAGTTACGTCATTTTAATCCTCGTTATTGTGTTGTGTTGCAGTGACCGTCCCCTCTGAGGAGAAGTAGACACAAGCCATGCCAGCAAAATGATTCACGGAAAACAAGTTCTAGTCACTAACTAAAGGTTACAGCCTGGAATAGCTGCATAAAGATTTTGCTTTAGTACACTTCTATTTTTAATTTTTTTTAATTAGCGTAATGTTCATTGATTCGGCCATTTTATTGTATCTTAAGGTCACCTGGAAATCACATAGCTTTAGTGGACAAGAGGAGACACAAGCTGGTATTAATTATAAATATTTTTCCATAAATTCGGAAACCATGTCATTTGGATCGACAGATAACTTTTAATAAAAACTAGCAAGGAAAACAACCTCGAGTAAAACCATTAAGGTGTTTTGATACACTGGGTGTGGTCTGAATCCCAGTGTAATCAGGAAGTTTTAGGTTCGGTCTCACGATGCACTTCCTGGTCCACATGACTACTTTAACATTGTAGATTTTTCAAATTCTCTATTTCAGACTAAACTCCCAGTGTGATAGCCCATCAATCAATCAATCAATCAATCAATCAATCAATCAATCAATACAGAAGGGCCCCATAAATGTACACACACTTCAACAGTTGTTTTCGATGCCCTCTTTTAAAACTCGAATTGAATTATGGCAGTACATTTCCTCTAAAGTCAAAATGGTGGGGGCACGCTTGACTTTCAAGCAATGCAAGATCATTTTGAAGTGGTATTGTAAATTTGAAAGTGTGTGTGAAGTTCAACAACAAGCGTGTGGAACAGAAACACCAATGCGACTAACAATCACACAAATTCCTGTTCATACAGTAGTTCACCGAAATCAGGCTATGCTAATGGTGACCACTTTGACCACCTAATCTGATCGCATAATTCAAAGCCTTCCAGCTACCCTTTGTTTATATAAATTTAACAATTAAATTTTTATACATATATTTTTTCATGTTGTAGCATGTATACTTCTGTATTATATATAGTTAAATACAGCCATATCAATAATATAATATATTATTTATTGTACTTCAGTGATTATTGAATTTCTTTGACGTGTCACACTCCACAGTGGTGGTTAAGATCTTATGTGAAGGTAGACACTCAGGGATTTAAGACTTTGTAGTTTTTCTTTAGTATTTTTGTTTTTACCTAGCATACTAGGGGCAACATTTTCATAGAAAAGTTATTTTTTTTCACACAAATATTTCTTCAAAGTAAATGGTGATATCAAACCCATTTCTGCTCTCTGAGATGCCTTAAGCGCAATTGCATAAGCAGCTAAAATTCGAAAGTGTTATCTTCAACCACTAACATTCTGTGTAAGGTTATCCAAGAGAAGGAAAAAAAACGCTGAAAGCCATCCTGACTCATTTTATATCAAACTTGCGGCAATAAAATTATTTGTTTGTTGAAACTGGTTTGTTTAAATGTCAGTTAAAGGCAGAATGGAATGGTGTAAAGAGTTAAAAACAAATAAAGAAAAGAAATATTCTTGTTTAAGCCACGCCCACTTCTCTCCAGTTTGAATCTGAATCCAAATCGGGATAACATTAAACAGATCCACGCGGAACTGTTACACCCTTTGTTTATATAGAAGAAAAATGTCAAAATGTCACCAGATGAAATGTTTTCCCAGGCCACCAAACATATGATTAAGCAACACTTCTATTGTACAATGACATCTCATCACAGTGGATGACTTGTTCGTTATTAATTTCATGCAAATGGCAAATGAACTGAAAAGGCCTGGCATGTCGAGCCAACAGGCACAACAGTGTGTAGCTCTGGTTCTAATGACTTCATTGTGCAAGCAGGCCAATAACGAGTTTCACTGAACCCTCGCAGTGTTAAACGAACACTTCACCCACAAAAAAATGGCGAATATGGGTAAGTGTGTGAATGAAAACTAGCAAGAAAGGGGGAGGGGAGACGATGCTGCTGGTTGATAGTGCGGTGTGTGGGTGGTGGGGGGGGGTTATTATGATCTCATTTGCATATCCTTAATGTTTGCCCGTGTTAAGGAATCATTTAAAACCCATTAGAGTTAAGCATCATGGGGCGAGTATCCCAAAGGCGTCATAGCACAGAGATTATTTGAAGTGAATATCATCAGATTGTCTGTATGATACGCAAAGCTTCTATTGCTGGAGGTTTGCTATTTCAGGATGAGCTGAGAGGGTGGGCATGTGTCAACTGTGTGTGTGTGCAGTTTACCTTGCCATGCATCAGCAACCTGAGGGTAAGAGTGACGTTCATGCCCCCGTCTCCGAAGTCCTGCTCACAGTTCATTCTGGCTGCGGAGTCCGGCGCAGGGAGTCGCATGAAAGAAGCTCTAGAGATAATGGAGCTGTTCAAGGTGATGAACTGATGAACTGCCTTCTTTTTTTCTCCTGTTTTTTCACAATTCTGGAACACAACAAAACAACAAAACACATAAGATCATTCCTAATGAGCGTTCACGTGCCTTAAGGCTTCATAAAGTGAAAATGTTATAATAATGATAAAGCTTTATGTCTTTAGTAATGCAGAGCAAGGTGCCAAAAAATATCTCCACCATAATTTCATTATAATCATCTATCATTATAATAAACTTTCTATGATATGAATCACTGTATATATGGTTTTCTGAAGAAACTGCCGGTAAAACAGTAGTTTAGCACTGAAACAAGTAAAGAAAGAAAAAACGATTTAACACACACACAAAAAAAAATTAGAATAATGATGATAAAAAGGCATAATTATATTTTATGGCTCCAAAAATAATTTAATATTGAAAATGAAATGCTTCCTGAAATTAAAATGAATAAACAAGAAAAAAAACCACTAAAAATTCAACATGTTAAAAATAACATTTTATTCAATATATGAAAAGATTAATTATTTAACACCAAAAAGGAGAGAAAAATTCTGTAAACAATTTAATGTTTTATTTAAGAGTGAGAAAAATCAATTATTTAACACCGGAGGAGGAAAAGTATGAAGATGTCTGTAGACATCTTAACATTTTTATTTAATATCTACAAAAATAAATTATTTAACATGGAAATGGAGGGAAAACCATCAGCAAAAATGTCATTTTCTTTAATGTGTACAAAAGTAAATTGTATAGCTCTGAAAAGAAGGGAAATGTCATTTTTTAAAATGTTTTATTTAGTAATCTAAAGAATGTTATCATTTTATTTCATATCTTCAAAACCAACACAAATACTACTAAAAAAAATAGAAAATTGAATCTGTAAACATTAAACTTTTTATTTAATTTATCTATCTATCTATGAGTAAACACACGACTCTGTGGTGAACTTTTGAATTAGCGAACAAGCTGCATGTTATGCTGTAAAGCTTTAATTTTCACATTGTTTCAATGTGTGTGAGATATCTGAGTTTCGAGCGAAGATGGCAACCTTTTTATAGTCGACCTGTCAATCATTCGTTTGTCATTCATTTTGCATAACAGATTTTTTTCTCTTTTTTTCTTGAAGCTCTGAACAAAAGTCTCTGTTTACGTGGCTGATTGTGTTTTGTGATTTGTCCTGAACTTGGAAGCTTGGACATTTCTGAGCAGCTGTTGGAGCAGTCAAATGTCTCATTTGCAAAAGAAATAAGCAGGAAAATGAGAAGAGAAAGAGGCCGATCTTGAGGTTGATTAAGAGAACCTAGTAGGTGAATGGAAGAGAAAATACACAGCAAAACAACTAAAAAAACGACTTTCCTTTCAATCCACTTTACCTGTGCAGACCAAGTCTACCCACTTAAACCCTCAAATATTTTATTCCAGTCTACACAGGATCCTGAAACAAGGTCATAATTTAAGGTTTAATCGCCAAGTCGGAAGCTTAGGGGAAGAGAATTGCATAAGCTCTTGGCTTCCTGTCTAGAATATTGGAAGAAAAGTGCATGAAGAGAGAGGAAAATAGAGAGACTTCACATGTTTTACACTCATGGTGTCTCTGCGTGTCGTTTCTAATCATTTTTATCGTTAATTTTTTACCAGCAGAATGTTCTCTGATGAATCCAGTGAAAACCTCCAGTCCAAGTATAAAGCAAATACGGTTAAAGAAGAAAAGCTCTCGAGTTGTCATTTCACATATCACTCGAGCCTCGAGTCTGGGTCACGTCAGCACTACATCATATTCTGGAAACTAACCTTTGCTGGTGTTAGAGATGTCGGGTTCACTTAGAGAATAAGCCTGAGTCTCACTGCTACCAGAGCTGAATTCAGGGAAGAGATGCTAAAGAACCACACGGAGACAGCGATTGTATAGCAAAGCTCTTCAAAATTTACTGAGATGAGCAAGTAAGGTAGAATATTCAGTGTTATCTATAGGTTAACAAAAGACGTCAGCAGAAACAGACAAGACGGTAGACGTGTTCACTGGCAGTTTATTACGAAAAGGATTGGCTAAGATACGGAAGGTCGAGACCGTCACAGAGTGTCCGTGTTTGGCACATGTTCTCAAAACAGAACAGAAACAATTTCTAGGACAAAACAAATGATATCACGGTAATAAAATGAGGTCATAAACAAATGGTTTCACACACTCAGCCAAGTGCCGCAGTCAGCCCAGGACAGTGGACAGAGGACAGAGTGTGCCGAGATATAATCTAATCCTAATATAATTAGGATTTCTTGTTAATGTGATATTGAAATGGTGACGTTTTTTGATTTTTAAAATTCGAAACCTAATACTTCATTAAAAGATCATTGAAATTTCTTTTCCTATTTAAAGCCAGTGAAGTCATAATCATTTCAGTGCTAAGTTCTGAGAAGAACAACACCACCACTGCACCAAACAGCAAATCATCACTCTATTAAAATCTCGAAGCAGATCACAAATTATTCAATATACAAACAGATTTAGTTGATTTCTGGGACCTTCCCGTCGTTAGAACTGAACCTCAGGAATATAATAGCTTTTATTATATGAAGAACGATTCATTTGACTGCCATTTATTAAATGCTACCTGACTTCTTATGATACATGTCCTATTGAAGCTACACTGTAAGACATTTCAAGATGGCTAAATTTGGAAACAAAGTTCACCTGCTACCTTAACTCTTTTTCCCAGAGGCTAAAATATGGAATTCGTCCCTGTTTGGTTGTATCCATGTTTAGGATTGAACATCTTTGTCATGTAAAACTCCACCTTGGTACAGTAGTTAATAAGATGCTTATATAAAGAAAGAAATTGATGAATTAATATGAAGAAATTTCCCAAAAACTGATCTCTGAGATGCCCCAAGTGCTTGTTCATAAGTAGCTAAAACTTGAAGGTGTTATCTTCAACCACTAAAATTCTGTGTACAGTTATTTAACAAAGGGAGAAACAAATGTCTCACTGAAAGCCAACAAAGTCCTGACTCATTTTATATCATACTTTGGTGATAAAATAATTTGATTGTTTATACTGATTGAAAATGTCCCATAAGTTGAGGTACACCAGTGTACTCCTAAAAAGGGTTAAAAATGTGAGTAAATTCACCTTAAAAATGACCTTGTGTTTCACTCACAAGTAGTCAAGACAACAGATTATCATTATTAGTAGTCTCATTATTATTATTAGTGGCAGAGACAGGTTAATTAGTGGCAAAGTTGTCATTCCCGCTTGCTAACTGGTCATAGCAGGTGTGTTATGGGGTCACCACATTTCCATACGAGTGACGATTTGAAGGAGAGGCGAGACCAAAGACTTTTTCTCAGGACACAATTTGTGACGGAACCCGAAATGAAAAGATGAGCGTGTCTCTCACGAAGCGCCATCGCTAACGAGGCTGGCTTGTCTGAATCCGCTGGTACGGGGTGTTAATAATCTCTCACTCGACCAGTCGTGCCTGGACGTGGAGACATGTTCAGTCATTTGGGTATAGCCCTTATTTCTACCGTCTGTTTCTTTCTTCCTCTCAACAAAGTCTCACAGACCAATTAAACAGACGTTTTCGAGTGGACGATTGTACGACGAGACTAAGACACAGCGCCCAGTGATTATATCCAGACAGTTCTGTCCAGAGAGAACAGGCTGGATGTCTTTCAGTGTCTCTAATTGATGAAGCTCCTGTGCTGTTTCTTTGTTTAGAAACACAGAAGAACCAAGGGCAGAAATGAAAGAACTTTCCGGTGTTCTGCTGAGACCGAGGACGAGACTCAGACTGTGGTATGTAGGATGATGGACTGAGGTACATTGAAACTTTATACTGAACTAATTAACCGTTTTAACCAGTACACTGGTGAGCTATTCTGGCAGCATAATGGAAATCAATATTTTCAGTTAGTATGAACAAAAGAATTTATTTTAAAATTTATGGCACACACCCTATCAAGACCTACTTACAATTTATCTCATTTTATACAGCTGACTAGGGTTCTTGCTCAGGGGCCCAGCAGTGGCAGCTTGGTGGAGTTGTTGGAGTCCGACACCGTAACCACTATTTTTTCACTTATATAAGTCTGATATAAAATTAGTAAGGACACTGAGTCGAGTTTTATTTATGGTTAAAGATAACACCCTCTTATTACAAACAGCCATCTAATGTTGGGGCATCTTAGAGAGAAGGAATGGGTTTGATATCACTATTTACTTTGAAGAAACATTTACGTGGAAAAAAATAACCGTTTTTGTGAACTTTTCTATTAATATATTGCCCCTAGTACTACAAATTCTTAAATCCTTGGGTGAGCTATTAATCCCCAGTGTGGAGTGTGACATGGACACACCAAAATAAAATTAAATGCACTTTTAAAGACATCTGAAAGCCCTATTCACCAAATACTACACAATTCAAGAGGCAGTTTTTAAGCTACAACACAGGTGCATGCTTCTTCCCAGCACATTTATACTATTTGTTCAGCCTGTGAACCTCCTCAAAGCACAGCTCACATAACACACTTGGCCACTCAAGGCCACTCGCTGTAATGTGGCAAGTTTAACCCCCACAATAGTGTATTCCTCCTCCATGCTACTGTTACAAGAGATCTCGACTTCTAAAGGGGGGTGCAAGGCGAACAGGTGTGTGTTTCTCTAAGTATTTTTATACGATGCCTTCTTTCTTTTCTCACGAACACAATGAGAGGACACTGGGTTCAGACAGCCATGATGCGAAGAGACTGCAATGTTTGACAAGCCGATTCTTCTCTAGTCAAGGGAGGGGTTGGCGGGATTAATTTCGGTGACTTGGTGACGCGAACAAGAAGAATCTGTCGCAGACGTCCTTCAGCACGCGCGGTGGAATTTCTATTAGAAGCCGCTGTGCTTCATCACAGCGGAAATGAATAATTGAATGGCTTTCAGATGCAGAGCTGGACAGGGTTAAAATCCTCACGTAGTTACCATGCCGCACATATACATGCACTTCTATGCACACTTGGGTTCCTGTTTCAGAGAGCTGACCCTCGTATGTGACAGATTCATGGGCTCTCTCTAGGACTGAGCATTAGGATGGTCATCATTCCGGCTAACAATCAGGCCTCTGGACTTAAGTTTCAGCTTTGGGCTTGTCAGTGCTTGCTGTGACAATGCGAGTGTTACCTCACTGCTATAGCTTTAGTGAAATCCAAACTGTCTTACAACTGCTTTATAAAGATGTTGACAATTACACAGGGATGAGTCACTGAGTCAGTATCTCTGATCTAATCCATTGATGCTGTGAACATTTGATGTTTACTGACACAGCACATAAAAATAGGGCAGAAATTCTCATAAAGCACAGCACTGTTACTCCGCTGAGGTTTCGTATATTTTGATGACTAAAGATTGCAGAGAGTGCTGTGTGTTTAATATCATTATCTATTAGCAGACACCCAGAGCATATATATATATATATATATATACAGTGCTGCCAGTGTCATGATTTTGTTATTAGCTTTAGCAAATTTTTAAATCCTCTATTTAGATTAATTAAAAAAGAGCCTTCAGAGCAAACATTAGTGGTTGTCTAGCACACAAAATGACTGATCACCATTGTTCACTAAATACCATTGTTCCTAATAACCAATGATCACCATTGTTCACAACAAACCAATCACTGATCACCACTATTCCCAATGACTAACTACTGATCACCACTATTCTTAACAACCAATCACTGATCATCATCGTTCCCAACAACCTATCACTGATCACCACTGTTCACAAGGACCAATAACTAAACATCACCGTTCCCATCAACCAATCACTGAACACCATCGTTTGCAATGACTTATCACTGAACACCATTGTTCTCAATGACCCTGAACACCATTGATCCCACCAACCAACCCCTAATTACCATTGCTCCCAATGTTTCCATTGTTCTTTTTGTGATTTTCAGAGTAAACACAATACTCCTCACAGTATTTATCCTATAGAATGGTGTAGAATAGTGCATGTAACTTAGGAAGCACCTTCCACATGCTACCTGTGTGGATTTCATCCAGGTTCTCCGGTTTCCTCCTCCTCCCAAAACACACATGTAGATGGATCGTCAGCTCTACACAGCCTGTAGGTGTTAACAAGTGTGTGAAGGGTGCCTTGTAATGAACAAAAATACCATCCAGGGTGTATTCCTGCTTCTCAGCTTGTATTCCCAGATCCACTATCATATAGTGGTTTACTTTAGATGACTGAATGAAATAAAATGATGTAGTTTGGACATAAAACAGTATCAAATCTACTTTTGCATCCTTTTTTTTGTTCACATTATACTAATCTAAACCGATTTCTTTAAACATGACCTTTTTCGGTATGACAGCCAGATTGTTTCGGCTGTGATCGGTGGTGATGTAATGGTGACGACTGAGTGAGTTAACTAAACTTGCACACACGCACATAGAAAGCAATGCCGTTCTGCCAGGCATCGACAAAGCAAACAGAAAAGGAAAGAAAGAGCTTTGTTCCTCCCAACACCCACCCTCCCTTCCCTTGTGTGCGTGTGATCACTGTAATTACTTTGACTGTAATTGTAGGGGTAAAACTGAGGTCTATTTTCTGGAAACTGTGAACTCCGTGTGTGTGTGTGTGTGTATAGATAGTGTGTTTGATCCTAGTGTGACAAGCATGAAACATTCCGATTCTGTTTCCTCTCTTCTAGTACTCTTTTATGACAAGTGCACCAACTTATCAACAACTTCCCACAGTGCATATAACAGATCTGTGTTTCTATTTTAGAAGCTGAACAACTAAGAATCAGATATTTTTTCATATTTCTTTAGATACGTGATATTCCCCTTTCAAGGGAAAACGGGGCGTCCTCATAAACATAAATACCGAAATTTTAGTGTTTTCTCTGACTTCATCTGGTCATGTAGACAAGGCCTAAGATTTCTCAAGCAGAACTCGTATCTCTTCTCCACTGATAATCCTTTCTGCAACACTTTAAAAGGTCAGAAGATGCACCACCATCCACCGGGCGAGTCCAAGTTATCGCTACACATCCATGAAACACATTCATTACATGTCTGAAGCTTTGAACAGGATTATCATGACGATGATGCTCCTGGTTCTTGGAGTTCAGGCGGCTCGCCGGTTTCTCCGGTGTGGAGAATCATGGGTTGAACTTCATAGGGAAACTGAATTGCTTGATGCTTTTCGGAGCTGTGGCAATATTTACTCTCTTCCTCGCCGAGTGCATATGACCGACTCGGAGGAAACATAGCAGGATGAAACGAGCTATGGAGTGGGAGTGACAGTCAAATGACACCGCCGACCTCGGACACTCGAGGATGTCACGTCCAGTGGAGATTTATGAGAGGAGCCGGAAAGTGACTCAGAGAAGAGAAACAAGCAGAGGGCAGATGGATAGATGAATAGATGGATGGGAGGAAAAACAATGCTTTGTGCTAGGAACTGGTAAAACACTGCTAAGACACAGAAATAAACTGCTTGGTAATATGATGATTATGTAGTGATTTTGATAAAACGATGATTGAATAAACTGTTTTACACAGTAATAATGATCTGATTTGGGTATTATGATATATTTTTTTTTACTGCTAATTTGCTGTATAATGATTAAAATGCATAAAGCCTCATTCATATACCAAGTTTCACATATAGGCCACATTCAGCCTGAATAAACTTTTTGGGGTCTTGTAAATTAGCAATTCAAGTAAAGCGAGTTCTCCCTTTATTACATATGCATTTGAAGGCAGCAGAAAAAAGGAGTGTGGATATGTGCAGTGCGACTAATTACAAACTCTGTTTGGTGCATTAACTTTCAGAAATTTTTCATCAATCCAATCCTTCACTCTAAAAGACCTCTAAAAAGGTTTGTATACAACATGAAATGGACACCAGTTTGGCATGTAGATGTAGGTGTCGTAGGTACCTGTAGGTGAGGAGTATTTGCATTCACACTAAAAATTCCTACAAGAAGACATGCACTTCACATAATGTGGATGAAATGTTGAACACTTCATTGACTTAACGCTTGCAGCTTTGCTCACGTAGCAGAAAAGGGGCGGAGCTACCAGGTGAAAAAAACTTTCAAGATGGCCGACAACACTCTGGTAGATATGCAAATGTCTTTAGAAATAGCCTCTATTTGTCACGTATACATTACTGCACAGTGAAATTCTTTCTTCGCATATCGCAGCCTTGGAGGTTGGAGTCAGAGCGCAGGGTCAGCCATGATACAGTGCCCCTGGAGCAGAGAGGGTTAAGGGCCTTGCTGAAGGGCCCAACAGTGGCAAATTCGAACTCTATTCTGCTAAAACTGCAGCATCACATTACATGCGTTTGACGTCATTTGATCTCAACTGGGAAACGGCTTATACTTCCACTTAGTTTAAACGTTAGTGCTTCATTTGAGATGATACTCCCATTCTAAAATTCATCCAGTAGACGGTGAGGTAAATAGTCAATAGTGTAAATGCTTAGTGTGTGGTGAGTCATTTGGGATGCAGCTCTATTGGGATGCTATAAATTGAGTACAAAGGACACTGTGATGTGCAGGAGAGCGTAACTGATGTTCAAATTGTCTAAATAAATGAATATGGTGGAAATGATATAAAGCTGCGTGCATGCCCAGCATGGTGTTTTCTGTCGTTTTCATTGTGAAACTTTTGAATATCTAATGTAGCCAAACCATAAAAACAGCATTTTCAAAATTGCCAATGTTCCTGTAGACCAGGCCGCAGACACCCAATGCCAAGTGCAAACTCAATCACATAGTCTCGGGATGACTGTCTCTCTCTCCCCCACACACACACACAAACAAATAAGCTGTTGGAAGGACAAAATGGATTTGAGTGCTAAACAAATGTGCTCTGCTGGGGCGTTCTACAAATCGGTCCTCTCGATTTGGATGCTCAGGAACAATTCAGTCCGCACACGCACATACCGAGTGCGCTCTCAAGTCATGTCAGATCAGACTGAAGGCTGATCAAAGAACATAAACATCCCCCTACTGTTTTACAGACTTACTTAATCAAGAGCGCAAATCAGACAGGAAGCAAAATCGATACCTCTTGCGGAGAGCGAATCAGTCTTGAGCGAGTTGACGAATCTTGGCATAACTCACGATGTCCTGGCATACCGGCCACATAAATCGAGATCTGGGGTCAGTCTCATTAAGTCAAAATCCAGGTTTTTAATTATTACAGCGTGCCTTTCGCATCCATTCGGAGTGGCTGTTGTGACTGAGACGAGGCCTGCGGATTAGTCAAATGATGTTGGACACCGCAGAACATTTGAATGTCAGCACTCGACTTTCACTGCGTTCGGGGAATAGACGAGACTGGCCGGAAGTGATAGGATGATACCATTCTAATGTCATCTAGAAGAAGGAGAAGGGGGAGGGGGGGGGATCTTGGGTCGTGTCATGTTTCCTTGGTATTGATCCTCTGTGACTGGATTGACCTTGACTGGAAGCATTCCTGTAAGCTCCTGTTTCTGTTATACAGTAGAGTCACACACAAAAAAAAAGACTCCCCTACCAAGAACTGATTTTATTTCTTGATATTTTATTTAAAAAAAACCCCATACTAACAGAGTCTGTGATTACATGAAGTATTTTTAGTATTATACATCTGTATATAGTCTAAAATCATAGTGTGTATATCTGCATATCTTATTTGACTCCTTTAGTAGAGCTGCTGATAAAAATATTTTTAATAATATAATAAAATGATTTATATAAATGCAATATAATTTAACTGATATTTGATAATTATAACTGATCTTTGGTTTTTAGCAGTAGTAAGACTTACTATATAAATTCATTCAGAAGTTCTCAGGTTTTAAATCAGAACAAAAAGAAAAGTGCGCAAATTTGCCTCAGCAGACGCAACTATGCAAATCATCTTCTTTGTTGGAGCTGCACTCATGCTGGAAATCTGTACTGACCGTCTACACTGCCTTCGTAAAGTGTGTTCAGGCTTAACGGAAAAGGCTCTCTTATTACCTACCAGTTTATTAGGAACACCTCCACAGGTGCGCATTAATAAAATAATGCACTGGTTTGAGTGATTTCAGAAACTGCTGATCAACTAGCAGCTTCATGCAAAAGCACAATAAAGTATATAGTCTATATAAAATGGTGTGAAAAGATAAAGACTTCCACTGAGCTGAACACAGAAATGTCTTGTTTTATGAGAAAGGACAGAGGAGGAATGGCCACTTAAATAACCACAAACAGAAAAGCAGCACTCACAAGAACCCTAAGGCAGATCAGCTACAACAGCAGAAAACTACAAGACACGGTCCACTTCTGTCTGTCCGAAAAACAGGACAGTTAAAGGCTGGAAAAATGACCTATGTATCTTCATGATTTTGTGCGTTGCACTATAGCCGCATGATTGGCTTGACTGAATGGTGCAGATGTTCATATTAAAGTGGCCAGTGAGTGTTTATACTGTACATAGTGTCAGTGAAATCAAGTCTAAACCTGCACTATATCAGAACATCACACTTAATTATTTCAGTATCTTTTTCAGAAGTTTTTTCTTATCAAAATTTTTTAACAAATCTTCAACAGGAGCTCTCTAAATTAAGATTCTGATGTGACAGAAATTAAGATTCAGCCTCCAGGCTTAGAAATTGTGCCACAAGTGACCGTGTGCAATTTGTGTCTCAATCAGCTTGGGTCTGGATTAAAGAGGGCAGGAGTAAAAAAAAAAAATGTTAAAGGTACACAATGTTCTGCTCATACCTCTCCATATTTAATCCCCAATTTGTGGAGCTTTAGAGTAATGCATGGCTTGGTTTGTAGGGTAATTAGCGAATGAGTTCATGCTAAGCTTTGAAATGACTTCTCTATAAAGTCTACCTTTTAAATACACAAATGGATAGTAATTCGATGGCAGCAGGATTCTAAACACTACCAATATTATCAGTATTTCTGAAGTATCTGTCCTTTAGGCTATTTCCGTTACAGAGTTCATTCTGATGTGTCAGGAATCCAAATCTCTGTATCAATGTCCCAGTGGTTCTTCTCATGCCCCGACTCCCAGTGCTCCCATCTTGTCTCCATTTTTTCTCATTTAGAGAGGGAAGCTCCAGCTGAGAGCAGGCACTGAATTAAATTTGTTCAGCGATCTAGCAAGGCTGGGACTACGAGGGCTGAGTAGGTATTTAATGAGTAGAGGCAATAACATGGAACTGGTAATTTTTTTTCCTTTTCCTTTCTTTTTTTTATTTAATTAGATTTTGCACAAAGGCAGTGCAGTTATTATCCTTCCTCAACCCTGGTACTGGGTTTGGCATGCCCTGTAGAAAACTCTTCCATTTCCACTCTTCTGCTCGGAGATCTTATTTCTCTCAGCTCAGCCTCTTTACTGGCTTCTTGCACATCAGCTATTGAGAAGGTCACCATTTGGTGAATATAGGAAATGATAGATAGAGAGAGAGAGAGAAAGAAAAATCTCCCCGCCTTCTATTCTTGTTTGCCTTTTCTGACTCCTGCCCTGGCGTGGCTTGAAAGCCAGGATGATGGAATTGTAAATAAAGTGGAGATTGAAAAGAGGAGAAAAGCAAAAAGGAGCTTATTGTTTGTGTTTTTACCCTAAGATTGGAATTTGCTACATTGACCGAAGCCAATTTTTTAGATCGGAAGTCTGTAACTTAAACTTGGGATTTTCTTTAAATTAGTGGGCTATTAGGCATCAACAGAAGGTTCAATATTTATCATCTGCATTAAACAATGTTTGATTAGTTTGTGTGAAATCTGCACAAAAAATTTAAGAACTATACCAAATATGGTGCAAAGATGCAAAACCAGGGCTTTCTTTCTAGATTCATACAATCTATCAAGTGACTATATCAGAGTGAAACATCTCCTAGATTTCATGTTAAGTGAGGTAAATATTTTTCAGCTTGTGACTGCATGTGAAATACAGTCGCAGATGTAATTAAAAGGTGGAAAATTTGCTGTCTCGTGAAGGAAAGATTGAAAGAGACCTAAATCTACACAGACCGAAGCACACATTGTCTAATTAAAGTACAAATTACACAAAATAATAGATAGCAAAGCCATAAGTTTTGTTTTCTTTGAGCTACAGAGTTACAACTTTTTGGGTTTTTTTATATTTGGTATTCAAAGGACACACGGCATGAAGCCAGGGACCTTGTGATTTAACACACTGCTCAGCCCTAATAGTTTTATTGCAAAGCTATGGCTAGATATTACATTTTAGCCCACCTAATATCACAACAAGCCATTACAGCTTGGGTTAAATGAATGCTGCTCGATAGAAATGGCCACGCATATTCAAAAGCTCCTGCAGTGCATGGAGATTAGTGGGGGGAAAAAAATCCAGCTCTTGTTAAGCAAACACAGACCGGCTTGTCACAAACTGACCCAAATACATAAAATAATTTCACAGCAACACATTTCGGATTGAAGCAAAGCCTGGATATTTGAGCTTTCATTATTCCACGTCCTGCCTTTCCAAGAAGGTGGGGGTTAAGACATCTCAGCTGGGGAGTGCTGTCCAGTGATGAATGTGTGGCTTGGTTTAGGGACTTGACACTTGGACCCTATGGAGTGTGTTGCTAAAACAACAACGTGTGCCACCCACAGCTTATGAATTACTGTGAATACCAAGCACTGCAGGTCAAAACAACACCATATAGCCACGAGCTTTCCTGCCAGGTGCTATCATCAATGTCTGAAATATCAGTTTCATTCACAACTTCAGCTTGGGTTTTAAGGCTCATTGGACTGAAGGAGGAGACTTGACAACAAATGATAAAACAGGATAGTTATATTGAATGTTGTGTTAGGGTTTAGTCACTTGTTTGAGTGTAGATGTTTGGGAGCATGCCTCTGATCTCAGGGAATCTCCTCAGCTGTTCCTGCCTGGACAGCTGGACATGAGAGGGGGTAGGAGGGAGGGGATTGTGGGCACTTCAGACAGCCCAGTGGAGTCAGTGGGATTCAGAGAGATTCCTAAAAGCCTGCTTCACAAATAAAAAAAAGAAGCTAGCTGTAATCCCAGCTCATTACTTCAGACCGCACTGTGTTGTAGTTGTTCATCACCCTGGCACAAGTTTTACCATTTCAGTGATATGAAGGTTGCTCAGAATGGATGCTATTTGGTAAAGCATTTAAGGTCAAGTCCTATGAAATCTTTATTTGCTCCAGTATTTAGGATCACTTTCCAATGACGGTTAAGAAGTACACTTGACCCTCGAATCACATTTTCCTTTATTGCCTGCCACAGAGATTCAAGCCTGCTAAAAAATGTTTCCAATAAAAACATTCATTTCCTGGTTTTGATTTGTCGTGTTTCTAGAAAGTCTATAAATAGTTCCAATTAGATTTTTATTTCGAGTGTTCCCTGTTCAAAAAGGATTATTTTTCACAAGTAAGTATGGAATATAATATTGGGTGAAATGTTCCTCTCAGTTCCTCTCAACAATAAGATTGATCTGCAGGAACCCAGAACTTATAAACTTCAATAAATGCGGCTGTGTTGTGGAAAAATGCGATCAGATTCTCAGCTTTTCTTTCAGCTTCTCTTCGCCTTAAAGTCTAATGCGGTCTACAGACAACATGAGGTTCTTGATCTAACCGCAAAGACACTCTGTAAAAGCCCTGACCTTTGACCTGGCGGGTGTGCTGGAAGAAAAGTGGGCAAGTAAGACGGAAGGTCTGACTGAATAATTAAGGATTAACACAAAGGCTGGCATGGGGTTAATTACTGCACATGCTAGATTACAGGGCAACACACTGAGCCATTGGCTTTTCAGTGACAACTGCCATGCCATTAGTTAGCATGTGTGATGGCACAATTATATTACAATTTTATTATATTTGTATACATAAAATTATGTTTACACCTTTTAAAAAACCTAATTTCTCCCAAATTTAGTAACTTGCCAATTCCTACCCTTTATCAATCATACAACATGCTGCCTCCATGACATCAGCCCTCTTCGACATCCATAACCTCACAGATGCCCATGATTGGTTCAAGGGGAATGTGGTAGCTCAGTGGTTAAGGCGTTAGACTCTTGATCAGAAGGTTGTGTGTTCGAATCCCAGGTCCTTGAGCAAGGCCCTTAACCCTTAATTGCCCAGTTGTGTAAAATGAGATAAAATGTAAGTCACTCTGGATGCAGGAAATGTAAATGCATGGTCTGCCAAATGGCAGAAATGTAAATGAATGTCATGATAACCTGATTGACAGGTGAAAGAGTAATTGTATCCCTCCTGCTGTGGCATTGTCAGGGATTGAAATTTCAACCTTAAGTATATTTTTGTGCAGCTTGGAGGCTCAATTAATACATCGTTTTAAGAGTTTTAACGATTTCCACAAAAAGATTTGATGGTAGTTTATACAGCACTGAAATGAAGACGCTAACCCAAGAGAACGTCACAGCCCATAGCTGAAATGTCACCGATGACTTTGCTGATACCCAAACATGCTTCATGGTCAGAGACGTCATCAGGGAAGAATACATAAAGTCTCCCTTGCACAGATACAAGTGTTCATGAACATGAACATAAAACAAATCTATATAATCTATAAAATTCATGATATGTATATCCAATTGAAACAAATTACAGTTCCTTCTTTTTGTATCAGATATCCAGCCTGTTCTATTACAAATCACAATCGGCAGTGTTAATTACCGAACTAGATTTCTTATCACAGATAAGTACGGACATCAAAGGTCATTTGAAATCTGCCATAATCTATAATGTAATTTCATACTTCCGGACAGAATATATAGCGCAGGTTAATTTTAGCCTTCAGTCCGAGCCTCTTACTGACAAGTCCCTGAATTACGGGTCATATTCTGACAGACAGGCTCATTTAACAGAACGAATGGATATGACAATCAATGCTTATTATCACAAACCTGGGCTTGAACAGAGAGATGAAAGGTTACTTCATCCACTGAGGCTTGTTAGATTTTATATGCAAAATCTTTCACTCGTGTAATTCTAGTATTTACGCTGGCCGATTAACATTAACCAGTCTATAACATAACATAAGCTACATTACACGCTAAATTGAAAGCTGATTTGCTCCGAGGTCCGTTCGCTTCCCCTGTATTCGCTTCGCTTGCTTATTTATATATATTTTTTTAAAACTACATCTCTAAGAACACCACTCCTAATAGTCTTACAGCAGTGTACACATACAGGTTCTGAGCTCTTGTTTGCTGACATCCGAGTACAATGGGACGCGTTTTCAGGCCGAGCGACGCCAAACCAAAGCTAATTAACTGAAGGTGACCCTCTGATTTATTTACATTCTAAACAAAGGAGCTGCACAATACCCTGGAAATCAATCACGCCAGATAATCCAATTCTTCTAAAAGGGGGAGCGGAGGGGGCATCATTCATGGAAATTATTTTATGAGGCTTAGGCTACGGCTTTGATTGAAACTCTTTTGAGTCATGTGCTAAAAGAGTCGCTTTCATGGCGACGCTGTGCCTTTTTAACACAAGTTAACGGGAGAGATTTAAGTCTGAGCATGACATTAAAAAAAAATCTTATATTGAGTTTTATAGTTTTATTTTTTATTACATGCATATGTTATGACTCTCTTCATATTGCACCATATGCATAAAACTCATTTTATAATATTGCCCATGTACTGACATTTTCTTGAACAATGTAATGGTTTGTGCAGAAAGTTTGTTTACTGGGATTCTGTCAGCTACTAATATTATGTTTATCAGCTTTTTTATCCAAGAGGCTATGTATATTCTTATTATTTGACATCAATTTTCCTAATAAATAAGTCACAGGTTTATATAATTTGCTAATTCTGTAATTTTAACGATTCCATAGTAACAACTTACTTTTATCGGGATTTGTACCTCAGATGCTCCGTAAGAGCAGATTTTGTACGTGTAATCCTTCAAAATTCATGTTGCTGTCCTTCGACTGCTCCCTGTACGGGGTCACCACAGCATTTTACACCGGGTGCCCTTCCTGACGCAACCCTCCCATTTTATCCAGGCTTGGGACCGGCACTGAGAGTTAACCCCTCTATGACTGGGTTGGTCCTCTGCCTGGGAGTCGAGTCCTGACTCTGGACCACCAGTGAACATTAAAATACAACAACATGTAACTGCTGAAAATTCAAAAACATGTAATCGTTCAGAACCGAAAAAAAAGTGTAAATATTCGAACATAAAAAATTTATTTATTTATTTATTTATTTATTATTTACTTATTTATTTATAAAAACAAATACATTTTATTTTTTTTATTTTTTGGGGGGGGGGTGGAGTCTCCATTTCCTGACAGCAAATAATAAACAGTAAATAAACAAAATTAATTCTTATTTAACATCAAGAGAGAGGAAAAAAACGGCTGGTGAAAGAATGACTGTACAACGATTGTATAAACTTTTCTGTATAAAAATTGTAAAGCTGTTTTGTTGTTTGGGGAATAACAGGGACTAACTTATTTTGTGGATGTTCCATGACATAAAATGAAAAAAAAAAAAAAAAAAAATAAAAATAAATAAATAAATAAAAAAACTTAAATGAAAGAAGGAAAAAATAAATGATAGTGATAAATGAATAATAAAATGAATGTAAAAAAAATGAAATAAATAAAATAAATGTAAAAAATAAATAAATAAATCTTAGCTTCAGAAAACAGTTGTGGTAAGAAGAATAATGAAAGGAATAAAACATTTGGCATGTGCTGTTATGGGAAAATAATTCCATACTATTTTCTGATTAATTTCCTACAACTTACTCTGTAGTGTTTTTTTCCTTAACTATTAATCCTTGCTTCATTTTGTTCATTGAGGCGCTCATTTGTATCAGTTTAACCATCCTATTTATTATCCTATATATTAACCATACCTTATTTATTTTATTTATTCTTGAAGCTAAGAAGCAAACCATGGCCACAGCATGATAATTATTTTGTAATCTTTTGGTAAAATCATGTCATTATTAGTTGTTGGGATTTAATGGTGCTTGGTTGGGAGACTTGTTAGACCACGTCACCTTAATTGTGATTTACTGCACTTTTTGTTTGTGTGTGTGTGTGCTTGATGGAGTAGCCTGACATGCCGGATGGCCTGGCCTCATTAGTAAATGTCTCCCCTCGTCCTCTAGGAAGAACAGCGTCATGTCCACTGATTAGCTGCTTACCGTTTTGAGTCTCTGTGTGTGTTGTCACAAAAATGACAAGCTAATGAAGTATGCTGATGTGAAGTCTGTCCGTCTAGCGCTCCGGCTTTAATCGTTATTAAGTAGTGTACACTCAACTGGATGTAAATAGCACGCTGACATTACAGCTCAGCAACCGAGAAAAATCCATGTCAGAGACTCTGGTGAGTAATTAGTGAGGTCTACACTACCGTCAAGCCTTTAGAAGAATTTGTTTACAGAGTCGCCGGATGCTAATGTTCTTCCTAGCTAGTTACCTCAGAACCTGGCAGTGGAGCTAACTCAGCAGTTTGTGTGCTTCTGTGTTGTTCCATGTTTCACTGACTGAGCAGGCTCTCTTCCTCCGTCCCCCCGAGGACAGTGATTTGGGAGATAGCCAGAAGGCCCTGATTACCTCCGTCCCAGCTGGCCAGACATCCTTTCCTGCCTCATCTGTCTGCCCGTTAACCCTCAGAACACCTATTGATTTTTGTCCGTGGCTTTAAGCGGCTAGGGTCTTCATGGCCGTTGTGCTAATTCCTCAGTTACTCTGTACAATGCAAATACCTCGTGAAATTCTCCAGGACGATGACTTGCCATCTGTTTCCTATATGTGCTGAGAGACGGCCAGAGTTAAGGCGAAGTAACTGAAAGACGTTGATGCGGATAGCAGATGTCAGGTCTCAAAAATGACCAGATAAAAATTACTTTCTGCCTAAAGTCCACTAGACAACACAAAATCGGTTTTGTTCAGCAACATGAAGCAAATATTATTTACTGGGATTAATAGAGCGCTATACATTATGGTAAAAGGTATTTTTGCGGTATAATTAAAATTGCATTTCAAATCAATTCAGCACTCAGACTAATTTTATTAAGTGACTAAAATATTGAGCTTTAGATTACATTAGTGTAGCTAGAAGATTTGTAAAACAATTCAGTACAAATATCACTGTAATAACTTCTGATATTAAATGATTATAACACCTTTATTCATAACCATCACTATTAGGAAACACTAAACCAAAAAAAAAACAGTCCATGCAATATACAGTTATTTATATGTAAATAATTGTATTAGAATTCTATGAATTTATGAAGAGTGTGTATTGTGCAGAAGTATAGGCACCCTTTTTTCAGTGCTGGATGTTTATTTTATAGTTTCTGTATTATTAAGTCAGTACAAAAACATTATTCTATTTCTGAACTTCACTTTTCCAACAAAATTCTAAATACAGAAAACAAATTTTCTTTTTTCTGTAATGAAAACAACATATGTAATCATAAACAAAAAACATAATGAAGGCCTTTTGGTTTTGCTTGCTAAAAAGTATTTATTTATTTGTTTTTTTTTTTACTTATAAGTGTTTTTGTTTGTTCATTTATTTATCTATCTGTTTGTTTATTTACAAGTGTTTATTTATTTAGCAATTTCAGTTTGCCTATTTATTTATAATTTGGTATAATTTACAAATTATAAATCGTGTAATACTTTTTCTATGAGTCTGTCCAGCTTAGATTGTACATCATCTCTAACTTCTCCGCTACATTGCAGAGTGCCCTCTGTTTTGTTTGTTTCTTTCCTTTTCATCATATTCAGGAATGACCTCCTTTTTGGTACATATGTGCCTTTTTCAGCAAATGTACCTCACAGTGACATTGTAATTATTATGGTGCACCCTGAAGGCTCAAAAACCCCCTGTACAGTACCTGCCTTGCATTTATATAGCTTCTTATAATCTGTATATATTTATATATAATTTATACTCAATATCACAGATGGTCACAAGAGAACCACAGTCAGTGTCTGACGATCTGATTTTTGATTTAGAAAATTACAAGAACATATTCTGATCCCAATTTTTTTTTAAAAATCTGATTTTATCTTTTGGGATGCATTTTAATTGAATTTTATTGTAAATTTAATTTTAAATTAATTAAAAATATGTGGCTGCAACACATGGTTTTGTATTATTTTATATATTTGTAAATATTATAATAATATAGTATGTATGTTCTTTTATCTATATTCAAAATACTCTCCCTGTACATACAGACTGCATCAAGCTTCTGTGTCTGATGTCTCCGAAACCCATGTTAGATGATGTTATCACTACATGTACGTAACAATTGTAAAATTTATGTTCAGTTATCCGCAGAAACGGGGACGCCCTGTAAAGACGATGCGATACGTGATCCATTTATTACGGATACGTTTAAAGCAGCCGGTGAGTCAGTACGATACAATATTAGGACATTACCGCACAGGCAGGAAGCCTGGGATTTTGTAACCGGAGTCGTTTGGCCAGGCTTGCCTCCTCACCCATGCGCTTTTTTTTCCCTCTCTAAAAGTTCTCCACCAGTCTGCTGCTCCTTATTCGATTAAGCTAATGGACATCTGGATGGCAATCAGGGCTGTCCAGCGTTTCCGCCTTAGCACAGATGCACCGACACAAAAGGATCTCTGAGATGAGGCTCTTTAATTGATGGACGCCAAAAGACAAATTGTTAGTATTTTGTGGGCTAAGAGATCATTTCCTCCTAATGAAATCTCTATTTGCTAGCTGATGATAGCTCAGATTTAATACAGACGTGTGGATTTTCCTTTCTCGTGTAGCGATCTAAACGTTTGTGCTTCGAATCAAGAATGCACCAATGGTAGCTTTTTACAAGCGACCGAAATAATTAAGCTAATGGAGATCTGCACTTCCATTAGTGCTGCAACCCTAAAAACTCCAGCTCCATCTACTCCCCAGCCTTTAAATACCCTAAAGGCTAATAACATTACAGCAGGCATTATATAGCATTCGCAGCATGACCTGTGGCAGGCATCACAAGACAAAGACAGACTGCCAAAGGGAATCCATGGAGAGCCATGGCCATGTGGCCCACTAATGACCCACACCCGTGTTCACATTGAGTAATCATGTGATATAAAGCCTTTTTTTTTTTTAAATCACAGAGCACTCTGAGGACATCGGAGGCCTTCAGGCTCAGCTCGAGTCCTCTGCTTCTGAATAAACTCTACTCAGCTCAACTTTGCAGAGTCTGAAATCTACGTTTTCATGTTAACCATAGTGCAGTAGATGTCATGCTAGTCAAATAAATCTGCACAGACCCTTCTCTAATCAGCAGGTAAAAGTATAGATTTTCTTTATATGCCCTTTTTTCTTGTTTTTGCTTCATAGAACAATAACCACCTAGTCCAAATTTGGCTCTCTTTGGTTATATCTAAATTTGAGATGTCTGATCTTATCCAGAAAGAGCTGGTGTGGTGCAGGTTTTCATTCCAATCACGCAGAAGCCACACCTGATCTGGTATCCTTAAGGTTCTATTTAGAAATCGTAAGATCTCTAAATCTAGCAATGTTTTAGTTCCATCTAGGAATATTAGGGTTTTAATGTTCCATCTAGCATCATTAAGGTCTTAGGGTTCCATGTGGCAATCTTATGGTTCCATTTAGCATACTTTAGGTTCCATCTAGCAATTTTAAGGTTCGAACTAGCAATCTTAAGGTCTTTGGGTTCCATCAAGCATCCTTAGGATTCTATCTAGCAAAGTTTAGGGACTCTAGGCTTCATCTAGCAGTCCTAAGATACCGTCTAGTAATTGTGAGGTCTTAGGATTCCATTTAGCAATGTTATTGTTCCATCTATCATTCTTAAGGTTTCATCTAGCAACTGTGAAGTCTCAGGGTTCTATCTTCATCTGGCATCCTTAAGGTCTTAGGGATCCTTAGCATTCCATCTAACAATCTTAAGGTCTTAGGGCATCTTTAAGGTTCTGTCTAGCAATCTTGAGATTCCAACTAGCAGTCAAAATTCAGTCTAGCATCCTTGAGATTGTACTTAGAATTCTATTTAGCAGTCTTTATGTCTTATGGCTAAGTCTAGCATCTTCAGTGCTCCATTCTGTTCCATCTAGCATCTTTAAGCATTTATTGGTTTATTCCTCTGCTGCACTGTTCTACATATGAGAGAATGCCTTTAGGATCTAAAAAGCCTTAACTATCGATAAGGAATCTTAAGGAACCCATTTTTATTTTCCTTCTTTAAGAACTTTTACTGGACACTTTTCTCATACATTTGTGAAATTTTAGGGGCAGTGGTGGTTCAAGTGTTTAAGGCTCTGGGTTGTTGATTGGAGGATTAGGGTTCAAGCCCCAGCACCACCAAGCTCCACTGTTGGGCAATTGACTCCCTGCTCCAGAGGTGCTGTATCATAGCTGCTCCTGCGCTCCAACTGCAACTTTCTCAGCTGGGTTATGTGAAGAAAAGAATTCCACTGTGCTGTAATGTATGTGTGGCGGTAATAAAGGCTTTGTGCCCTCGGTTCTAAAATGTCTGGGTTTTGCCCGGTATCGCTCATTCTGGATTATCTCCTAGGCTTTGTTGTAGAGATTTACTCAGAAACAGCAAAGGTTTCAATAAACAAGCCAAAGACGGGTGCTAGAAGGGTGATGGGCGTAGGTGTTCAGTCTTGTTAGCCAAGCTGATCGCCAAACTTTGTCTTCCATTTTCATTCAGTTTTCATTCCAGCCATTTGCTGACGTTATTTCCAACTGACCTTAACCTTAATAGCGTTTTGAATGTATAAGTGCTTGTGTGAAGATCCTATCAAGCCCTTTGACCCTGCTTTTGTCTCTTATCTGTCAACCTACGCCACTTCCCTTAACTGATAATGAAGCCTGCAACCTGAGAGCTAGCGAGAAGTGTTCTTGATCGATAGCCTCCAACAAGCAAGCTGCTGCAGGTTATGGATATTTGTGTTACCAGACCCACCCCCCCTACTGACACCCCCCTCCTCCTCCTCCTCCACCCCCCCTGCTGGCTTACCGGAATTCTTCATCTCATAAAGCAGTGCTGAAATGTACACCGTGTGTTAGCCGATCGATCTAGGTTTTTTTTCCCCGTTTTTGTTTCACGCATCCTGGGACGAACCGAGATACAAGAACGATGAGATGTTGTTGTTTTTTTTTTCTCTCTCTAGCAGGAAAGACAAAATATTTTTAGGTTGCGAGAAAGACTTTGACAGCTGAGGTCTTGTGTACACTCTGTTAGTAGACGGTGTGTGACTTGGGAGGAAGCGTGTCTGAATTTTTTAATAAGATAAATGTATAAATTAGCATATCTAATCAGAATATAGTGTTGCACCTTATAGCTATGACAAAGGATTCCTGAAGAGGGTGAAAGGTTAAGACAAGGAAAGCACAGAAAAAAAAATACCTTCCCAATCTAATTCAATCCTTTTTAATGGTGTAAATGTACATCAAAAGTAGTCAGGTAGTCATAAATGTCTTCTTTAGGTCTCTTTTATCTCATTTTTCCTCATCACCTGATCCCCAGCTAGTCCTGTTTCTCCAGCTGGAAAATCTTATAATGACAAATTACAGAGACGTACATTTTGTCCCTTGTTCCTAAATTGCCTGTAATGCGAGCTGGTCTAGTCTTAATTCGATTCTGTGCACTTAGATCTCAAACGATGCTGCGCCTCTATAGACTTTCCGGTCATTCCAGTATCTCTGAGCTCTTTCCAGAAAATTCAAGCACTGTAAAGAATATTATATTAGCAATCAGCAGACAACCACGTGAAGCTATTTTTACTTTGAAAGCACTCCTGCTTGAGCCCAAAGCTCTGTCAAAGAAAGGGATTTTTTTAAAGCAATCCTGTATTTATGTGTGTAGGAAAAAAAACATTGTACAAATAAAACTATTATCTTTTGCTACAAGAAAAGTACTTCAGTGGGAATGATATATATAAACTGTATAGCTATTCATAAAAATCTCTATCTGGCCTTGACTTATCTGGCATATCAGGGGAGATGGAAGCAGAGCTAGCTGAAAAGCCAGGGTTTAGCCTGAAAATGAAGAACATCATTGATAGCAATGAGCAGACATGTTTCAGTATGTAAAAACAGATGTCCTATTGATCTAGATCGATATACAGCAATGCAATTTCACTATTTCATCTCAGCACGGAATTGATTGAACCTGATCTAATCTCTTTCTTTCTTTTCCCCTCCATGTGCAATAAACATTCTTATCCATAACGTACTGTATAGAAAATGATCTAGAATGGGAGAACGCGTCAGTTATAAACACACACTCAAACAGCTGGACAGCTTAAATCGGAAAAACGTCCATCTTTTTCTAATCTGCAACTCTCTGGTTTAGAGGTAATCTATTCCCAGTGTAGATTCTGGGCTAACAGGAGAGCAATCTGTTGTAGTCTTTGTATTGTAAATTGTCCAGCTCAAGGTTTGATGTGTTGCATTCAGAGATGCTATTCTGCTCAACACGGCTGTAGAGAGTGATTATTTGAAGTACTTCCTGTCAGCTTGAACCAGTCTGGATATTCTCCTCTGACCTCTCTTTTATTCTAAAAAGGTGTTTCCACTTGCAGAACCAGTGCCCACTGGGTGCTTTTTTGTTTTTAGCACCATTCAAGGAAATTCTACAGATTTTTGTTCTGTGTGAAAATCCAAAGAGATCACCAGTTTCTAAGATATTAAATGGATAAAGTTGCTGAAATTATAATTTTTCCTCGTTCTTATGTTTGATATGAACATTAAAGTTCTTCACCTGTAGTTGTATTATTTTGTTTAGCTGCTGCAACATGCCTGGCTGGTTATAAATAGATATATTGTGTTGATGGATGGATGGATGGATGGATGGATAGATATGAATAAGAACCCAGAAAGTAACTGCAGTGTACTTCAGTTAATAATAATAGCTGAGGTAAGTGTATACACTACATGGTAGTGCTGGATATTTGAATGGATGTTATTATAATGCTATTTCTATTGTTTCCTTTCTATTGTTATTATTATAATAGTCTCTTTAAATATCTACAGATTTCATATCGCAGAGACTCAAAAGCATAGATGAAGGACGTCTGTCTGAAATGTCTGGTTTCTTTGGAAGCTCTGTGTACTGTGTAATGATTCATCTATAGACGTCTATAGATGTAGAGAGAGAAAGAGAGGAAGAGGTAGAAATATCCAAGTCCTAATATTTTACATTTTAAATATACTGTTTGTCTAGACCCCTGGGCCAACATGAGTGTCATGTTGTGTGAATTTTATCACCTATTTATCACCTGTTTGTTTCTATCTGCTGGAGGCTGGGCTGATAACACGGTGGCGTCGGTGTTAAATAGGAGAGCTTGCCTTGCCTGGAATGTATCTGTAAACGCCAGTGCTCTAAAACAGGCCCTGTGATACGAAAGCAGCTCTGGTCGAGGGAGTCAGCCAAAATACATCATAAAAATAATTGAAATGCACTATTCCACTGGGAACAGACCGACTCATCTTTGTCCTTCACTTCTCCTCCCATAAAAGCGGTACACATTGTGATACGATAATATTTTACTTTAAAAGCACGTATTTATAAAAAAGCCAAGGAATCTAAAATGGTCATCATGGATAAAACTGTTGTCTAGTCAGTGAACTGTCTCTTATTTCACGGTATATTGCCGCTTAAGGTGTCATGCTGTCTTTTTTATTTTTGAACACACACACACACACAAAAGCCAACACATGAGGCAGGTTCATTTAACATTGTATTAACAACAATTACACCTCAGCTCAGTCAATGCTAGATTAATTTTCTGTAACAGCATTAATTAGACTAATGCACTTGTTCTCACACTTTAGCATTTCTAGAGTAAAAACTCACACAGAGACTTATATAGTATACACGTTATTTTTATAAAGCTAATTATTTATACCTTTAAGTTTTCTGTAAGGAGATTTAGGTTTATTTACCTATTTATGGAAGGAGTCTTGGTAATGGTTGCTAACAGTCAGAGTACAAGTGCTAATAGTTATGTAATTGTTTCATATAATCTGCTGTTCTTTAGAAATAGCATGAATTTGTGGTGTAAGAGGAATAAAAATACTTCAGCAAATGTGAAAATCATCTTCAAAATGTCCACTAAGTGTTTTATTGCTCACTTTTAAAAATAACTCACTCACAGAAACTAGCACCTTTGTTGTTTTCTGCTAATTTGTTAGTTAGCCTAGCCTTTGGTAGAAGCCTTTCAGAATGATTACTCTCCATAACCCACAGGCAAGAAAAGATGTAACTGTCTCAAAATAAATCGTAATAAATAACTGATTTGCATGGCTCTATCTGGAAGCAGAGCTAGCTGTGCTTGTTGTGTACGTGCTAGCTCGCTTTGTTATCTTTCCTTAACTCTTCTTCCATGGACAGTTTTTTATGTTTTTTTGTTTAAACTTCCTTTTCACAACAAAAGGCAACTTCTCAACATTCTCTTATTCGTTCTGTCTGAAATAAGATGTACATTTTTAAAGATACATAAATTTTACTTCCTGGATTTATTCTAGATGCTAATGCGGGGTGCAAAATCATGTATTTCCTGTCATAAGTTATAAAAAGTTGTGGCTGTGTGTTACTCAGTGTTTAAATTCCTGTTTCAGATTCAGGTTCAAATATACGGCAAGCTGATTATTTGTCTCGTGTTATTTTTTTTCCTTCAAAATGATCTCCTTTTCATAACTGCTTTTCAGCATGAATGCTATAAAAAACACTTGGGATTAAAAAAAAATAATAATAAATAAAAAGTTTTGTCTAATCTATCTAGTGGTAAATCCAAATCACTCTTCCATTTCTAATTTATTTTCCAACATCCCAACCCCACCACCTCCCGACCCCTTAAAGCGACATTTAATCAAAAATGTCCAGACTGCCACTTGGAAAATCTAGCATGGCGTAAGTCCAAAAATTGAGTGTTAAGTGGAGTGCATGCCATGACTAGCTCAATCTAGAACGGGCGGAACTGATAACAGGTCTCCAGTGACAAATTCCCCTCCAGACAGCATGAGGTCTGTTACAAGCTAGAGGCAATGTAGGGGATAAAAAAAAAATCCTAATTCAAATTTAATTGTGTATTTGCAACACCATGCAATACCCCGAACCTCGGACGGATGGACGGATGGAATCCTGTCAAAACAGTTATCGAAAGCTATCAGTCAGAGTCTCTCCCACCGAACACCTCTCCGGTTCACAGAATGGCCTTGCCTGTAGAACTAATCCAAGACAGCATTCTTGGGGGCTGTGTGTTTGGTTGGAGAAGCTCATGCTGCTGAGGGAATTGCTTTGTCTGAGCAGTTTGCCTCTTCGGCAGCTGTATACATGTGGTAGTTGTGGAAGCTGCAGCCAAGCAACAAATAAAGACCTTCTTTGTTTTTTCTTTATTATAGTCAGAGAAGAAATGTCAGTGGGTGGGTTTTTTAAAGATCACATCACTTTTGAATGCCATCATTGGGTTTAAATTCATTTTAATTCAGTGCTTTAGTTCAGGTCTTTGAGGGGAATTGTAATTGGATTTTCAGAGTATTCATATATTTGAAGGCAACATTGATTGATTATTTTTTTCTGCTTTTAGTGAAAGAACTTCGGGGTATTCAGAAATACGTAAAGAAGTAAAGAAATATATTAAAGGAATGATTCCACCTTATTATGTAATATTGAATGCAAAGCCCAATGGTATTACTTAACTAGCCTATTGTTGTTCAGTAGTTCCTACTAAGTTGCACTGGTTTCAGATAAAAATGAATAAGCAAATCATACGATAGATGCGATTGAAGGTGCTTGCAAACAGGATGACTCAAATTCTGTGCACAAAAATTCATTCATATTCAATTTTGTCCCATTTTATTCTAACCATAGACAAGACTACAACAGTCGACTACAATAGAGACGCAGATCTATTTCCATGTCAATATCCAGAGCTATTTAATGTAACCTTAAAGACATCAAAGTCGATTTTTGTCTGACCTAAAATAGCCCTGAAATTGATCATTACGGCTCTCGAGCCCTCGTATGAGGTTGAATTTAGTGTCAAGAGTCTGAATAGAGCTCATTTTCCTGCTCTCTGTAAATTCTCCACAGGATGAGGCATTTTCACTTGAAATTTCAACACATGCTGAATATAGATTATTCACAAAGCTAGGCTGTGTTGCATGTTTTCATGTTTTCAAATGTGTTTTGATGACTTCTTCAATCCTGCGGTGTAATAATAAGCAGCTCGTCAAAGTCCGACGATTGAAGTTTTTACAGGCTTGCAAGACGGGGGCTTGCGAATTCATATGTTATAAAAGTTTACCTAGATAAATACCAGAAGCAAATACTTATCTTTGACACCCCAAGTCTTTGTCCTTTCAGTGAGCTGGCTTTTCTGCAGTCTAGTATCTCTTGTACCACTTTAGCTAGGGATTGTGGAATGCTTTAAATACAAAGCTGGTACATTTGAAAGAGAATAGTCTCATTGGTGAGGTGATTTGTGCTCAGAGTTGAAAAGGACGGTAATTAGGGTGGAAAGGATTATTTTTAGGGTTGCCACCCTGTGTCTCCATCTGGCCACACCACTGGTTTTGGACAAAGACATGGTCGTTAGGTTATATCGCTGGAGGGTTGTTTTTTTAACAACATTTCAGTTTTATTCTGCTACTTTATCCTATTTAAAGATTTTTTTACACTGTTACCTCATATTAAATGACTTTATAAGTAGTAAGAGTAGGAAAAGATTAATAACAATTCCTTATCATTAGGCCTCACCTTCTATCGCTAAATCTGTGGAGGATCACAGCAGACAGCCCTTGTTTATTTACACACCAACATCACGTACTCACGTCATGTCAATTAATCAGAGTGATCATTAATGTCAATACTGTTAAGATTTCTTTCTAAACACAAACGGGTGGCATCTTTATGTAAAGCGACAGCAGGTTTTCATGCAGATTTCCGTATCCCATCTGTCTGTCACATTGATGGACAGGTGCAGGGCAGGTTAGGGAGGGGGTACTCGATACAAGTAGCGAGAAAGAAAAAAAACAGATCTGAGAAAGCAGGAAATCTGATTAACATGCACGCCACTGGGCTGCAAGGCCTGACTGAGAGCTGCAAATGTGACTAGTGTGCTATTTGCATTCAGTCAATCTCCATTGGCTCATACGAGACTGACGCCACTACCTGATTAGACGTCCGTTTGGGACGTCATATTGTGTTCTCGGTCCTGGGCAGAGGCATAGATTTCTAACGAACACCACGGCATCACAGACTGGGTGGGGTGAGAACACACAGACGCACACACACATATATACACATTCAGTGGAGGAGAGCGAGAGGCAAAACTAAAAATAGCATGTGCCTTGTTAAATATTTTAGGCACTCGCCTGGCAAGAGGGAGCATTTCCCACCCAGACAAAAAAAACAACAACTTCTAAACAAATATGAAGAACCTGTATTGAAAAGCTGGAAAAGCATAAACATATTTGTTGTCGCTGCATTGTGTGACACTTCTGGCAAAACCCAGGAGATTAGTGGCAATCGATGAAATCCTTAGAGGAAAAATAAATAAATAAATAGAAAACATCACCTTCCTGTCTGTGGTTTCAGTCTTAAATCCTGGCTGTACAATCAGCAGAAGTAGATGTAGCAAGACTTGAGCAAGATTAGCACTCCTGCTAGTCTGAGGTTTAAGCTAATGCTAGCTGTTTTTTAGCAGCCTTTGTTATCAGAAAATCTGTCACTCCTGAAGATCCATTACGCTTTAAAATAGAACCCATATCAGTGCTCTGTTATAAAGAAGGTGACTGAGGTATTTATTTATTTATTTATTTATTTATTGGTAAGGGGAATAAGTTTAGCTTCAGTCTCCCTCCTCGATGGACACGGCGATGCGAGAGCCTCGTCTTTGACTTTGATCAAAGCGTACGAATGGATGCGAGGAGCTTTGCATGATGAGTGAGATCAGAGAACCTGGACCATCATGACAAACATATATCGTGATATTACTCCCTGCTGTCCTCTTGATCTTAAGAGGAGATTAAGGCTAGATGAAAAAGCCAGAAACCACGAGCGCATGCAGCTCTCTGTTATTGTGTCTGTTTTTTTTTCTGTATCTATTCAAGTGTATGGTCTTATTCTGTCACAGTATACGTCAGCTATCTTTCCATGTCACCTGCACCAAGGCAAAATTTCCTTCGGCTTCAGATCACCGTGGCGGCCAATTCATGTTGTTTATATTTGGAGAGAGCTGATAAGTTTGAGGAGCTTAAGTACTGGCTGATAATCGAGCTTCCGTGGCTGCTTTCACAAAGACATTTTTGGCATCATCAGAAAAACGCTCTGAAGTGCTGGTTTTTGGGGGGAGATCAATGCGTTTTACTGTGTCATCAATACCCAGACTGGAAAAGAGCACATGCAATAAAAGGCTGGTCCATCCTTCAAGCCATTTATGTTCTTTAGAACTCAGATTGCTGGGGTATTAAAAATGTTCAGATTTTTTATTAAACTCTGTATAACTACTGCCTGAGCTAGTCGCCAAAGGTACATCTTGAATACATGTGCATGTTGCTGCTATCTTGTAATAACTTGCAATACTTCAGCTTAGCAAAACAACTTTGAGTCGTCATAGCTGATATTCAAAATGAATATATAAAGTATCATGAATGAACGCGAAAACATATGAGTAGCTAATAAACCTTGTCAGAAAGGTTGCATCATGGTATAGGTCAGAAGACAAATAAAGAACGTGAACGTGCCACTGCATGGATGCCCTTCCTGATGCAACTCTCCCATTTTTTCCAGGCTTGGAACCGGTACTGAGAGTTAACTCTTCGGTAGCTGGGTTAGCTCCATGCCCGGGAATCAAACCTGAGAGCACATGCTAAATTTACCTCCTTAGTAACTGCCTGGTCAGGGTTGCAGTGATTGAAATTGGATTTCTGGTTTGTTTATATTTCAGGAAACTGAACCAATTCATTCTTTAGCAAAGATCACAAACAAAGCCATTAAAAAACCCAGCCCCTTTCAGATCTCTAGCTCAGACCATTATTAACTTGAAAGATGTAGCTAAGGTTTAGGTACTATTTTACAGTGTTTCTAGGGGCAGTGTTAGGAAAAAAATCCAAATGTGTGGAACATTAAACATTCGGGAAATCTAGCTAAAGTCTAGCCAGCTTTTCGTAGTTCAAGCTAGCTGAACATGTATTTCTGTTTTCTGAGTTTTGCTCTTGGATCTCTGGATCTGAGCTTTGCAAAAACCCAGACTGTCTACTTCTGGAGGATGCATGGTTGCATTTTGTCAAAATGTAAAATGTCTAATTATTTTCTCAGACAAGTAAAACTTACTATACATTACCGCACGTAGTCCGGCTCATTAATATCATCGTCAAGGCATGCAGATTTGACATACTGAAATGTCTTCGTCTTCCCTAGTTACAATGCTAAAATACTAACTTAATACTGACGTCATCATTTTTTTTTTCAAAGCAGGTAGCAGGAAGTAGTTCAGCTTAATCAATTCATTTCGGAGGAATCTTCCCAGATAATACTCTCGATTAGCCTGTATTAGGATGTGATGAGTGGATATGGGATGTTCAGGTAGAGCGACTGCTGTGAGAGAAGACGATTATATCTTCAAAAAATGAGTCTGCAGGCCTGTCTCATCCCTAATTCATAGTGACACCACATTCTCATCACTTGATAACAAAAAAAGCCTGCCAGGTTATTACCACGGCAGACATGTGGATTCAAGGAGATGGAGATGAGCAGAGAGGTATTTTCTTGTCTGATAGGGATGGATATTTCAGAAATCTTTAAAACAACATAGGATTAGTTCACAACATTTTCGGTGAAATTTGATGAGCAGACCCCAACTAAAAATCTCCCACCAACCAACATCAAGCTGGTGTCCCATTTTTCATTACATTTAACATTACATTTTCATATATCTGGAACACACTAGCATCCACTCGGTGGTTCTAATGCTAGTCAGCATTCTGTCATGATGGATAGTCTCTTGGGTGCTTGAGATTGGTGATTTGGTCTGTAAAACAGACCTGATCAGTCAGAAGTGCTTCAGTCTGAAGATTTCCACCCGGCAAAGTCCTTTTTTTCGCTGCTGCAGCCTGCTAACGCTGCATCCTAGCAGCAGAAATGAGTCGAGTTATTGGCATTTCTAATAGCCTTTAGAAATGCATGTGTCACTCGGTGGTCAAGGTAATTTATGTAATCCCTTCACTTCTGCACCCAACTCTGTCTTTCAATCTCTTGCACACTTCACCCCCCCACTTTCTTGCAAGATCTCTGGCCAGTTCTCATTACTGAAAAAGGCCCCTCTCTTTCTCTCCATTTCCCCCCAACGCTCTGTCTCTCCTTATTAGATCTGCAAATCCAGTAGCGCATTAAGATATTAAATCCAGGAAGGGAATGGCTGCTTCTTGCCGACTTGGCAAGATCCTCACTCCTACCATTTCCCCTCCCCGCTTTTTCATCTCTATCTCTCTGTCTCTCTTGCCCATCTCTAAACCTAATGGATCCAGAGTCCAGTGGAGAAGGGAGTGAAAGAAAGAGTGGGTATCTCTCACTGTCCTGGTTCATGGACGGCCACACAAAGCTCTCCCTTGTGAGCAAGGGAATGACGGGAGAAGGCTAACACAGTGGACGCTCTGTCATCGCTCGGATCCCGCTGATGTGTCACTGAATGAAGACGTGCATGCATGCGCCCACGCAGCCCCGGCACCACTGGTGCATTCTTCATGACAAGTGAGCATCTATTATGGCTGTTCGTTAGGCTGTGTGGCTTTGCCAACAAACGAAAGAATGTCTTTTTTGTACTAGTCCTGTCACTGGGTCTCCCTTGTGACAAAAAAAGAGAGGAGACTTCATCTTCATCCTGCTCTTATGAGAGATTATGTTTTCAAATGAAATCATCAAGCCTCAAAGGGGTGAAGGGGTTTTTAGCCATGGAATAAACTGTACCTTAGAATAAGCTTAGGAACTGAGTGTTATAGATCGCTATGGATGACCATACCGAAAATCTGCTGCACAACTGGTACAAATGGGACAGTAGTAGCTCAAGTGGTTAAGGCTCTGGGTTGTAAAACTGGGTTTCAAGCCCCAGCACTGCCAAGCTGCCACAATTGGACCCCTGAGCAAGGCCCTAAACCGTCCTTGCTCCAGGAGGGCTGACCCTGTGCTCTGACCCCAACTTCCAAAGCTGGAATATGTGAAAAATTGTGCTGTAATGTATATGTAACAGAAATAAAGACTTCTTTTTAAAAATGGATAAGAGAGGGAAAGAATCGCCACATCATTGTTCCTTACATGTTAAAGATGCCCAGATCCCAAGTAAAGCATTTTGGTTGGCAAAGTCATCAGCTATGATGAAGTGTTGGAACTGACTACCAAGAAATCTCTCAAAGAAGTAGATGTCATTGAGAAAATTTTAAGAATATACCACAAGTGATATCTTGATATCCAGGGACCTTTTTATGCAAAACAAGTAAAAAAACACTGGCTGAAAACATAGTTGTAGTAGTCAAAGGTTCTCCTCCTGTGTTCTGAACTCAACACACTATATCTTTAAGGCAGTGACACTCAAGTAGTATGGCCTAATAGCTTCTAAATGGCCTTGTCTACCCCTGTACCTTGGGTTAAGTCTGAGATGCAAGACACTGAACAGGACAATCCTGGGCAATGGAGACTGATTAGAAAATACTGTCCAAAGTAAGCTTAGCTTGACACAATTGTGTAGTCTGTCCTGAATGGAGGGGAAAAAAAGCTTTTTGCTGGGGTTTAACCCAGTTTGGAAAACATTAGCTTAGTTTGTATTGTTACGATTATGCAAAATTTAGCCTCCTGCAAAGTTTTATGTCAGCACTGAGATTGGTGTGCATGCATTCATTTAGATTACCTCAGACTTGATTTTGCTCATCGCCTCGTTTGCAGCACTTCAGTAATGAACCCGCCTTCCTTTTTATGTTAATTGTAAAAATTCTTCCGATTTATAATTAATCAAACAGTTATGGCTGATTTTTACACATGTTCATCTACTCGATATCGTCACCAATATTGTCATCCTGAGCGTGCTGACATTACACAAACATCATACAGTGGAATCTCAGCATACGAATTCAGTTTGTTCTGGAGGCGAGTTCTTAAGGTGAACATTTGTATTGGGAAACAAATTTTCCCATAAGAAATAATGTAAATGCAGATAATCCGTACCAGCCACCAATATTACCAATATGAAAGCGTATGTAAACTGTATGCCTGCTTACAAAGAACTGACCCAAGCCAAGGATTCCATGTCAAGGAACACAGGAAGTCATGCCACCAAGCTTAGGGTACAAATAGAACAGACCAACCCCGCCACCAATCTGTCAACAAAAAAACACGTGAAAAATCATGTAGCTCTTGAACGCATGCCAAAGGCAACGTTGGTATCGTGGGTTGACTCTTTCAAAACAGCTTTCACTGACTGAAAAAAATCGTAAAATTCGTAAACTCGCTTTATTTGGATTTCGTGTGCTGACGCAAATTTCTTGCAAACTTTCAATTCTTAAGGCAAAAATATGCCGTATGCTGAGGTTCCACTGTAATGGATCCAGGACACATCTGGTACTATAGGTTGTCAATGTTCAACTATCTTACTGCCTCTCCCAGCTCTGATTGACAAGCTCTTTCTCTTTCACTGTTCCCTTTAGTCAGTTATTAACCCGTAACCCCCTCCACCCTCATCCCCCGAATCTGACGGCAGATCTCGGCACTCTTCCAACACTCATCTTCCCCTCTGAGAATACCAAGTGCGTTAAAATGAGTGCTTTTTCCCCCCTCTCTTCTCACTCCATTCATTTGCCTCCAGCAGCAGAAAGCCCCAAGGTCCGTTGCCTGCCGCCTCTCCGACACTTACTCTTTCCAACACTAACATGGAGCATTATAAGGAGCGAACCATTGGGTTGATGTGTCCAGACTGTGTCTGTGTGTACACACTTTTAGTGGGCATTGTTGGAAAAGGGTGGGAGGATACCAGAGCTCATGATTGTGGCTTGCTGGAATATTCTCCTACAGGCTGTATGATGGTTTGCTTTTCTGCTGCAGGAAATAGAGGGATGAGTCAGACATGTCATGGAAGCTCTGTGGTCTTCGACTGAAATGGTGCAGGCAGCCGTTCTGTTTGGCAGAACAGGTGTTTGATACACATGTCAGATCAATTAGAGCCAGAAAACCTCCTGGCTTCGGTAGCCGACGTTTTTTTTAATTAGCTGTCACTTGTTCAGTAAAAGTTTGTTTGACAGAACAAGTAAACAATAGGGGAAATATATACAAACTTCAGTGTATATATAAGTAAAAACTGATTAAACTTTAAGAATATCTCATTATGGAATGGATGGTATGATATGAATCATTTCTTGATGCGCCTTTCTGAGTTATTTCAAGTATCTAACACACCTTTTTTACTAGAAGCAGCTGATTAGATGTTTAAAAATTGAGTCTTTTGCTTTTACATTGCTTTTTTCTTTTCCCTTCTGTTCAGTGTGGATGTTAGATAATAAAAAACCCAGACATGTTAATTAGTGTGAATTATTTATTTATTTGTTTGTTCATTAATTTATTTTTGCTCACTGGAGTCTCCCAAACTGAATCTGCCCTTTATTATCAATGAACTCATATTTTTTTAAATGCATCACTACTCTTCTGCAAGAAGACTATTAGTATACATTCATTACATTGCCAAAAATTTTGGGACATCTGCCTTTACATGCACATGAGTTTGATATGGAGTTGGCCCGCCCTTTGCAGCTATAACAGCTTCAACTCTTCTGGGATGGTTTTTCACATGGTTTAGGAGTGTGTTTATGGGAATTTTTGACCAGTCTTCTAGAAGAGCATTAGTGAGGTCAGGCCCTGATGTTGGATGAGAAGGCCTGGCTCACAGTCTCCGGCTCTAATTCATCCCAAAGGTGTCGGGTTGCGGTCAGGACTCTGTGCAGGCCAGTCAAGTTCCTCCACACCAAACTCGCTCAACCATGTCTTTATGGACCTTGCTTTCTGCACTGGTGTGCAGTCCTGTTGGAACAGGAAGGGGTCATCCCCAAACTGTTCCAAACAAATAAATAAATCATAATAATTAACATGTGTCTGATTTTCATTATGTAACATCTATCCTGAGCAGGGAAAATAAATTCTACAATCTAGAAAGTTTTAACAAGCGACAAAATGTATTTAAATAAATAAATAATTCGAAATAATTAACAAGTGTCTGGTTTTCAATTAACAATGAACTTCTTTTCAAAGAATGTAAGGAAGGGCTGATTTCTTCCAAGTAACAGAATGTAGACTGTGTTATTTCTGTGGTCCTAACAACAGCAAGAACAATGTACATGTCCTGTCGTAATATATAGTAAAAGCCACTGAACGCTGAAATAAAAAGTGAAAAATGACACCATCGTGAGTATATCAGCGCTAGCAGTCGATAAGTGCACACAGTCATAGAGAACTCCTTGTTTTTATTTTTATTTTTTTCACAACAGTCATTTTTTTCTTGAAAATTATTACAGCTCAGTCTGAAACGAGGGCACGAGGCGGAAACCTACAGAGGTGTCACATTGCAACTCAAATTCGTTTCCAAAGTCTAAATTGCTGCATCTTTTTTCCGAAAGGAGTACATCAAAGGAGCTGAGAGAAAGTCAGAGGCAACAGTGATGTTTTTGTGAGTGTGTGTGTGCGTGTGAGAGAGAGAGTGAGAGAGAGAGTGAGTGAGAGAGAGAGAGAGAGAGAGAGATAGCGAGAGAGAGGCAAAGCTCTGACACTGATAGCGAGTGGATATGATTGGCAAATAACAGGCACAGAGAGAACAAGCTCTAAGTTTAGACCTGGTCTCCAGACAAAAGCAACAATCACAGAGTTAAATCAGGAGCTGCCTGATAACCCGAAGGCACCACAAGCTTTCAAACCTACTGGCTCGAGTAAAACGGACAAACGAAATTTGATTAATTCCGTTTAAGCTGCTTTGTGACCATGTGCATCGTTAAAAGCGTTTCACCAATAAAACTGAATTAAAGTGAATTGTTTACAATTTAGAATAAGTCCACTGGGCCTCATTTAACAAACTGGATACGAAACAAACTTATTCGTAAATCAATTGCAGGAGCTTTTCTACAAGCAATTTTAATACAACTAAAACTCTAGTTCTTTTGGAAAAGTGTTCATATCCTACCGCGTAATATGTTGAAGGTGAAATTTGATTGGTCAGTTTCAAGTACTGTAAACGGTGCGAGTTAATGCTGATCGTGTTTGCAAATGAAAATTGTGCTCACAAATTTGGTGAAAATTTGGTGATTGACATTAAAAAAATGTGTAAATTGAAACAGACAAAAAAAAGCGGTTCAATAAGACAAAAGAAATGCTAGTGGAGAACAGGAGGATGCATTAGTGTGTGTCTGTGTCAACACTGGCTGAGCTGCATTACCGGAGCTTAGTCATTTTTGTCATCCTGTGATCTTTACCTTATATGGAATTTTGTGGGTGTCACTCAATTTTAATCAGCAATTGGTGTTTATCAACCTACGCATGTAAACAGGAAGAAAATCAGCATTACCAAAACCTTTGTGTATCTGATTTGAAATGATTTCGCTCGGTGTGGCCTTTGAAAATGACTTAGTAGGCACAGGGCCTAGAAATAAAATCCCAGCTTATTCATCTGACCACACAAAGGTCACAACGTCCAGCGTTTACTCTACGTGCTGAGAAAAAAAAAAAAAAAAAAATCTGGAACGTTCCATCTGTCAACAAAATGTAACACACCGAGCTGTATCTATAAATGACCTCCACTGGAAAACACAAAGATCTGTTTAGCAGGAGGAAGTATCATATGAGGAAGTGCTGGTGGAAAACTGGCACAACAAAATTCTCATTTTTGTAATGACTCATTTTGGGGTCTGTAAATTGACTACAACAGTCTTGACTTTTAATCATTTGACCTACTAAGCATCACATGGTTGTATAAACAGGTATATATGATTTTCTAAGTGTAGACATTTATAGAATTTGCCAGATACCCTCATCTTGAGTGACTTCCATTTATCTTACTTAAATTTACTGTACATAACTGAGCAGTTGAGTATGAAGGGGCTTTACTTAAGGACCTAGAGTTTCAGTGCTAAGATTTGATGACCTCAGGACCTATACATTAGTGTGCATTGTGATATTGTGCTCTGTCTGATGATGACTGATGTTCTGGGAAGCCCACTCTATGTGGTATGGATGTAAAATCCAGTCAGTTCTATAAATAAGTTAAGAATGGTATTTATTTATCATGTTTTGCGTACACCTTAAATATGTTTATATGTCTTTTTTTATTATCTTTGACCAATGTCAGTCATTTTATGGTGCATCTGTGATGATGCAATTGTGATGCATAGCTGTGACAAATTCACTAATATAATGCAAAGAATGTTGAGATGATAAAATGTGGCAGCTAGTTTTGTCCATATTGTGTATCCAGGCTTTGGTGGGGAGAAAAAAACCCAAAACATTCTTGTTATTATAAGAATTAGGATTGAAAGCGATCTTTTATGATTGACATTCTTTTCTTGGAAAGTATGATTAATGTAATACAATCACATCTTTCCTAGTCGCTGTGTCAAGGTTAAATAAAAACAAGATGTGCCTTCCAGTCACACTCAGAGCTATATCATGCATTCTGTAGCTTTCTCAGTTTCTAATCCTGAAAGTCACATTACAACCCCAAGGCTCTGGCTGCTGATGCCACTGTTCAGGAAAATAATCGATATCTTTGAGGAAATCTCTTTGATATCACTCTACTTATGAAAGCAAGCCGCGTTGTGCTCAGCTTCGAAACTCAAATAATCCAAGAGAAAGAAAATGCAAATTGGAATTCATGGCATACGTTTGTGTCATGGATTTTAACTCAAAATCCAGACATGGTAAAGCAAAAAAAAGTTTCTTATCAGGATCAGGAGAATTCAGATTGCAGACTGAGATAACACTGCTGTTCAGAAGAAATACGGGAGGGTAAAAAACCTGAATCGGTTTACTACAGAGCTGCTCTTTAGTGATGAAAGTGATAACTGCTAGGCATCGCTGTGTTTACTGTGTCTCTATCAGAAATCACTACAACTCACAGACACAACTAGTTACACACACAAGCTCGTTGTTACGTACATGACAAAGGTGATCATTTTCCTATAACAACATTCTTTCTACAACTGACCAATATTCTAACACGAACAATTTTCTATATATTAAAGAATAATGGGTTTTTTGTATCTGTTTATAGTTACACTAACGTTGTGGAACACCCGCAAAACATGTTTCTTCCTGTTATCACGGAAATCCATCTATCCTGAAGATTTCCCCTGCAGCTTTACCTCTAACTGATGTAAGTGCTTCCAGTAAAGCTGTAATAAACATTTCCTCACAGGCCACATCAACACTGACACATGTTCATGCAGAACGTCCATCATAAGTGGCCCAAGTAACAAGTTATTATCGAAACAATAATTTATTATAACGAGTGCATTAACATTAAACTGTCACTTAATCAAAATGTATCAACACCTTCTGACCAATCAAAATAGAGAATTAAACATTAAATATTATTATCATGGACACGTCAAGCCAACTAGCTGGGAGAAGGTTGCCTAGGTAAAACTTTTTCAGCAGATAAAGTCTTCAAACTCATTTAAGCTAAATAACCTAACCACTGGAAATTAAGACACCTCTAAACACCTTCTGACATCAGATCTGATAATTCAGCTTTCTAAGTATTAGCCTCTTAGCTGTCTTTTGTCTCTGCACTTGATTAATTTCATTAAAATGAATCCTCCTTTGGGAAACAATCTGTGTTTTGTGAAAGAAGTATGTTCCTTAAGTGGAGTGTTTCACTGACAAGGCTTTTAATCTGATGCCAGAGCTAATGCGATTTGCTGCACCTCTGCTGTACTGCCAGTACCTGAATGCAAAAGCATGTTTTCTTGAAGTCAGGACCATTAAGCTAATCCAAACAATAAGTTGTGACAAAGTTCAAAGACATTTCCAGGCTACTTGTGTCATGTTTCGTTCTTAGCGGTCTTCGTGCACTTGCGAGGATGCAGATGCAAAATCACACGGCTCTGGGGAAAGAAACGTAATGACAAATCTAACCCCGCTCTTGACTCCCAAGAGCCTCCACTTCCCAGTCTACTGCATGACCCAGGATGAATCTGCAATCACAATATTTAATTGAAACAGCAACCGGAGTCAATGCAACAGCGAGAGCTGTTATCTTTGAAAATACCCCTGCAGAGAAAATACCATTCACACAAAGTGCCTTTTCTTCCTCAGTGCCAGTGGGACGTCACTGCCTCATGATTAGTCTGTTTAGACACACTGCATCTTTATTGTTTTTTTTTTCCCCCTTAGTTGCACGCATGAATTAACAAACAGTATTAAAACAAATGGAGTAAAACTGATGTGTTACCTAATAGCACTGGCTAACAAGAACCAAAACAACATGCTAGCTAAATAATTTCACTATTTAAGCTTCAAAATGTAGTACACATTGCAAAGCTATCATTATAAGTTTGCTCTGTGCAGCTATATGTCAATATATATATTTGTTTAAAGCTAGAATGGACATGAAGGCTTTAGTCTATTTAGCTTTATATTAGCTGCCATTTGAAGCTACATCCACGTATTTATTTCCATTAAACTGCTAATTACAAATAAGCCAATTGGGGGGGGGGGAGAAAGCTATCCAAAAACAATTAATTCTCATAAACAGTTTAGACTCTTTAGCAGCAATCTCCCCAGGCCTTGTTTTTACAAAGTAGCAGCTTCCACCGCACTGCTAAAAAGTGTAGCTGATTAAACTAGCTAGCAAACAGCTAACATGAACACTCTTCATATGTAAATAGGCTAAGCATTAAAACAAAGTTGAGTGTTGCAGGGAATGTAAAGCTTTACATATGATTTTATCCGTGTCAACATCTGAGACCAACTATTTATGCTGCACTCCATTTTAGATAAAAGCAAGAAGCCGTGATGAAACACAATTTAACGCTCCGTTTAACACAGTGATCTGTTTTTCGGCTGTGCCAAAAAGAAGCTCTTAGCTTGCTTAAGAAAACGGCTGATATAAGATTTTCCTACGTGTGTAATTATGGAATGGCGATAGCCTCCAAGATAAAATTGCTGACTAACATTAAACATTACAAGACCCTTCAGATTACTCAAATGAATGTATACAAAAAAAAAAAAAGAAGAAGTGCTGATTCAACGTTGCTAATCAGTTTAGCTTCAAATCAGTTCTCTTGTCTCTTGTCTTCATTCTCGAGAATGAAGGTGGGGTCTGGATAATCAATTAAAGAACCAGAGAAGCATAATCCAATTAAATGATCAGGAGTAATGACTAATGCACTCATGACCAGCTGCCCATTTGGGACATCTATTGAGAGCTGGGCCAGTGATGGACAATAAAGCAAAAACAAACCTTTCATTGTTTTTCATTAACTTATTGTCTTGTGACACTGTGTTGCCTTATGGCATGCTAAGTACCAAATATGAAGTCTTTGTGTTATTAGCAATGCCTAGGTCGTTAATTGTAAAGCTAATTTCAGCAGTGGAAGAAATGAAAATACATTACACAGATATAATCATGTATGAAATCATAGTCTGTTTAATTTCTGGATTTTGCTGATGCACCAAACCATAATGAATCGCAACGTATTTACACAAGTTTCTTCAAAGGAATGAAATCAGTAAGCTGATTAAAAATCACCAGCTTCAGTTAACTCGCTACTTTAATCCGAATCAACTTTTCTTTTTGTACACTACAGAATGTGACCAATTTTTAAATGGTGCTTATTCAACACGGCTAATCAGTTTTGCTTCAAATCACTTTTCCCATGCCTTAGTGATTAATTATGCAACCTAGCGAGTGTCTATCTATAATTAGGTCTTGAGATGTAATGTATCTCACAGACACACACTTTTGTCTTACTATCCTTGCGATGACCTTCCATTAAATGAATCATAAATATGGCTAATTAACTTTTAACCTCAGTAACAAAAAATTTAACCTTTTGTTTCTTTCATGTTTATTTATTTATTTATTTCATTAATAAATAAATAAAAAAAGAATAAGAATACTTCAGTTTTTATTATCCCAGGAAACAGTTAAATATCTCCACAAGGTCTGTCAAATATTGAGAACCTTCTAGATACACATCCCAAACAAACACTATATATATAATATATATATATATATATGGGTGTGTGTGTGTCTTTGAACACTTCAAAATCTGACCAACAAATAAAATAGATGTTAGAAGGTAGATATTGCTAATCAGTTTTCTTTGTCTTCGTGATTAAACAACCAGTGTAGCATAATCTAATTAGATGTTCAGAAGCACACACACACACACACACAGCTGCTTGCTTGAAACTTATGTGCTTTAATAGAGATGAAACAATTCATGAATTTCTTATAGGTTGCCGCTGTTAAACTCCTAAGAGCAACTCAGTAATGCGAGAATTTTAGCCTGCAAATTCTGAGGCACTGTCCAGAGAGTATGAGACACTTCAGCTTATTCAAATGAGTTGAGCTGTGGAATCATCTGTTTGTGTAGCTATTGCTAATCACTTTATTTTTTGCTTCAAATTGTGGATCCAATTTAGGTGTATTGTGAAGTAGTATTTAGTCTTATAAGTGTTTAACTGAGACATCTGTCAAGATTTGTCTGTTAGTGATGGACAATTTTTTTTCTTGCCGTGTTGTTCATATTTGTTTGTTTGAAAGAATCGACTCAGTAAGGTGAGGCTTAATGACTCAGTGATTCACTGTGTCAATTTCAACCTTAACATTTAAAGTGTTACATGAGCATCCACAACATCGCCGGTCTTCCAGTGTCCAGCTAAAACTGCGCGTGATGAAAACAAAAGAAAATGGAAACAAAAACATTGTAGATGCTTAGTTCAGTTTTTTTTTTTTTTTTTTTACAGTCGGTAATATCTCGCGAGCTCCAAATCTGTCAAACATCCCCTGAGCTCGTGCGTTGTGTCGCATGCGCGCGAGGAGATCGCAGCCTTAGCCCCGTGGCTCAGAGTGCCGCTCGGCGTGGGCTTCCTGACCACACACCCGGTGCATCCGATAATGATGATGAGCGCTGGTTGGGATTTAACGACGCAGAGAAGCAAGACGTCCCGTGACCTGTTAGAAAGATTTTTTTTTTTATTTGCACGCGCATATGTCTGCGTTAACGCCGAAACCCTGGTCTCGCGCTTCAAAGTTAAACATTTGTCTGATGTGATAAAATAAATATAAAAAAAAAAAAACCTTACGGGGCAAAGCAGCTTCTGAAGTCAAACACGTTTTCCCTGGGCTTTAATCGATTGAGGAAAGCGCAGTGATCGTGTGTGAGAGAAGGAGAGAAAGAGTGTTAGGTTGTTCTCTTACCTTTTCGGAGTGGCACGCGCAGATCAAACAAAGCCGGAATTGTGTTCAATATTCCTGCCCGGTGTCCACATTGTCAGCGCCAGGCTTTTACTGTAGAGGAAGAAAATCCCTGATGTGAGAGAGAGAGAGAGAGAGAGAGAGAGAGAGAGAGAGAGACTGTAGAACAATCAGGGAGAGGGAGGGAGGGAGGGAGGGAAAGAGGGAGGGAGGGAGAGAGATAAAGAAAAAGGAGGGGGAGCGCGAGCGCGCGCACGAGCGAGAAAGAGACAGAATGCACCCTCTCCAAATACAACAGACAAATGAAGGGCTCAGAGATAATACACTCTGGATAACGCCTTTATTTACTACACCAACCATGCATTTATTTTATTTAATTTTATTTATTTATTTTATATAAATTCCCACTTTGCATTTCATCACTCATCACAACATTCCTACCTTCAGCAACTGGATTTCCTGGACTAACCTATAAACCCGTCATCCTCAACAATCGTATCCCATCACCACCAGGACGAAGGAGTTGTCAGGATGTGGGTGCATCTTATAGCCTGGGTGTGTTTAGAAGTAATGATTGGCCTGTAATCCACAAAAGAGATTTAAAAAGATCATTTTAAGAATAGTATCAGAGCAAAAAGAAAAAAGAAAAAGTGTAAAGGTTATCAAAATACGATCCCTGCCTAAGTGCTCAGTGTTCCTGGGAAAAGCTCCAGATCCATCTGTGACCCTGATCAGGATAAAACGGCTACTGAAAATGGATGGATGGATGGATGGATGGATGAATGAATGAATGATTATACTGAAGCTCTTCAAAATCTGTCTTTCATTTCTAAAGGAGATGTTGAGATAGCAAGGACACCTCGTTTCATAGACTCATCGACTAAATAATGCATTTGTTTACTTTGTGCATGTATAATGTCGCCTTGTGCAGTTCAAGGATGAATGCTACGATTGTGCATAACGACGTTTTTATTGGCTACCTCTTGAAATTTACTGCCATCTAGTGTAAATGAGACAAAGTAAACATGACCCTGGGTCACATTTTGTCACGTCTTACTGCATAGCAGCCAAGTATGAATATAATTTGAATGGGAAGAAGATGGGAAGTTATTCAGCCAGGCTGTACACACACACATACACACACACACACACACACAATCTAAGCTACCATCTGTCAGAGTTAGAAATCATAATCAATTAATGATACCTAGAATATCACAGGAAGCCTTTAATATATCCATGATCAATACAGTTGCTTTCGATGATACATTTACTGCTCTGAGGATTCCAGCATGTAGTACATGCGTGTACACAGCATGCAGTGCTGCAGAGGAGCGTTGGATCTTTGTAGATGTGCTTCCTCCTTGTGGCTGGTTAATGCACACACTTCAGACACTTCTTGTCTGCCTCAGTGAAGCGTCATCAAACACCACTCTCTCCAGCTTTCCCCAAACACTTCTTTTCCTCAGATCTTGCCTGAAAATCACGTTGGTAATTATAAAACAGATGTCTGGTTATATTAGCTAGATTTGACAGAAATGTTTATCTGTAGGCTACGTAATACAGATCACAGGACTGTGAGAAACTTTCTGGTCAAATATGACCATAGAAGTGACTAAATTGTTATTTTGTGCATCAAATATGTAAGACGATCTTTAGTTTGTCAGGTATTGCCTGATTAAATAAAGATGTCAATGACTCTTGGCACATTTCTGGGAAAAAAAACACACTTCTAAAATGTTCTTTTGGTAATGTAATTTTGCTGCATGGAAAATGGTCCTACATAATATACGTATTTGTTCGTTTCCCTAAATGAACATATACACTCAAATACTATACACTTAAAACAAAAACAATATATTCAGATGGGTTCAACTTGAAAGGTTCCCTAAAGAGAGACCTCTCTGGTATGCTGTGCATTATATTATACACTTACAGTATAACACAACATAAGAAGAATTATATAGGTTTTTTTTTGATGGGGAAAATAATAACAAAGTAGTGAGAGCCATTTTCACCTGAAGTGCATTATTTTTAAATAACAGTAATAGTTCTCTAATAGAACATTTTCCCCTCTCTATAATAAAACAAATAAATGCATCTTATTTATGTTACAGAGAAACCCAGAAAATGCAAACTTTAACAATTCTCCTATGTCCTGATGGATTGCTGACTGTTAGGAAACATGACCTGTCCATGAATATGAAATAAAATACAGTTTTGAAATAATGTCTCCTTATTAACACCCATACTGTTTTTTTATGTTATTTTTAATATGTTAATTAATATGAATATAGAATATTAGAATGAGTGCATTACTTACTATACACCAATATAAAGTACAAACAGCATTCTGACCAAATATTTAAAACAGAAAATTCCACAAGGCTGTGGGATATAAAATAACAGGGATGAACTAACAGATATTTATACAATTCAGTATTAAACATTCTGCATCCTGGTTTTCTAGATGGAAAAAAATATATACTACTCCTATACTTTCTAGTTCAATATTAGTTAAATATATTTCTTTAACAAATGATAAATAATCAAATGTAATACAGTTGAATAAATAAATTGGCAGTAAATACAGGGTGTGCCAAAAGTCTCCACACATATGGGAAATCAACACAGTTTTCGCAAAAGGTCTTTCAAAAAATCTTTTTCTTAATTTTGTCTTGTTAAATACGTTTAACAAGAACAAGACTTGTAAAAGCAAGCACATCACACTTGCCACTGTTGCCAAACTGGGAGCCAAATCTGGGAGAGACAACTCCATGTGTGTATACAAAGATCCATGAATCATGTCGAGGATATAACTTTTTGCAAAAAAGAAATAGGACGTTGCATTTAGCTAAAAAGTGTTAATTTGCACTATATATAGCACTATTTAGGGGCATCTTAAATACTGTATAGGTTTTGCCCTGCCTCTATGGGTCTCTAGACATGACCTGGAAAAAGCATCTGTCACTCACCATAAGATAAATGTAGGAATATATAGAGGCTAAATCCTTGCCTCCAGCTGAATATATACTCTATTTGCATTCTGCTTGTTAGACCATAAGTTAAAGAAGGGTATTAGAGATTGACAAGCTAAAATATGACTGTATATCAAAATGGCTGCATGACATTCTTGCAGCGGTGCGTCATCTATACTGTACATCATTCACCGTATAGGCCGTACGTGTGTTATGCGATTTGATTTGTTCAGTGCCTCGGCTTTCTTTTTCCAAACCATTAAAGTTGGCATAGTTCACCTGAATGTCTGTTGACATTGAAGTGTTTGTCATGTGTGAGCATCTATAATTGGCTTTCATGGATTTTTGCAGATGATTTACTGTACCTGGCCGAGTGACTCATGGCACCTGTGTTTCATCGATCAATGTCAGGCTCTGAGCATGCAATCTCCCTGCTACAATTAGACATCCAGACCCCTGTTCGGGCATGTCAACAAACCACACACAAAGGCTTTGTCTTTGTTTTTGTTCTGGAGCAATTTCTTCCCAATTGAATCCTGCAGGTTCACAATGTAGTTCTATCACTTCACTGCAAAGGCGATATGTGATGCTTTATCTGGTGATGCATGGTGAAAGCTTGTCACTTTATCTCTTTTGATTGCTGAGCACCTCGGTGCACTCGGAGGACAACAATTTGCGACTGGCTCTGTTGTACTGGCATGTTGATGCCACACCCGTTCTTCCCAAGGAAGGCATGGGTAATGAGGGATGCCTGTGGTCAGTAGTGCCAGAATACCAACTCTAGAGACTCTGCTGAATGACGCCCTTTAAAAGCCTGATGTCCACTCAAGTTTTGAGCTTGTCCTAAGTATTCCACTTTACTGGGTGTAAATGAGACCAGTTGCTCCAACACCGTTTAAGAGTCGGGTATGTTGACAGACAGGCGGACAGGTGTCCCAAGCATGGAGAGCAAAAAGAAATGGCCGTGTTCCTGGGGGAAGGATTAGCAGACAAAGAGCGTGCAGGTGGGAACCATTTGTGTCGCCCTTCAGATTAACACCACGAACACGCGCGAGCCCAAATCGGTATGACTGGCTGAAAAAAGTGTGAAGAGGAAGGAGGGAACATTTCAAACAGGTGCAGATGTGCTAAACAATGGGCAACAAATATGTCCCCATTATAGCTATGATGACAACAGGAGCTTTGTCATTATGAAGCCGATTCGGTATAGTTCTTAATGGGACCTCAATGATTTAACCTCGTCATTTTCCCTGGGGAGAATCCACTTCACCATCAAAGGGCTGTTCAAATAGTCTGTTAGCAAAAGTGAAAGAGTTCTATATAGTTAGCAAGCTGTGTAATCAACTTGCTAGCAGCACACTAGCTAGATATTAAGCCAGGCAGCCACAGGCTAGTCATCTTAATAGCTGTTCGTTTGTTCTGACTGATTTTTCTCTCACACTGGGACCTAGATGTTACATACTTCACCGATGTGAAGAAATCAAAAAGAATTCAACTAAAGTACTAAAGCTTGTATTTAGATTTACGGCACACCGTTATCCGAAGCCACTTGCATTTTATTATACAACTGAGAAATTGAGGGTTAAGGGCCTTAGTCAAGGGCCCAGTGGCAGCTTGGTGGACCTAGAGTTCAAACTTACAAGCTTTTGATTGTTAATCCAATATACTTTAACTGCTAAGCTACCACATCCCAAAAAAGATAAAGCTAATTCACTTTACTATTTACTGAAGATTACACAACCTTGGTTGTTTAACATCTTTAAAGGTTTAGTTTAGAAGCCACCAGGCTACAAGCTAACAGCTTGCTGAGAACTTTAGTTTGCCATTACCAATAATTTTATATTCATTATCAAAATGGATATTGAAGTATTTTTTTAATTATTATTAATTTTAAACAAAATACTGCCAGTTGTGTGCAATTTAGGTAATATTTTCCTTCACATCCACTACACTCGCATCCACCCAAATCAGTGACTGCCCAATGCCAGCCCACACTTGCCACTATCAGTCCACAGTGGAATGAGGACAAACTCATCCATATCTGGCTGCCAGAACAAATCCCCAACATAATCTTGATAAGACCATATTTCCCATTTCTTTTAACAGTGTATAATTGCGCCACTTTCAGCCCAGAATTGAAATGCAGCACAAGAACTAGATATGGCTGATTGCACATAGTCCCATTTGGCCCATGATTCCAAATGCCATGAAACCGCCAATGTGGCTGCATAGAATTTTGGCCCACACTACATTTGTCCTTGGCATAAACAATTCTTATCTGCTGAAACTCAACTATATTTGGCCTGGTTCATCTGCTATCTCTGATCACACTCATATGAGAAGATAATTCAGTCTTTTCCCAGGAGGCTCTTGGTATCATTTCTGCCATCAGCTCAGACCAACATACTAAAAGCACAGACTGATAAAACTAATAAAAATATGGATGTATACTAATTTCTACTTTTGCAGTTTTTGGGTTTAATCACAAAACTCAAGAATATACAGGGTTCAAAAGTTTTTCTTCTAATTTAATATAACAGTTTTCATTACAGATGTTATTATTGACCTTATTGAACTGAAGTAAAATGTATGGAACATTTACATAAATTTTAGAGTTTCTTACTAATTATGTCTCCTTTTTGCTTTAATGACAGTGTGCACTCGAGCTGGCGCAGACTCTAAATAAACATTTGTGCAAAAAATCTGCTTCATTAGAAGAGATTACACATGAGCAATCTAAATAACCTTAAAAAATCAGCAACAGATTGTCAGTGTGGTCTCAGACGTTTGGACCCCACTATATATAAGCTGTAAACATGTTTACATAAATGTATACACAGCTAAATGGGAACTCATCATTCCACTTCTGTCTTCAGAAATGAATATAATAAATGAATATAAGGTGATAGAGAAGGTTTTCAATCCCTGTATAAGTAGCACATGGATCTATTATTATTATTATTATTATTATTATTATTATTATTATTATTTCATGTCCTAAATCCTTTTAAGTTAAACAATATAGTAGGATGTGTATGATTATATAAAAAGACTTTATTAGCTAATGCTTGTCCTTTTCCCCTTTTTTTATCAGATATATTCAATCAGTATTAACAAATGAATTATTTTATCGCCGTGAGTCTGATATAAACTGAGTCAGGACTCTGTTGGCTTTCAGTGTGAGATGTGTGTTTTTCCTTCTGTTGAAATATCTTGCACTTGATTTTTAGTGGTTGAAGAGAACACCTTCAAATTTTAGATGCTTGGGCATCAGAGAGAGCAGAAATGGGTTTGATATCACCAAAACAAACCATATTTTGCTTTTTGGAACTTTTCTTTGAAAATATCGCCCCTAGTAAGCTAGGTAGAAACATAAAATTCTTGCGAAAAACTACAAATTCTTAAAGCCCTAAAAAAGTGTCTACTTTAATATAAACCATTAATCACCACTGTGTGAGTGTGACATGTCAAAGAAATTCAATGCTGAACAACAAAACATTTTTGACCTCTGCTAAAAACAGTTAAAATGAGACCCTTTTTGTGTAAGGTGTCTTTTTGTTAAGTAGGTTCAGGCCGAGTGTTACTAACACTTTAAACTATCCCACATACTAACAAGGAATGCTTGTGATTATCTATATCTGCCTGTCAGAACACAGCCTTTATCATATCTCGGGCATGAACTTACAGTTTCACCCAGTTACTGAATTGTTCAACAGTGTTTTATATACAAAAGGAGTATTTGCTTAGATTTCAGCGAAATGTCCAGCACATCAACAGTGTGGGTCTAAAAATGCTTCTATTTTGCATCATTTTCTAATTTACTATAACAATTTCCATTACAAATAATTTGGAAAAGATACCTACATGAATTTCAAACCTTTATTATGTCCCCTTTTTACTTTAATGACAGTGTGTACACAAGGACTAACAATTAATATCCGTTTTAGATCAAATTCAAGTTTTGTTTGACCACACGCTTCAGTGGAAGAGATGAGGAAAATCTGACCTTTTGTAAAAAATCAGTTAACATAGTCATTATCACAAATTTGTCCAGAAATAGTCTCTTGAATTCTTGTTTATTTCCATTTTGTCCGTTTTATGTGCGGAAAAAAATCGCATTATTTACTATTACTATTATTTTTCCAGTGTTTTCTCGGGATTTTGGACCACTATGTACATCCCACAATCCACATAGAAAACCTAAAACTAGCCCAAATATCCAGAAATTTAAAAAAATTACACTTAGGGCACATTTGAACAACATTGTGTTACTTATTTCCATCAGTTCATGTTGTATGCTATATCTATCTATCTATCTATCTATCTATCTATCTATCTATCTATCTATCTATCTATCTATCTATCTATCTATCTGTCTATCTATCTATCTATCTATCTATCTATCTATCTATCTATATATATATCTACATTCTAGAACAATACTGGAGATGTCAAAACTATGAAATAACACACATGGACTTAAGTAATCTATATGTAACGACAACAAAAAACAGTCGTTATTTTAAACAGTTGTTATTTTAAGACACGAAGGTCAGGTGTTCTGGAATAGTTCTTGCAAGAACAGTATTGTCAAGTACATTTGCAAAACCCATCAAGCACCATGATGAAACTGGCTCACATGAAGACCATCCCAGTAAAGCAAGACCAAAACTTACCTCTGCTGCAGAGGAGAAGTTCATTTAGAGTTACCAGCCTCAGAAATCACCAATTAACAGCGCCTCAGATTACAGCCGTTAGGAAGACATTACAGAGCATCAGTAGCAGACATATCTCAATATCAACTGTTCAAACGACATTATTGTGTATTTTGGCCGCCTTCAGCATTGTTTTACAATGTAGAAAGAAATAAACATCAGGAAAGACCATGGAATTAGAAGATGTGTCGTATATATATATATATATATATATATATATATATATATATATATATATATATATATATATATATATATATATATATATTGCTAATTATTTTGATCTTCGTGTTTCCCTCACAGTGGGAATCAGTAATTATGTACAGTGTGTTATTATTAAAACTTGCTTTTAATCATTTTTGTGCCTGCAAGTTGAAAATGATTTTAAATAAATTTCTGTATTGAGTTGCCATAAAGAAAACGTACAGCATGCACTTTACAGAATGCCCAATAGATGGCAATAAGTGTAACCTGCACCTGATTAACATTTAGCATCAGTGAGATGTGCTGGAGTACTGTAATGCAGATTTCTCATTCTGCAGACTAACTCATGTAGATCGGTGTCTCAGAAGGTTTTTTTCTTTGTATGCGAGATGTTTCGAGAGAAATCATCTATCTATCTAACATAAACCAATTACAATACACTAGGATTTTGGTATTAAAATTAGGAATTTAAACTAGGCAATGTAGAATAATGCAGTGGTAATGTGGCTGTTGCAAAACACCAGTGTTATGGGTTTAGTTTTTTAGCTCAGGTCTGAGCTCAGACTTTAATTTTATTTGGGACATAAAAAAAAAAAACACACTTAAATCAAATTTGTTGAATATACATAAAACTAAGTTTAATGCTACTTATTTCAATTATGTGGTGGAACTGCTGTACACATTTTATATAAATAAATTGAACAACATTTTTTTTTTTTTTGGACTGTCAATGACCTGTCCCGTCACTAACCCTTATCCCAGCTGTGTTGCTCTGTAAGCAGCTAGAGTCTCATATATCACCCATGCATTTCTACACGTAGAATGCGATTTATCAAGTTATTCTTGTGCGTGAGGATGTGCGTATTTTTAGACCTACTCCTGACAATGCATCTGCACAAAGCTCCAGTACTAGAATGTGTCATCCCATTTATCTCGGATCATGTTAGCAAAACTGACAACTAATTTCCGTCTACAGTTCTCACAAGGAGTACAACCAAGCTGACAGACGAGATGAAATGTAAAGTCAGACGTATATAAAAAAAAAGCATATATATAGATTGAGGTGACATCTTGCTTGAAGATTTGTGCAGCTTTTCACAAGGAATACATTTTAAGCACTGGTAACTGGTACATTTTAAGCACTGCTGGAACCTCTTTGCTGGAAGTGGTGAATGGTCACCAGTCACTTTTGTTTGCTCAGCATGATTTTAGTTGATCACTGCCAGCAACTTGTGCCCAGTTTTGGAAAAGCCAACAAAAATGAAAAAGAAGCGACCTTCTGTGCACTCAAGTCCTTTCTACTGTACAATTTTTACCCACTGCACATTTCTGTGAGAAGTTAGAGACAGGATTGGCATTTCCCAACCACCTATTAGCTGAATAGTGGCATATACATTAATATTGCTCACATTGCAATATATTACACTTCCAAATACAGTAGTGCACCAGGCAAGAGTAATGAGGGATTTTAATACTATCACATGGAACTGGGTTAATAGTTTGCATCCATGTTCTATACACGCTGTGATAAATGAGACCCATTTGTCACATTGTGTAACGTCACAGGCTCCGTTTCAACGCAGCCAACAAACATGGCTGCTCCAAATCCCAGCAACTCACCCGTTCAGTCTTTTAATGATGTGAATCCATTTCCCATTATTTATGTTTATTATACCCCTTGGGTTCTGATCCTCATTGCAAGTTATACACTCAGCTTTTTTTTTTTTTATTGGAAGACGAAATGTTTAGAGCTTATATACAGTGGGGTCCAAAAGTCTGAGACCACACTGAAAATCTGTTGCTGTTTTTTTCTTTTATTGTTATTATTATTATTAGAATTTTTTTTAGTGTTAGTGTTTCCCGGGCCTCTTTGTAGTCCAACAGCAGGATCCCGTGCTCTCATTGCTGCAGCCCGGGTTCGATTCACGGACAGGGTGCTAACCCAGCCACTGAAAACCTAACCCTCATTGCCGGTCCCAAGCATGGATAAAATGGGAGGGTTGCATCAGGAAGGGCATCTGGCGTAAAACCTGTGCCAAATCGAAACATGCAGACCAAATGATCCACTGTGGCGATCCTGAACAGGGAGCAGCCGAAAGAATAACAACGTGTTAGCATTTCCCAATTTTTGATCCTGAATTCTAGCTCCAATATTCCTGTTTTACCCTCTTGGACTTTTGCTTCCCTGTGCTTGATGTGCTTTATTTGACTCATGTTTTGGATTTATGCTATGTCTGTTTACTTGTCCCGATACCTGTACCTGAGATAATGGTTCCAATACTTTTGCCTATTCCTATTTTTGTGACTGCTTTTGTTAAAAAAAAAAATGTCTACCCCTGGAGTCTGCTTCATGACACCCTGGATTAAAAATGTTATAGAGATCTCCACAAGCCACTTGGGAATGCCCAGCTGATGATATCTGAGAAACTTCTAGAATACCAGGTGCTAGTGATGCTTTTAAATAATCTTAGCTTAATCATAAAAAAAATATTTGACTTTTTTTCCACCTAATTTGGTAATTTGCTAATCGCCACACATTAGCTTATTAGTTTACTTCGCAGAATAAACATGGCTAAAAGTAACATGCGTGTAGTGATACTGCAAAACAGCAAGGAATTTTTGCTTATTTATTAACACACTGTTTCCATAAACCAGCAGTAACATGGAACCATAGAATTTAGTGGGACATTAATTATGATGTAAACTCATTTCATTCAATAGGATATCACACTTGTCTTATAGAATCTAGTGAAATTATGTATTACGCAGTTAGTAATCAACAACACAACAATTATTCAGGATACAGCTCATTTTGAGTCATTTTTGTACCTTTTGTTTAACAGTTTTATATATAGATAGAGCCAGAATTCAGCTAGATTTCCAGGGTAACTACAATGGGATCCAAAAACCTCAAAACACTAGCAAAACCAAGCACTAAATTCATACAAGTTTCATTACAAATGATGTTTCTCAGTATTTCGTTTATCCCTTATTTGCTCTAATGACAGTGTGCACTCGAGCAGACACAGACAGTGCTAAAACTCATCATCCATTTAAGATCAATTCCCTCTGAGATTCGTTTGTACACACGCTTCAGCAGAAGAGATTAGACATAAGGAATATCTGCCCTTTTGAACGATGACAAATTTGCTTACATTTTAAGTAGGGGCTTAGAAATAGTGCTGAATTTACTTTCTTTGTATCTCTAAATTCTAAAACATTCTGTCTCTACATTACGTAATCTACACAGAACATTTGAATCAGCCCGAATATTCAGGCATTAGGAATTGAAACATTTTTTCTCTGTTTCGTCAGCATTTTCTCTCTTACTCATTGCTATATATTATAAAATAGAAAAGTTTCTGTAAATAGACCCAGCCATCTTTATCCCTCAGCCATAGAGTCACTGCTTACACTTAATCTTTGTGAAATGTTTATTTGCTAAAACAAGATCCTGACAGCTACAGAGTATTTTTTAAAATAGCCTAATTTGGCATAAACCTGGCTGTCCTGTCTGCCTCCTCCACTAAAAATTATCATACAATGAGCAATGAGCAGCGTGAGTCCTGCCCCAGTGGGACACTTGTCACAGTTCACATTTTTGAGGACTGGTTGCAGTAATAACTGTGTGGAGCTCAAATGGGAGGTGTGCAAGCTGCATCTGTGATTGTGCAACAATTAGAAATGAACATATTATGTCTGCAAATACATTTTTAATGTGACGGTAAGATTAAGATTAGTTAACACTGCTACAAACTTTCACATCTTATGACAGCTGATGTAGTCTAAAAGGAATGTCTAATCTTCCATAAAGGACTGGTGTAGGTGCGGGTTTTGATTTCAACACTATCAGAAGCCACATATGAGTCTATTAAAAGCCAGAATGAACAAGAGGAATCAGGTCTGGCTGCTGCTAGGACTAGACACACAGCCCAGCTCTATAACATCCACTATAAAATATTTCTCCCCAGAAATCAGTTTTCACTGTACTCTTTACCAAGTGCTTTATATACACCCATTTCCTCCATCTAAAAGCAGCCTAATTATGCCCCTGGCACTTCTACAAGTGGCATCTGCTAAACCAAAACTGTGACATTGCAGCTAGCTCCAAGCACGTGCTCCTCATCACTCATGTGCTGATTAGCCTTTGCGTAAGCAAGCTTGCTAAGTGAAGTGGTCATTATAGGGAGCCTACTGTGATCATTTCATTATCTCCAGTGGCTGAATACGACAGGATGATGAATCCGAGTATAGAAATAATGATGCTACAAATCGGTCTCTGATTTAGCATTACTTCTACTATTTGGCAAGTTCTTTTTTTTTTTTCCAAGACGACCCACAAATGAGGCAGAACACAATCCAGAGGTGTTAAAGAGCTGACAATGATAGAACTGAAGCCGTAATGGAATATAATATAATATCCTTTTGACCCACTGACCAGAAATACCTGTGTGGGTGTGTGTTTCAAGCATTCAGAGACCGTCAAACATTCCACTCAGCATTACAATACAGTATACAGTAGAATTATGTAATCTTATGAATCAAGATGTAGTTATTTGCATCGTAATAGAATTTAAAGTGTATTAATTCATCTTTAATAGGGGAAGATGCCTGATGAGTGAGAACTGGCCATGAATAGAGTACTAACTATTGCATGTGAGGAACAAGATAATTCATATGGTTGTTAAGAACTAAGGGCACAAAGCCTTTATTATCGCCACACATACATTACAGCACAGTGGAATTCTTTTCATCGCACATCCCAGCTGAGGACATTGGGGTCAGAGCGCAGGGGCAGCAATGATACAGTGCCGCTGGAATTACATGGATGTGATTTACTTCTTTTCGTCAGTTTGTATATGTATTTGAGCTACTGAATCATTTGGACGAGTCATTTTAAAATTGATTCTCTGGCTTGAGAAATTTCAAACAGTGGAATGAATCTCGTAATCTGAACCCTGACCATTCCACAACAGACAGATATGAGCACACTTCATTTAGTCGCTTATTTTTTCCCCTGAAAAAAACCTCATGCTTTAATTTAGACAGCAAGTTTCAATCAACACACTTCTCTCTAGTGTGCTGTTGCACAAAACAGCTATCTCAGCCATGTTTTAATTAGAAAGTGATTAAACGAAGGATATAAAGCCGAGGCCACGCCACAGCAGGCTGATTGCCTTTATCAGTCAGCAGAGAGCTACAAGCAGGACTACTTCTCACACCAAGCCTCAGGCAAATGGACTTGCACTCCATTATACGAGATTGTACACATGCAGAGATTAAGCCATGGCTGACAAGAAATTCCACCTTTACATGGTGATATGGTGCGACAGAATATTTTGACAGGTGGATTGAGACAGAATAGTGGAGAAGGTCTCACTAGAATGATTTTTTTCTTATGTAAAGGGAGATCATCATGTAGAGAGCTAGTACCAATAGGTTAAGAGATGATGGATAAGGAATAGACAAACAGGAAGAAGACATGAAATGTGTGAAAGTTGGCAAACTTAGGCTTGAGACCACATTGGTTTGTGGCTTTATAAAAATATCACTTTCTTAAATTTTTAGTGAATTTAACTTCTTCTTTATATGAAGCCCATTTTCAAATCTCTTTTAGGAGTTTTTTTGTGATTGTTTCAGCCAAAAATGGTTGATATTTCTGCAGATTTTAAAAAGATTACTATGCTTTACTAGTTCTTTATTTTATTATTATTATTTAGAAAACTACTTGAAAACACATGAAGTCACATAATTACATGCACACGTAACAAAGTCATGTATTTATTTCTTGCTGTACTCATAAACTCGATGCACGTGACTCGAAAAGTCCTTTTGCTGAATGTGTGTTGTGGTGATGTCACAACTTTTCTTGGTCCCAATCCACTGAAAAATGAGAAGTAGTTCACAGGAGTATTGATTTTATTTATTATCGCAAAATCATGAATCCTTAAAGGACTCATCCAGAAATCTTTCTGTACTTGTAAATCCAGAAATCTTTGTAAATTGATAATAGTTAATTGTAAGCCTTTATATAAACTATAAAAAACATTATTTTAAAGTTCCTTATGAGTAATTGTCAATTTTGGACATTTTAGTGCGATACACACTGACTGACTAACTAACTAACTAATCAAATCAACACATAACTGACCAAATAAAATATGAAAAATAATCTATTTTATAAAACTATTAAGGTAAAAACTTCAGTAAATATCTCAAGGAATTATTTTTTATTTATTTTATTAAAAATATTACAAAATTATATATTTTATAAAAAATATTAAGATGGGAAATGAAGATAACCAAATATCTTAAGAATTTAATTTTTTGTTATTTTAAATTGTTTTAAATTAAATATTTTGTGTAAAAAAATGTTAAGATTTTTTCTATTTTTATTTAGTTTATAAAAAATATTTTAAAAAATATATTTTATAAAAAAAAATAAAGAAACAATATTAAGTTCATTAAATATGTCAAGGAATTAATTTTCATTTATTGTGAAGAAAGAATATTAAAAATAATATATTTAATAAATAAATATAAAGATAAAAAATGAAGTTCACAAAATATCTCAAGAATTATTTTTTATGTATTTTAATAAAAATATTAAACAATATATTTTGTAAAAAAAGAAATTAAGATAAAAAATAATTTCACTAAATATCTCAAGGAATTAATTTTTATTTATTTTATTAAAATATTAATAATTGTATATTTTATAAAACAAATATTAAGATAAAAAAAAGTAAGTTCACTAAATATCTCATTTTTATATATTTTATTTTATTTAAAAGAACTTTTGGCAACACTATACATTAATTTTATGTGCCTCTGCTTGTGCTTTGTTTTTTTCCCCATGTAATCTTTTTTCAGTATCTCCTGCTAACCTGCTTGAACGCAAATCATTATTAATTTCTACACATTATTAATTTCTGATTGAGAACAAATTAGCTCATACTATCAAAGTGTTCTGGCTGTGCATATTATCATTTGCATGCTGCCATGTTCCCCAGATGGAGTCAAAAAGCAATATGCACTCCTCCTTTGAGACACAGAAATTAGACATTTATGTGATTCCAGCTCTTGAGGTTCCAGCACACTGATGCATCTTTAAGTACTGATCTAACCATTTAACATAAATTATACAGATAGAAGGTGAGCGCGGATTCATAAGAAATCCTGAAAACAAAGCAACACCATGAAAATATAAAACTGCATCAAGCTGTGTCTTCAATCATGAGCAACAGAGGGCGCTCTGAGCCTAAACATGAGCATCTTGGGGCTTGACTACGTCTCCTTGTACAAGATTTTTAGTCAGTACTGAGGCACTTTTTTTTTTTTCCATTATGGTGAATTAAGGGTGTTAAATCTGAGCCAACCCTTGAGGCTAAATCCCAAATCAGCAGGTTTCTTTTGGCTGCAGCTGGTGAATGAGCATGAAAATGTCTGTCGAAGTAAAGTTTACCTGCTCTGAATTTTATCAAACATATTCTTATTTTGGACGTTGCCCAAACCAGTATGTAATTATGCATGTAAGTCTTAAACCAGGACGTTATATTATATCCAAATACGGCCAAAATAATAAACCTGTGTTTTAAGCCCTTATTAAAGTTTCTTATTACATTTGTTTATGAATTCAATTTTTATTAGGACTAAAATGCTGAAGGATGAAACGCAGAATAAATAAACGTGTGAGCATGACAGTTAAATAAATATATAAGAATAAATCCCAGTAGTAAATAAATAAGAGAGAATAACTGCTGCATAGCCTTTCTTTGAAGTGTGTTAAGCATTTCCTGGCTTTGCTCTACAAGGTGCACTTTGATGTGAATATGTGATCCGCAATGGATTAGATCAGAGATCCAGGGATTTTTTTTTTTTTCTGCTAAGGAGAGATCAGACACTCACACAGTTATGATCAAAGTTTGTTTCTCTATCCTGTTCAGGCCCCAGTTGACAGACCTTTGCCCCACGACATGGGCTTCAGCATAGCAAATTAAATTTCCCATTCATAAATGAACACCTCTTGATTTAAACGAATAAACAAATGTAGAATTTAAATATTTGATGACGATCCATTTTTAATTTCCCCCATGAACGTTGCTCTACATTATTGAGCAGTTGCTTTGTATTTCTGGCACAAGAGTATCAGCTCATGCTGTTTAGCATTAAACCATTTCCTAAGTGTTGAAATCTGGTTAAAGAAGCAAAATGAGCAAAGGTGTAATTTTAGTGCATTTCCTTCTCTTCACTAACATGTGCTTCCTCTGAAACATCTTTTTTCTACTTGCTGCTCAGGATACACGGGGCAGTGGATCGCACTCCAGGAAAGTGCTATCAGCCCTCTTCTGAATACAGATTAGCTAGTCCTGCTGTGATTGACAGCAGAGAGAAAGTACGCTGTCCCTCCCACCCAGAAAGTGCAGCAACATTTGCTCCCTTGGCTCCCAGTCATGGATAACTGTGACATCACCTATCCCATTTCTCTCTCTTATACTGTACACACTCCCATCTGTGAATCTCGGGAGTATACACTATCATGTGAAGGCCTTCGGGGTTGTCTATATTGATCATTACTGAGATGATGAAAAGATGGAATTGAGAGTTTAAAATAAGTGTTGCTGTTGTATCAGCAGAAACGCTCAAATAGATCGCCCAGGGAAATGATGGTTCACATTGTTGCTAAATAGTAAACAAGAACACTTCATGTAGCAGATACAAACAGCCAGACTGGGTGGTGCTTTGGGTTATTTTTGTTTTTGGCTTGTAATTTCTTCAACATTTATTTCTTATTGTAGATCTGTTCTCTGACTTCGAAAAGAAAAAATCTATCCGAGGTACATTTAAGAGAAGATATGAATATTTTGTTTCAATCTCATATTATCTGATCAAATAAATTGTCAACAAATCAGACTTTCTGTGATATTTATTGTCCTTGCCTTTTATAAAAGTTAAGGTTAAAATGTAGAGCTAGTGTTTTAAACCTTTTCCTACATCCAGTATCCTACGCAGTAAAAGTTCTGACCAAGCCTCGTAGATTCTTTTCATGTTTTATCATCACTGTCTTCTTTCCCATCATTACACATATGCAAAAACCTCTGTGTGTTCCTCTAGGCATCTCTTGCAATCTTCAGTGCAACACGGTATAATGCACGACAAAACGCTCATTACCCCAGAAACTCCTCTAGTGGCACTCACTAATGAGAACGAACAAAGACGTCAAATGAAGGCACCCAAGGTGTTGCACTCGAACACTTTAAATGCATCATTGAATACATAACAGGCCTGCAACAGGGATTGCTCGCACTCAAAGCCTATACTATACATCCTGTGGTGCATATGGTTTTGAATCCTAACGACTAAACCGAATGCTTATACACAACGTATCTGAGAGTGAACTAAACATGCCAAGTGTGACACTGCAAGAACTCTAGCTAGCACTGTTTCTGCAGTGACCCGAATTCGGCCATAATTTGATCACCTTGTTAAGACCACACGCTCTGTGCTGCAGGAGTAGAGATGGTAGAGAGATCTTCTTGCACCATCACAGTTGCAAGCAAGAGCTCCCTTCTGTATACCTGCCACCCTCCACTGCTCATGGAGATGAGCAGAGACAGAAAGAGATGCTGGATCAGCTGTCAGTGGGCTGCATTAATTAAAGTTAAATGTCCCCGACGTGGCACTTTAGGGTAGTAAAAAGCAAAGCAAGTGGAGGAGAGCAGTCCCCGCAGTTTTTCTTTTGCACTGAAGCAGATCAGAGCCAAGAGTTTATTAGCCAGCTTTTCACTTCCAATTCATCATATTGCTGGCCTCTTTTAACCTCTCCCTGCTCTCTGACTAGATTTTTGAGTATTCATTTGTAGTGGTAGTTCAAATGTCTGGAACTGTTCTAGATGCAGGTGTCACTAGTGTTTTTAATTTTTATGTATGAGGTATCGCAATGGCCTGAATATGCAACGGAAGAAAATAAAGGGCAAGCAGAGAGAATATTCTAGTAATAATTTCTCACCTCTGTGGTATCTCAGTAGCGCATCTGAAATATACATTGCTTGCTGGTGTGGTCCGGAATTCATGTATCGTTAATGTCAATGGTTACAAAGAAGGCAACAGGAAATAACTCCCCTTCCTGCTTCTGTATGCTAACATATACTTCTGTACTTCTGTATGCTAACATATAACCTATGTAGGTTTCTTAAATAATTTACAAAATAATTAACTGTCATATAACAAGGTGGTAGGTATAGGTGCCACTCGGGATCTCATCAGTTTTCCCTGTTAGAACCTGAGTCTCTGTTATTTGTAGATTTTTCCTTGTTCTTCTGTATTCTCTGGATTTCTTACACCTCCCCAAAACAATTCTAAATTGCCCCTAAGTATAAATGAATGTGGGAATATATGGAAGTGGTTCCATGACCCAGAAAAAACCCCAATCAGACAACTAATATGTTAAGGCAAAGATTTTGAGTTTATAATTGTTTTGGAGTAGAATCTGTATAGTCTAATAGTAGCTAATTTTCCCAAAATATCTGTTGAATTTCCAAATTTTCCACATCTGGAGGAATATGTACTTGGATTCTGGACTCCCAAAGTTTTCAGACCTGAACAGAAACCTGGACATCGCCTTAATTTCCCTAAATATTTTCTTTCCAAATTGGTGAAGCACTTGGCTTGGTTTTGGGGTAATTAATGCTGGTTAACGGATTGTAGGCTGTGTTTAAAATAATTTGTTGCAACAAAAAATATACAGAACATATGAAGAATATTTTTCATATTACCCTTTCTATCAGAATATTTTCCTTGCTGTTTTTTTTTTAACAGTTTGAATATGTAGTGAAATGTTGCAGCACATGTCCCCCTTTTCTAACAGCTGCTTAAAACCAAGCCAAAGCTATTTGCGCACCTGTTTTCTCTCAAACAATAGCAGCCATTGAGAGCCATCTGTCTAGCTTCGTTGGTCTGAACTTTCTGTAGAAAGAGGGACTCAACATGGGCACCGAACTGAGTACGATAGGTATTGACATCTAACCATGTAACCTTCCACACCTGCCTGGAATGCTACAAAAAGAAAAATCTTTTATAGAAACTCTGCGCTACAGCAGTTATATCACTCAAGCTCGGATTTTCGATTTGCCCCAAAAAAAAAAAAAAACATGGTAGTATGTTCAGCTAAACTCCTGAAAACTACAGGCTTTCCTAAACCTTTCTGAAATCCATTCCTAGTACTCTGAAATACACTAATACACTGTTTTATTTGCATGATATATTGTTTTATTTGCATGTAATTTAATATGTAATACAGACACCACTGAGCTACCATTTCACTCATCAGATGTGTTCGATCTTATCTGCAAAGGGCCCGTGTCTCCAACCAAGCAGAAGCCACACCTGAGTCCACTGAAAGCCAAGATCAACTGAATAAACAGGTGGAATCAGATACTTGATTGGTATGAAAACCTGCATCCACATCAGCCCTTTGCAGATAAGATTAGACACCACCTGATGAGGGAAGTGGTAGGTCAGTGGTTAAGGTGTTGGCCTTCTGATGGCAGGGTTGTGAGTTTGAATCCTAGGACCACCAAGATGTCACTGCTGGGCCCTTGAGCAAGTCCCTTAATCCTCAGTTTTATAAATGTAAGTTGTTCTGGATAAGGCTGTCTGCCAGTTGCCATAAATGTCAAATGTACTGATTGAGATGAAAAATATGTCAATTTCTATAGCCTTAATTCTGAATCTGCAGGTTAATGTATTTTATATAAAATGTTTTTCCTAGAAAAAGATTCAAGATTTAGTTTTCCTTTGCTGTTCTAATAATCTCTACTCTTCTAGGAAGGCTTTCCACTAGAATCCAAAGAAAGAAGGACATTGTACTGCTTTCCTGGTAATGTTCATATCTTTACTAAAGATTAAATAAAAACCTGGTGTTACCTTAGACAAGTAATTTGTCAATGGACTACATATCGATATACACTGTTATTGTTTGGCCACAGCGGATCATCTGATCTGTATATTTGATTTTGGCACACAATCCTTCTACTGGACCACCAGGGACACCGGACTATATCCATACACTATGCTGCCTAAATTTTGTGGACTCATACTGTATGGGCTTTTTGTACATCCTTTCAAGATTTAGTCTCCCTTTGCTGTTATAATAATATTTACTCTTCTAGGAAGGCTTTCCATTAGATTTTGGATTGATCATTTATCTACAAGAGCAGTAAGATTAAACACAGATGTTGGCTGAGGAGGTCTGGGGTGCAAGACATTGTTCCAGTTTATCCCAAACTTGAGTACTTCCATTCCAGCCTTGGAAAACCATGACTTCATTTAGCATGCTTTGTGCACAGAGGCATTGTCACCCCAATGGCACGTTTAAGCCTCTTAGTTCATGGCATGTTTAGGCCTCTTGGTTCCAGTGAAGGGAAGTTGTAAAGCCACAGCATAAAAAGACATTCTGTACTATTGTGTGTTTTTAACAGTGTGGAGAAGACTCAAATGAGGGTGTGATGATCAGATGTTGGTTAAAAGTTTGCACTGACTAAAAGGATACAGACTCCTTCATTAAACAAATAATCCACCTTGAACTACATGTTACATGTTATGTAATGTTATTTTTTATTCTATTGCCATTTTAGCTAGGGGTTTTGTATATTACCCACAATGCTATTTGTCTACCTGCTGATAATTTCACCAGTGGAAATCAGCTCTTGATTCATTTCTATCTAATGACAATGATGCAGCAGCACTTTAATCCTTTAGTCTGTCCAGTTCTATTATCTTCTCATCTGTATACTCTGCTCAAACTACTGTTAACACAGTCATACTTGACGATGGCTACCTGGAGAAAAAAAGCTCTTGCTCTTATGTTTATTTGAAGCAAACAACAAACCCTGACCAATTATCGCTTATGTTTGAAATACTTTTTCTCTGATTAAATATCACTGTGCTAGCAGTATCCCCAGCAGATATCAGCGTAGCATACACCCGCTAACTTCTTACAGAAATAAAGCAAATATAACACCATGAGAAGAAATTAGCACCACACAAATATTTCTGTATAAACATATTTTACATTCATTCCCTATAGAAACTTGTAAACAAACATGTACAATGATCAGACTAAGGTACAGCTCAAGTGCCCTGCTGTTGACATTTATTTTTTTTAAATGTATCACACATAGATAGTAATTGATTCTGATAGCTTCAGGGTCAGGTTGATTTGTACATGCATTAATGTACACTGTCTGGTGGCTGACATGAAAAGCAGATATCCCAAGTGCAAATGCATGCAGAATACTTATGCAGATGCTGACACTGATGTCTTGCAGCTCGGTTAATAATTTAAAAACAAAAAAAGAGAGAGAGACAGAGAAGTCCTAGATGTTCTGCCAGTGGTATCCAAATGTTTAATCTTTGAGAGCTAGCATCCTGCTGATTACACACCTGTGTTTGAAGCTTTGCTGGAGGTGATGGTGGTGTGGATGCTGAAAAAAAAAGAGAATGCCGTCAGAGTTTAACCTACAACCTGGGTTTGATGTTTTTCCAGGCACCAAAAGTGAAATTGCAATGGGAAGTTGAAAAAAAAAGTGAGTACAGGCTTTCATCTTTTCATAGTGAAAGATGATGATGATGACGATGGTGACTAGCACCTGGCCAAGAAAGCAGCTCAAATGCATCAGACTTGCTGATAGAATAGGGGTCAGTCTTGGAAGCACCAGCAGGCACGTTTTCCAGTTTATTTGGTTGCTTCATTTCTGTCCTTTCACTAGTAAAGGTGGGACGTATGGACCAGCTTTGTGGAGGAATCATTTTTTTCTCTCACTTTATTTCCCCCTCCCCCCTAGATGAGATTTATTCACAGATTGTGCCAGACGGAATTGCTCAGGCATTAAGCTGCCACATTTCACAGGCTGATGGCTTTTGCGTGGGCAGTGTCGGTGCCATGAAGGGTTGCGGCTATGCTTTTACCACTGACGGAGGCTCGGGTGAAAGAATTTAACTTTAAAATTGAATATTGTTAACTAAAAAGGCTAGTTATCTAGCTGTTACATTGCATGTTTAATCATAGAAGCAGCCAAACGTAAAATAACCCAATCTAAAAAGAATTCAATTTTATTTTCATAGTGTTTTTTGGCACAAAGTAGCTTTACAGAAATATATATACATATTCAGTAGATGTAGATGATATACTTTTTAAATTTATCCCTAATAAGCAAGCGACTGAGAGAAACCTTGAAAGGAACCTCATCTGGATGACACTGGATAAATAATTTCTCTTCTATAACAGTGTGCTACTATATATTTGATTCAAAATTGCAACCAGAAAATTTGTTTTAGTTTAATCATGATGTCTGTCTTGTTCCAGTGATTTCCATTCTGTAATGTTTACACATTCTGTACTGTTACTACATGTAACATAACTGAACAGCATGCTGCAATGCTACTACTGCTGGTAACATAACTGCTACTGCATGTAACATGTAACATATTGCACATCATACCATGTGCAAAATCACGTGCAATATCATACCATGTTCAATATCAGGTGCAATATCATACCATGTTCAATATCAGGTGCAATATCATATCATGTGCATATATGGTCTTAATCCTCTTGCACCTTTCAATGTACATTTTGTATATACAGCATATTTCATTTATATAACTTATCACATTCTATTTTTTTTCCTTATGTCTTATTATTTCTGTTTGTTTTATATTCAACTTAGTTCATGCTGGGTTTACCTTTCACTGAAAGTTGTATACTGTATATATCTGCGTATACAGTATGTGACAAACAAAATCTGGAGTTTAAAATCATAAATAAAATATATAGAACACTTATGTTCACACCATCATTGCAATAGCTGTGAGTGAGTTTTAATTAAACATGACTACCTTGCCTTTTCAATTTTCAGATATTGTTTAAATTCAGTGTTATTTCTGAATTCAACAAATTGAAATGTTCAAACTTTGGCATCCATCAGAAGCACAGTACAGGAGAAACATTCTTCTAGTGATAGCAGCAAGACTCTTGAACACCGGTGGTCAGGTTTATCAATGTCTAGAAGTGTAAACCTGTAATAGCAATGAATGCACATCTTTTCTAGCCTGTACTAACAGAAAATGATAAAATGTTTGATATCCGTGACCATCAACAGCGGTTTAAGTATCAGTAGCTTGTTTTTGTATTATATTGTGGTTAATTATTTAGCTGGATACCTGAAGAAGGTGATGTTGAGCTGGTGAACACGAGCTGACCTCGGTTATGACAAAGCCTAATAGCTAGCTAGCCAGCTAGCCAAACATCACTATTTAATTCAATATTATATTGTATACCAAGTTAAAATAGAAAAAGCTATTTTGTTCCTTTGTTATGGATGAATTTGTTAAATGTTACTGATGATTTTGCGTATTAAGTTAGCTACTTGTTTGTAGCTTCATAGCTTGCAGTGTAGCTAGCTACAATATATTGCTAAAAGTTTCTGGACACCCCTTGAAATCATTGTACGTTTTTCAGCGGTTGGGCTCGGTCCCTTAGTTCCAGTGAAAGGAACTCTTAATGCTTCAGCATAGCAAGACATTTTGGACAATTTCATGCTCCCAAGTTTGGGGATGACCCCTTCCTGTTCCAACATGACTGTGCACCAGTGCACAAAGCAAGGTCCATAAAGACATGGATGAGCGAGTTTGGTGTGGAGGAACTTGAATGGTCCTGACCTCAACCTGATAGAACACCTTTAGGATGAATTAGAGCAGAGACTGCAAGCCAGGCCAAAATTGGGCCATCTGCCTTTACATGCACATGAATGTAATACGGAGTTGGCCTGCCCTTTGCAGCTATAACAGCTTCAACCCTTCTGGGAAGGTTTTCCACAAGGTTTAGGAGTGTGATTATGGGAAATTTTTGACCATTCCCCTTTTCCCCCTTTTCCCCCCAAAAGCCCATTTGTGAGGTCAGGCACTGATGTTGGACAAGAAGCTCTTGCTAGCAGTCTCCAGTATGATATGATAGGTCAGCTGCTTAGCTATTTGAAATCATGAGTAGCTTGAAACTTGAAAAGTTGTAATTGGATGTATAATGTAAGCAGTGACAACCCAAAAGTATGTGCTAATTCTCAGCAAAAACATTTATGCCATTAAGCTAACAGGGCATACGTTAGCACATGCTCATTGCTGTAGGGAAAGCTTAACGTTAACCTTGCTAGGTTATGCATTTTACACGCTGGCGTTTTCACTTCCTGCCTTATTTGGCATTACTGTGTATTTGACGAACCTTCCAGCATTTTCCAAGCTGTATACCATGTGTGTAGCGTGTTTAATTTCGGCTGCTTTACCAAGAAAATAAAAAATAAATTCACTCAAAACTCATAAGTTGAAAGTCTAAGGGCAGTTGTTGAAGGAGTCAGTTAAGGTTTATGTTTCCTGAATCCTTTATTCCATAGTTATTTGTAAAATAAGACAGAAATCTGTTATTTCAAGAAAGGGACTAACTTTCTCAGTTAAAAAAATATGCAGTCTTGTTTAGACTTTCTTGGAATCAAAAGAAATGAATCAAACCCCAGGCTGACCAAGGTCATCCCATCCATTTTGTGTTTTTACTCCCAACTACTTGTGGTGCTGTTGTTCTGAATTGTCCTGCTTCTTTTATTAAATCCTCATATGGAGGAAAGGTTAATACATGGCCATTTTTAATTTGTGGATGCAATCACTATTCCACAAAAGGATTTTCAGGTTAAGTAAAATGTATTCCGGGTGATAAATGAATTTAATTGCAGATCTATTAGCTCTGTACAGAATTTTGCTTTAAAAAGAAAACACCCCATATTATTTAATCAGTAGACTGTACATCATTTTAGCAAATCATTTTTTAAAATGTATTTATTTATTTATTTATTTGCAAGAGTAGAATTGAATAGTTTCGGAAGTGTTTTTACTCACAAACCTTTTGGTAACTCATGGCCATGGTGTACTTCAAGCCTATGTATACCAAGTGCATGTGAATTGTACCAACCCATCCTCGAGTAATTTGCTAGAAACGTGTTTATTTCTGCCCTGCAGGGAGCCCAATCACAACAAATCCTGTTGTTGTTAACAGGTTTTCCAATATGGTACAAAACCGTCGAATGGCTTTTACCCATTGTACACTTTTTTTTTATTTTTCTGAGTGCAGCTTTATTTTACATCCTTTCACTAGAGATATTGTGTGTCCTGGCTGCATTGTCAAGTGCAAAAGTACAGCATCTTTCAGTGCAAAACAACATTTCAGCAGTAAACTTTAGATTTGCTTGTCTATTTTGTTTTTTTTTTCTTCCTCCACATCCGGTCGCTATGAGTTACAAGAGCTGGATCAACACGGAATATTTTCTTTCTGCAATTTCCTTTACCCTAAACATTGTGTTTTGTAGCACAACGTTAACACAACGGTATTTAATTAAGTCCTGTGCATAGTAATTATTATCTGCCAAGACCACCGAGTCCCCACGCACTGCCCGTCGCTTAGGGGGAACGTTTGGTGTCGGAAAGCTACGGCTCGGCAGGGGAAATGAAAAACATCCCGGCACTAAGGAACACCGGTGTCCTTCTGTCGTCTTTCCCTTTCATTCCTTGGTTTGCATGTCATATCTTTTTAAAGGCTTTGACGGGATTAAGGAGGAGATTATTTACTAAACATGAAGCTTGTAAGTTCCATGAAAGGCAACTTTATTACACGAAGCAGTAGACTTTGTGCATAAAAAAAAGAAAAGAAATTCTTCTTTCCTCCAGCACTACATGATGTAAAGCTGTAACTATATGGCCTCACGGAATACATATATAATGTATGGAGAGCGAGGTTAGCGCTTTAAAGTCCCAGAAGTCATCTTATTACTTACTACATCCGCATATTTCCTATTACTTTCACTATAGTTACCGAACTATTCTTAGTCCTTGCAGAATTATATGCCTTAAAATGAATGACTGAATAATTAAAGAGATTTAAAGGTTAATATAATCACATTCATCTTTAATGGTTCAGGGTCTAATCAGGTCCAGGGTCTAATCTAAACTTCTTACAGCAGTTCTTATTGCAGTAGCGTGTCAGCATCTTGCCTTTGACCAAAATGTTTTATGCTATTTCTTTTTTTTTTTTTTACATTTTAAACCCAGTGTGTTTGCTAAACTTAGGCTCAGCTGAATACATTAAAATACATGAGCAGATCTTGGCATCTATAATGCTTACTTTCCCTGAAACCGATTTACAGAAACAATGTTTTTCATTGATGTTCCCCAATAGTGCCAATGTTATACAATATAATCTTATTTCTACCATCACAATGCTGAATTTTGGTCAGACGTTGTTGATTATTTGTCTTTAACAGCAGCACTAAAAGGAGCACCAGCTGCAAGCCGAATCACCGGTTTCTATTAATAGCAGCCTTGTTCATGAATTTTTGCTCATTTTGTACATTCTGTAATTTTACTGCTTGTAACACAATTTCACATTTCATTCATCACCTTTTTTCACATTTCATACAATACTTTAATCTGTCTTATTATTTCATTGAGTTATTTAGACACGCAGTCTAAGCAGAGTTTTTAATTATATAACTATATTTGACAAACATTTTGGACCTTGAATCTTAATAGATTAAAAGCAAACAGATGCTTTTCTGTAGCAAACAGATGAAAAAATAATGTTTAGTTGTTTGCTATTAAGATGAGTGTGTATCCTTAAATGCTACTGTACTCTTATTGTAAATATAAATTTAATCATACTGCAGTTCATTTCTTTTCTTTTTTTTCTTTTCGTTTTTATTGTTATTTAAAAATTTCTTATTTGTTTATTTGCTTATTATTTTTTTTAGCTAGTTAATTGAATGAAGTGCATTTGATAGCTACATTGTTTACATACCTCATATTGTGTAGTTTTGCAATAGAGAGGTTTTTTGTTTGTTTTGTTTCAGTTCATTCAAGGCTTCAGTGTTTTGGAATTTTTCATCGATTGATATCACGCGATTGTCAAGAACAACTTAGGTAGGAAATATTATTTTAACTCACCCATGATTTATTTATCGGTTTGTTTGTTTGTTTGTTTAATAAGTAAGTAAGTAAATAAATAAATAATATGTTAAAATAATATGTAAATGTTTTTGTCTGAGTCTTCAGTGCCATTTACATTTCTGACATACAACAGATGTCCTTATCCAGAGTTATCTAATTTATACAACTGAGCAATTCCGAGTTAGAGATAATTTTTTTAATGCATTTAATAAATAAATAAATACATTTATTCATTTATTTCATAAATGAATAAATAAATAATGTGTACTTGTTTTTGTCTGCGTCAGACAAAAACAAGACAGATGTCTTTATCCAGAGCCAATTAGATTTATCTAATTTATACAACTGAGCATTTGAGGGTAAGAGATATTATGATGATTATAATCCAGTTTCATGATAAAGCACAACATAAGCATATTTGTGTAAAACAAAACTGTTATAATTTTATAAACATATACAGTTTAAACGCTTACCACTGTGTTGAATGTTATCCCATTGGCTAGCAGTAATTTCACGGCATAATTAATTATCAGCACAGAAGAGTGTGAAGAAATCATTCAATGCCCGACGATTTTTGTATTCAAAGCAATTGCTCAGCTAGCGAGTGTTACTATGTGCTATGCATATAAATATATACAGTATAGTCTTTATGTTACGTTTAATGGATTTGTCTGATTCCCTTGAAAGCATTTCTTCATCTAAGCACCTATTTATGTCAAGATCTAGGAAACCTTTCAAACAAACCTCCCGTAGAGAAAAATTCATAAATGTATATTACTCATAAAGATCATTTCTCTTTTGTTGTCATGAGTTGCACCAATAATAACAGGAAAAATGCTTTTTCTTGTGAGCTAAATCTTGCCATCTGTGGGCAGAGATGCATGACACCTATTTATCCAGCAGTTTATTTTCAGACCTACTACTGTAATACCAGATTAGACTATTCATATACAGTACTCTCAACTGGTATTTAGCTCTGTAGTGCTGAAGGAAAATCAGATGCATGATAAATTGTCACCTTTTTCCATTTATGATAGGCGTGGTCTGAACCAAGATGACTCCGCCCACATTCCACAGGGTAAGGGGTCTCAATATATGGATGACAATGATATAAATCATATTCTGTGGCCTTCACCGTCGTCAGCTCTCAGATCTCAACTCAGTTGAACACCTGTGGGAGATTTTGGAGGAATGTGTTTTCTAAAATATTATTAAATCACCGGTTGATGGAATTTCGTTTTGAAGAATGGTTTTCATCACAACAATACCGTTCCAGGGACATGTAGAATCAGGCACACTGAAACTGTCCCTGTGGTCGGCAAAACTTTACTGATAATTTCTCACCTGTCTGTAGCTGAGGATTAAAGACACACACAAACATTCTGAGACCATAATTAAACCCTAAGGAGAGAGGAGTCTTGCGGCTTCCTTACACCCCCCCCCCACACACACACTTACAGTACCTTCTCTCTGTGCATAATTAGCATTATTATCCGAGTAGGATTTTAATGGCAGGTATGGTATAAGTCATGTGACTCCTAAAACGGAGCTGTCTCTAAAGTCTAATAAACTATCTGTAACGGCCTGTAATTGCACCAACCCGCAGATTTCCCCCAAAGCTCCACATCGTAACTAAATATCCTTCAGTTACTCCTTAGGGAGAAAAAAAATCATTAAAATCTTTGGCCATGATTCCCATTATGCACATATTTAAGTGTTTTTTTCCCCCCACTGTTATAAAAGAGTCAGAATGAAAAGTTACTGTATGTGTTTAAATGAGGAGAACCGAAAAACAGACTAGATACCCTAGCGTATATTTCAAGTCTTGTATAGCATTACAAAATAACCTTGCTCGTCTCATATTATAGTGAGTGTTACTTTGTTATAGGCAGTCAGAAAAAGTCATCCAGAGGTGTGATTTGCAGCACATCTATGAGTTTTGTTGACATAGCCAGAAGGGGCAATGTTCTGCGTTTCTACCTTGCCACTGTGATAATGGAAAAGTGTGTGTGTGTGTGTTGTTAATCCACATAGAACGTATAGTCTGAATCTGGTGCACAATTCTTAATCTCTTTAGCAAAATGTAAACCTTTGTAATGTTTTAATTAAACGCTGTTTTTTTTTTTTTTTGGTGCTGCAAAAGGGAATGAATTCAATCTTCAGCTTTTCAGAAAACTTTGCAGCCTTTGCCGATTGCTATTGCCCTTCTTTTGACTGTGCGGTGATTTCTTTTTTTTTTTTCTGTCCTGCAATCCCACCAGTCGAGTCAGGCACACTGAATATTTTCACCACTCTTTCTTCTTGTTTGGAGTATCGACTTGAATATTTAGCAAGGTTGCTTCAGTCGGGCTTCGGCGTGTGTAAATGTGTGGGCGCGCATGTGTCTTCATAACTAATTCTTCCCAGCTCCTATTATGCTAAACAAACCAAGCTCTCCCATGATGCCAGCGCGCAGGTTTGCTGAATGGCATAGTGAGGATGCATTGCTTATTGTTGTGTGCCGTATTTCCTTACTTTCTCATCCAACATTGTAAAATAACCTGTTGTCATACATTATGCCGCAAACCCCCCACCCCACCCCGCTTTTCAAAAAGGAGTCTCTGCCAATGTCAAGTGATGCCAAGTACTATGAAGGTCTTGGATTTAGTATGTGGGTGGCTGTATTGTTGCTGCTTCTTTTTTGACAGGGAAAGAAAAAAAGCTGTGGTTGAAAAACATAGACTGCTTACCCAGATTCTGAGCTTTAAACCATTCTGACCTTGGGCTTGAGCCAATTATTCTTGTGCAATATGAGTTTGAGCGAGAAGCAGAATTAAATCCAACAAAACTGTCCAACAGATTGATGTGGACACACTTAAATTTATGACTATGGGATATATTAACGAACCATGCAAGGCCATGGCATAATTTTAGTAATTAACAACATAGTACCATGAAAGTTCACAAAAAGAGTATTTTTCACACTGAGATCTGAATTTCAAACAGTGCTTTTCTCAAGTAACAAACTCATGAATAAACTTTGCATATAGAAAACATATGGCTCATGATGAGAACGAAGGCTGTACTATGAAATGAAACTACATTTTTAGTGAATAATGTGATCGTTACAGTTATAATACGATAATAAAGCAATATATTATTACAGCCATTATAATAGGCTTGTATTAGATGTGTATTGTTTAGATGCGTACCATCTTTTCATCGTTACATTAACTGTATAGAGGGTCATTTCACAGTGTAGCTGTCTATTACCAGCTCTGTTTTTGCATAAGAAGGGAGAATACTTTTTATTTATTTATTTATTTATTTTTAATGTTGTAAAATGTCCATATAAGAGTGTAATAATACACCGATCAGGCATAAGATTATGACAACATTGTGTTGGTCCCCCTTTTGCTGCCAAAACAGCCCTGACCCATCATGCACTGTGTATTCTGGCACATTTCTATCAGAACCAGCATTAACTTCTTCAGCAATTTGATCAACAGTAGCTCGTCTGTTGGATCGGATCACACGGGCCAGCCTTCGCTCCCCACGTGCATCAGTGAGCCTTGATCTTGTCACCGGTTCACCATTGTTCCTTCCTTGGACCACTTTTAATAGATACTGACCACTGCAGCCCGGGAACTCCCCACAAGAGCTGCAATTTTGGACATGCTCTGATCCAGTCGTCTAGCCATCACAATTGCCCATTTTTCCTTCATCACATCAACTTTGAGGAAAAAATCTTCACTTCCTGTCTAATATATCCCACCCACTAACAGGTGCCATGATAATTAGTGTTATTCACTTCACCTGTTTGACATTAAAGACAGACATCTCCCTTTTCAGTCCGCATTTTCTATCCCTGATTTTTCCAAGAATATTATGAATAAGCAAAGCAAGTGCTTGTGTATAACGCTGGTGACTTATAAGCTGTTGCAAAACCATGTAACAGATGGTTCGAGTCAAGAAAATTCTGGCAACTTCACAGTCATGAACCACACAAACATCTATTTAATCATGTGTGTAACCCAGCTTCTAATAAAAATATAAAAGTACAGATTAAAGAAGGAAATAGCTGAACAGTGCTAGACTCTCCAGGACTGCAAATGCAAACCCCTGATTTAAAGCAACAGGAAAAGAGGCGCAGATGTTTAGCATGTTCACCCTCCGTGATTTGTGAGTGGCTTAATTGCGTTCCTTATGGGACGTCTTTCAAATTGATGCCCGCTTTAAACGATCAACCTTCTTTAGTTAAGCAGTAAACACACTGTTTAATGTACGCACTGAATAAGAAAGTCTCTAATCTGAGATCTCTCATCCACTGTAAATCTGACGCTGTTCCCAGAACTACCAATCTGTCACAACCCGGTTATAATGAAATAAATAAATAAATAACGCTACTGAAAGTGGAATATCTGCTTTTTCCACCTTTATAGTGTCAGCTTAAAGTGAAGGTTTTATGGTGTTTGAATCCAGTGTTACTAAGTGGTAGCTTATACGCATTGCAGTTAGGATGGAAATGAAGCCAGTCTCTCAGGAATTGAGGCAATTGGGAGTGAAATAAAAAAAAAAAGAGTCTTATTTGGCAAGGTGCTTCACTTCGCTCCATCAGCAAGCAAACAGATTCCTGGCATCTAAAAAGAACTAGTGGAGGATGGACAGAGGACATGTCATAGAACACGCCAGCTAAAGCCCCTAACTTTTGGCTGCTTTTGTATTGTGCAAAAGCAGTGGTGTGCAAACTGTGAGCCACGAGTCTTCCTGCAGGGATGTGATTAGAGAAGGGTGACACGTTCCAAATTTCATTACCTTTGAAAGTGCTCTCTGGTCTTTTCACAAAAGTCATTTTCACTTGAGTGGACATCAGATTTGGGCCCTTTTGTTATTTTCTGCATTTGCATAAAAGAAATGTAAGAGGGTGATCCTGCAACATTTCTTTGTAGTTATTGAAATTCTCTGTAGCATGGCATCACTGTCACCCTCCTCATAGAGATGCATCCTTTTAAAAAAATAAAAAATAAAAAAATCCTTGTGGGCACCTTCACTTTTAATAATTTACTGTTTTCGCAATCTAAGGTGCTAAATAGTTAATAAGTGTTCAGGCTATGGGCATGTGGACCCTCCCATTGGTCCCCAGGCTGTCTGGCAACTCTTAAAACCAACTGGTTGACATTTTCCATCTCCAAGATTTTAAATGGAAACCTTTCTTTGAATCCATGCTGTTGTGTGCCCAATGATGTACTTTACATTCAAATCTGAGATGAATTCAGGGATGTAGTCACAAGAGGGAGCAAGCACAGAGAAAGCACAGAGCTCTTGGTTCTTAGGAATCCAGAAAGGCCAGTACTTTGATTTGCAGCAGCGCTAGCAATGTTCTCGAGCAGATACGGTGTCAGAAAGAGGAGCGTCAGCAAAAGCGGGTGTTCAAAGCTCACCGCCAAGCGTCTATAGCCGGAAAAAAAAAAAAATACAAAACTCGGACTCAGCAACCTCTGCATAGAGCACAGATAAACAAGTCCGCTCGCATTCTGCCTTCAAAAGACGAGGTCGTTTTCAAAGCGGTGCTTTATAAAACAGCTTACAGAACACCACACCAGTGCGACACCTTAGTGGGAAAAACTAATAGTCCCAACTAAACAGAGATATGAGTTGCCAGGTCACGGTTCCTCACAAAGGTGAGATGAGCTGCTTCGTCTCTGCTCTGGGTTTTTATGGGAATTTTCTCGGGTTTTACGGTGCAAACATTAAAGCGAACGGAGCAATGAATGGATGCCGCTGACCTTCAGCATCTCCCTGCAGCAGCAGGCTCAGTCACAATGTTTATGAGGCAAGAGGCGAATCCAGTTTGAGAAAACCCAAAATACTCTTTAAGGTTCAAGGTTACAGTTTATTAGAGTGGCTAATGTTATCATTGATAGCTGAGCAACTGCCTGAATCATTTATCTTGGTGTCCACTCTTGGTTAGTTCAGGGCTTTCCTCAAATCTGTGAACAAAAAGGCATGCTTAAACGTGGGAAAGACATTATGTAAGAGGGAGGTCATCGCATAGCATATTGCATTCCATATGTGGAGCCAACAAAGCATCTGAACCGAGTACTTGGAAAAAATACGGCATGAAAAACATGGCTATAGATCAGCGACTATGTAAACGTGAACTAGCTCATAGCTTCTGTAGCAGCTCCTCTGTTGTGATTGGATGAATTGAGTGCATTCATGTAGTTGAAGGCAGCTCATTGGACAAGAAATCACTGGTTTAATCAATTTTTGATTTTATTAACCATTTTCTTTTTGAATAGAAACAAATATTTAATAAACAATACATTTTCAGAATTGTCTAATTTCTAGCCTTAGTCTATTTATTCATATTTCATAAGGATGCCACAAAATCATGTTAGCTACTTATCTGGATCTTTGTAAACAAAAAAATAATAATCTAACTGGCCCTTAATGAAATGATTAGTTGTAGTATCAGTGGTAGAAGTAGTGTTCATGATTACTACATTTCCTCAGGTTATATAACTCTATCAACCGGGTCACACCCATGCTCATGATATGAAAATGGCATCTCTGAATCATCTTCATATTCATATCCAGTGTCACTGGAAACCTATTCATTTTAGGTTTGCTTAGCATTCACTCCCATTCACCTCTTTCAATGCACATCATTTCAGGCTTGGAATGTGGAAGCACTGCAATTTCTCCCTTATTCTGAATCAAATCAGCAGGGACCTGGGCTTTTCAAAGCTGCGGAGACACAGCGGAGAGAAACTGATTATCGCAGAGACCTGGGAATTGTTTTAGAATCCCCTGGGTTATTATTTTGTTTTGTTCTTGAAAGGCTAGTGTGGGTTATAAGTCATCTCTCAATAGAGTGAGCAAGCTCCAAATCTGTCAGCCTGACGCACACGTGCGCCCCGCGAGCCGCCCGCCAAGCCCGACTCTGAGCTTTGAACATTGCTTTTGTGCCGGAATGAATGTCTGTCTTTCCATTTTGTAAGAAGCTTTACTTATTGAGATTGTGATTATGTTCTGACTAGGCGGCTCTGCTCTTTTCCGAAGGGATCACGTGGCTTAAACGAGGTGTTGCCTGTTCTCCCTCCTCTAGGGGGAGCTGTGCCATTGAAAACAACCAGACCAGACTCCGGAACCCCTCCCTACTGTATACACGCACAGAAGCTGAAGTCTGTTTGTGTAGATCTCTAGCCATAACTGTGGTTTACATGACTTTCTCAATATGCTGTTCAGTGAAGTGAAAACCAGCAGAAATAAATGACAATGTTTCTGAAGCATTTACCTGCAAATGAAGAAGAGGAGTTGCATTGAACCGTAAAGCCTCTTGACCAGGACAGATTTCTAAATATAATGCACAGCACCAAATGCTCCCTTACATACCTAGTAATCATTTAGAAAAGGTAAATGCTTTAATATCTGTCATGCAAATACATCATATTTCCAATAAATTATTATTTACATACAGTAAAGGATATAAACATACTAAAGAATTCCACATATAGTGTAAATGCAGTAGCAAATAATAAGGTGGAGACACAGAGCTAATGAAAAGTATCTTAGTAATCATATTATATTTATAAAAAATATGCTATAAGTAAGTGTTATTAAACATGTTATTGCATATTTTAAAACCACAGTACATTAACTTGTAGTTTAATGATCAACATGGATGCAAATGGGACCGAGAAGCTTCACAGCCCTGGGATAAAAGCACTTACATGCTGCTGTGTTGTTTACAATGATGTTCAGTGATGATCTTGAACATGATATCATTTTAAACTTGTTTTTTTTTTTTTGCAATGATTTGCATCTTTCTCCTTCCTCATTGAGGCACATGCGCTATTGATTTGATGCGGTAAAACTATTAATGACTTGCCTCAAATTTCATTTCATCATTTGTTTAGAGGATTTACAGACCAAAACATAATTATTAGTGCAACATACTGGGGCTATCAAACTGTCAGGCAGTAGCTCCTTTCTCAAGCTAATAGTATGAAATAAAAATGCACTTAAAGGAAAAATCTGCGCTGAATGACTTGCATGATAATGTTTATAATCAGTGTGATCTTTCACTCTTTTCTTTTTCTCCGGAGGCCAGAAAAAATGGAATTTGTGTCTGTTTAGTTGTGTCCATGTTCAGGATTGACTTTCTTTGTCATGTCACACACCACAGTGCTGAAGCACAAATGAAAGCAGACACTCAGGGATTTAAAAAATTTGTAGTTTTTTGTAAGTATTTCTATTTTTACCTAGCCTACTAGATGCAATATATTCACAGTATAATTTCAGAAAATTTTTTACCAGATTTATTTTGTAATAAGTGCTGAGTATAAGTGTAAATGTCTTTAATCAAAAATATCGGTCTATTATCACTTTTCCTTTTCATACTTTCCTACATTAACCACAATGCTGATCATCTACCACCTCAAAAACAGTTCCCAAGGTTTCAACAATTGTCCTGATACTGTCCTTGGAGCCACCACACTTGTAATCTCATAGAGAGCAGTGAGGAAATAGGCACTTGTTGTTTTGCTTTTAGGAGCTAATAGTGAAAGAAACATCACCATTGTCCCTTCTGTTTACATTAAATGCCAATGAAGCTGCACTGTGAGATCAGAGCGACAAACTACCACCAACTTCTCACAGGATAAACAACAATACAGCACCAACCCATTAATTAGCGTGAGAAGCTCAAAGCATAAATATTTCGGTATAAACATATTTAAGATGGATATTTTCTCTCAGTTCAAGGTCAAAATGATGTGTGACTGAGACACGTCTCTGTTTTCAGCAAACACTAACCTCTACTGTGCGTGAAGCGCTAAATACACATGCACAATTTAGATATTAACGCCTCACTACACACACAAACACTACGCAACTCCGAATATGGCCCAGAGTGTTTACCAAAAAGGAAAAAAAAAAAGCCTCACAAACCATGTCAAATCCTCACAACTGTGTCTCACAGCAATGATGAGAAGGAACAAGCTGTACATCACGAGGCTAAGCTTTTTCTCAGAGCTAAGTCAACACGCACATTGTTTTACCTCCTAGTCAAAACCTGCAGTTGTTGTCGAATCACTTGATGACACCAGATTTAGTCTGGAGTTATTTGCAATTTCAAACAAATTCCATTCACCGTCTGACTGTTTATTCCTCTGATTATGTGCTCCTTAGATCCAGATAGAGGGAGGAGAGGGGGGGGGGGAAGAGCGTCAAGGAGAAGATGAAATGAAAAAAGACATGCAATTATTCTTGCAGCTCTCCTTTTTTTAATGAAATGCAAAAGTAATTCCCATATGAAAGAAGCAGTAATTGCCTAAACAGTGTTATAATGTGACAACCGTAGTAGAACAAAGTACGAAATTGCAAGGGATTTTAATCACGGATAATTCTTGCAAGAAACTTGACAAGTTAAGATAATTAAACAACATTTCTGAAAAAAATAGGGTTTTGTTGGCATGTCAGAAGAGCATATTCGCCGCTCTCCTCTGACTAGTTCTCCTCAGCATTAGGCTGCTAAATTTAACACACATTATACAGAGAGGCAAAATTAGCCATGTTTTATCCTCTGTAATTTAGACCCACCAAAGCTGAAGAGTAACACCTGCCACGAGCGTGTGTCTGTCATTCGCAGTTTCAATGATGAAGCCTGCCAAATGAAAGCCCTGTAGTGCTCCTTTAACACCAGAGCTTTTCATGAAAAGGCAATTTTATAGGGACTGATTATAATTACGTAAGACATTTGATTGTTTGAACAACACAGACACTGAAAATAACCAATTTATGCAAGAATTACTTGAAAGTTAGGTTTCGAATTCAAACAAATTTCTCTTAAATTTAATGATGTCATGTAGTTTATTAATAAAATCATGTAATTAAACCAGCTTCACAGCTGCAAGTTCCCTGGTTCGATCGTGAGATCAGGATACTGTCTGTCCAAACAGTTGTTTGCTCTGTCTAAAAACTGTTTTCTCCTAAAATCATGCCAGCAGCAGATTGGCTATGATAAATTACCCGCAGGTGTGAACGAGCATGTGATTGTGTCTGTGCATGTGATGAACTGGCATCCTATCCAGGGAGTATTCCTGCCTCATGCCCAGTGTTCCTGGGAAAGTCTCCGGATCCACCATAACCAGGGTTACTACGCTGAACCCTGACTACATTCAAATGAGTCCGATTTGGGAATGCGAGAAAGCAATAAAAAATAATCCACATGACGATACTGACTCACTTAATACCACTAATCAGGTTTCAACTGGGATGTAGTGTCAATACCAGTAAAGCCACTGTAAGCCACTAGGGGACACCAGTGTGTGTTTTTCCTGGTAGGATTAAAAAAAAAATCATCAGGAAGTGATGTAATGACAGATGACTATGGTTTAAGACATACTAGGCTAAAGACCAACCCAAGGTTTAAAGCAGTGGTATGGTGTCAATGTTTCATCATTCAAACACACTGTACAAACCAAACCTTAAAGGTCCAGTTTGTTTCTTATTGGGGAAGCCATAATTACATAATTAATGTCCACCTCTGCACTTGGGCATTTCTCTTCTAAGAACCCACTGACAATCCAAGGTAACAAAAAAAGAATTGTTATATTTTATAACAGTCTCTTTGTTAAATGAAAATGCAATTTGCCCCATGATTTGATATATTGTCTAGTTTCTTTATTTCAACTTTGTGCATTTTTCTGACCAAGAAATTAGCTTCTCAGCTCTGCTCCCTTTCCTTAAAATGCAAATTACAGCATTGTACATAGTTTCAATATAAAGACTGTTATGATTTATGAGTAAGGGAAAGGTTTGTCTATGTTTTGATGCAGCTGCAATTCACCTCTCTTGCAGCAGGGGGCTCTGAAAACAACTGCCCCTTTAATGGTCAAAGATAGCAGTAGCCTGTCTAAAGGTCATTCTGGTTTCTGGGATTTATAACAGAGCACCTGCTGTAAAAACATTCTGGACTTAGTCAACTTTTACTACTATATTTTTCCCACAACGAGTTAGAAGTAGCATAGTAATTTTTACAACTTCAATAGAAGACATGAAGGGACACGAGGGACTAAATATGAATGAGGATGATATTTTCTGAGCCACATTTGCGTACGAAAAGGTCACGTCATGCATCATAAATAAGTAATTTTCTGTTCTTTAAACTGTAAGACTAAAGGAGATCACCAGTGGCCCGTTAGCTCAAGCAGCCAAGTCACCAAACTCTGTCAAGGTCTTTTGACTCTGGCAGATAAACAAAGTTGTCCCTGTCAATAACATTGCAGTCTTTGGCTCGATTGGAGAGTGTCTCCACACTCTTGACAGTGTTCCGTCACTTTCCTTGTTTTCCGTTTGCTGACATCTCTTTCTCCCTGCGGCAGGAGATCAGGTGGCACCTTGTTTTTCATTCATGAATGTATTAAGGTCCTAATAGAGTCAAATCAAGCCCATCACACGGCATCACACTCAAATTGGCCCGATGTACTTTCTGGCCCGAGCTGTGAAGACCAGAAGCAACAGACCAGCACATGAAAGCTGCGACAGACAAAAGAGCTCCCTAATTGCACTGCAAAAATGTCAGGCCAAATCCCTTGCAGCTGGAGCAGCCTATTACTGCTCATAGTCCCTAAAAACTCCCTCTGTCATTTCTCCTGCTTTGTCTTTTCCTCTTAGTTTTCAGGGTCTCACTTGGTAACTGTCAGGTTTGAGCATTTGCCAGAGGTTTGCGCAAGTTGTCTGGAGGGAGCAAGTTCAGCGCTCTAATCGCAGACACACTGGCTTGGTGAAAAGGTTTCAGGCCGAGAGGTTGAATAATTGGAGCACCATGGTGTACTGGAGCCCTTAAATGCAGCCAGGGTGCGCTTTCACACTCTCTTCCGACACTCCAGACACGACTAGCCACATGTGAACACAGCCGCTAAGATTGAGCTGTATGAAGAAATCTTTCTTTAATGTCTCTGTCAACCGTTTTAGTCTCAGTCTTAAGAGCCCTCTTAGCTGCCCCTTTTACCCCATTTGCCTCCCCCCCCCGTTCTCCTCTGAGAAGAGACCACTGCTGCGGAAAAACGGCTATTGTGCTGTCGTCGTTATTTATCAGCCTGATTCTGTCTGTCTAGCCACATCTGCCAGTTTGAGACTACTACAGAAGAGTCTGGCTCTTCTGGGAGATAACATTAATGTCACATGGAGGGGAAGCATTCCACACTTTACCTCTTTATATCCCACCCCACTCTCTTCCTCTCCATCTCTGCCTTGCTGTCTCCAAGTTCTATAATTAGGTTGCTTTCAGGCACACTGCCTCAACATCTATCATGTCGGCAATGCCGGCTTCTTAACAAAGAAGCAAAAAATCCTTGCCATGTTGTGGACGATCAGCCTGATGATTGAGGAGTAGCACAGATTTGTTTACACAAGCATTCATAATGGATGTTTCCTTATTTGAAATAATGGGGGGAAAATGAAAAAAAGAAGAAGAAGAAGAAATGCAGACAGCCTACTTCCCTGGAAACGGTTAGAGAATATGTAGGTATTCCAAAAATACCACCTCCTCTGCTATGTTGTAGGTTATTGTGACACAGAGTGAGTTCAGCTGGTGATTGTGGGAAAAAAAAGGCCAAGGCTGCTCTTCTTAAGTGCCTGCATGAGATTGAACTGGAAGCCATGAGCTGCAGTCTGCCTTCTTGGTTTATTTGCACGTCAGAGAGCATTTGCGTTGACTGTCTGCCTTGGCAAAGCACAGCCACTGAGGAGAGGAAAAAAAAATTCTCCAGTACAGAGTGGAAAGCTCATTGTAACATCAGACCACAGGTCTCTAAGGCTATCCTGTGCCTAATTAGAAGTGAATGCTGGGAGAGTATTAATTCTCAGTGACACATCCTCCTCATCTGCTTCCGAAGCACCGGGGTGTCTTGTCCCCTCCGGCTCGGAGGTCCTCAATACAACACGGCCATCCTCGATGAGTGATGTATTTAAAGCTTGCCATCCTTCTTCTCTGCCTATTGTGATCTTTGCCTTGGCTTCCATCACTTTTATTTTAAAGGTGCCAGGGCCTGAACATAATACAAAGAGGTCGCAATGGTTTATAGGGATTTTCTCGGCTCTCAGCATTGTAAATCTGACGCTTGCCTCCCCATTGGCACGGCCTCATCCTCCAGCAGCCAAGTTTGATGGTCTGCCAGCAGCACCAACCTGAATATCGATCTCCATTTCCACTTCCTCTATCTTTCTTTAACCTCAGATGTCTGTAAGTCATCTGTGCTTTTATGACTTAAGGGAATGAGCTGTGGTGTCCTGATGTTCTATTGCCCATCCAAGCTGCCTTACAATTGTCTCTTGAGCACCTCTGCTCTAGTCCACAACATTCCTGGCTCTTGAAATGCAAAGAGCATTAACATTTAAGGGGCTACATGGCATCCAATTGATTCTGTCCTCCCATTCCATTGGCCATCCCATCCTGCTTTATTTTGTGTCACCCACTTGCACTTCTAGTGGGCTCTTGAGATGAACTAAAGCCCTACAGAAGCAGTATTGTTGCAGGGCACTGTATTTTTCTCCCTCTTGGATAATGACTTTCTGTGCATGCCTCCTTCGTGATGACTCATCCCAAACCCCCTCATCATTTATTGCTATTTATTCTGACCAAACATCGGGTTGGAGGTTGTTGGGAGGTGCCAACTCGCAGCAAGCAGGGCACATACACAAACACATCAGTAGCCAGATGATTTGCTTTCTGCCACAGGAATCGTGGGAGAAGAGATGTGTGTGTGTGAGTCGGGAGCAGAGGGCAGAAAATGTGAGCCAGAGCATCTTCTGCTTCCTGTCAACGAGTATATGCAAGCTGACACTTAGCATCAGCCTTGTCGGTGCATACGCCGTCATCTCCATTTCACTCAGATCAAGTCGCGAATAGGAGATTCGGACACTGCCTTGAGCTACTCCTACAATGTTTGCCTACCCAGCATGCCTGACGCCTGACGCCGAGGTGGGCAGCAGTGACATTTAAAGCGAGGGGCTTAATAAAAGGGGTCTTGTGCAGTGCTGCTGTATTTCAGCCAATAATTTGCAGGGTTTGGTAGAGAAACACAAGGGAAATTAAGATGTCATTGAGCTCCGTTTTTGGCAGAGGATCCCTCTGGCTTCTACATGCCTTTATTTATAGTTAAATTTAACTAGGCTATAATTAAAACCAAATAATTATTTAAAGAATAGCATCATCATAGTGGCCTTTTTAACCCTTGATCAGTTCCCTTGTAAGTGCTAATAAGTAAAAAAAAAAAAAAAAAAGTCAGCAACAAGCCAACACAATTTGTGATAATTGGTCCTCAAGTAGACTGCACGAAAATAATTGGAGGGGAATAAGGAGACTTATGACTCCAATTACCTGTCAGTTCTTGTTTATTCAAAAGCATTTGCTGATGGTACAATCCAAACTATGAAAAAGCAATGGACAGACAAAGCATTTCCCCTTCGTGACCTTCTGAGTAGACATAATATCCATACTTAAACATGCTCTGTGTTTACATAGCATTATGTTCCTTAGCAGACATAACAAGCCATCATAGACATAACAGACCTCATTTATACCCAGAGTCTTGCAGCTGGATTCTTAGCCTGTGCATTTACACTTCAAATATGCCTCTTGTTATCCAGAAAACTGATTGCTGAAGTGCATATATGCAAATCAGCTAATAACACTTGACAACTCACTTCTTGTTTTTTTTTTCTTTGTTTACATATGAGGGTTGCAGCAGTTTTGAGAATTTTATTGTCCAGTTTTAATTTCTTAAACATAGTAGTAGGTGCCAGCTTTTGTTTTTCTTTTCTCTTTTTTTTCGAACCAGGCTCTGTTCAGCCTGTACAATAAGAGTGACCCTGGATACAGCTCTAGCAAACACTTCAGTGGTGTTGAGGGCTGGATAATCAGTAGCCTGGGACAGGAGGATTTCATGTCTAGCCTATTAGCTTTTCATTCATAGTTTCCCACTGGAAAAAATAGGTTCAGTAGGCTGGGGTCAACAGCATTTTATTTTTCCTTTTTTCTATCAGTAAACTGAAAAAGAAATAAAACCTATTGAACCACTACTGACTTTTGGAAAACAAAAAGCTTTATATATATATATATATATATATATATATATATATACAGTCTTATGCAAAAGTTTAGGCACCCCTTGATAAATAACAGATTTTGGTGATTTTTTAATTGAAAAGATGTTAACACAGTCTCTCTTGGAAATGGAAAAAATGCACAATATTTTCAGCAAACATTGATGCATAGTTACTTCTTATGCCATAAATTGAACAAAAATAAAAAATAAAAACATTATTATGGCACTGTGCAAAAGTTTGGGCACTCTAAGAGTTCCAGAGTCTCAGATTCTTTTTACAAGGTTTCAGACCTTAATCAGCTCGTTAGATCTGATGCATGGCAACAGCTGTCATTAGTAAATGCCAATTTCAAAGCTTTACAAATACTTTGACTCTTCAAACCTTGTGCACACACTTGCGGACACTCAACAACCATGGGTTCCTCTAAGCAGCTGTGTAAGACTCTGAAAATGAAAGTTTTTGATGCCCACAATGCAGGAGAAGGCTACAAGAAGATAGCAAAGGGTTGTCAGCTTGCAGTTTCCACAGTGAGAAATGTAATTAAGAGATGGCAGTTCAGGGGAACTGTGGAGGTCAAGATGAGATCTGGAAGACCAAGAAAACTCTCGGAGAGAACTGCTCGTATGCTGGTCAGAAAGACAAATCAAAACCTCCATTTGACTGCAAAAAACCTGCAGGAAGATTTAGCAGACTCAGGAGTGGTGGTGCACCGTTCCACTGTGCAGCGATGCTTGCACAGACAAGACCTTCATGGAAGAGTCAGCAGAAGAAAACCTTACCTGCGTCCCCATCATAAAATCCAACGTCAGAAGTATGCAACAGAACATCTACAGAAGCCTGATGCGTTTTGGAAACAAGTGTTGTGGACTGATGAAGTTAAAATAGAACTCTTTGGCCACAATCAGCAAAGGCATGTTTGAAGAAAAAAAGGAGCAGCATTTCATGAAAAGAACACCTTGCCAACTATTAAGCATGGGGGTGGATCTATCATGCTTTGGGGTTGTGTTGCAGCCAGTGGCACAGGAAACATTGCACGGGTGGAGGGAAGAATGGATTCCACTAAATACCAGCAAATTCTGGAAGCAAACATCACACCATCTGTAAAAAAGCTGAAGCTGAAAAGAGGATGCCTTCTACAACAGGACAATGATCCTAAACATACCTTGAAATCCACTATGGAATACCTAAAGAGACGCAAGCTGAAGGTTTTGGAATGGCCATCACAGTCCCCTGATTTAAACATCATTGAAAATTTGTGGGTAGATCTTAAAAGAGCTGTGCATGGAAGACGACCAAAGAATATTACAGAACTAGAAGCCTTTTGCAAGGAAAAATGGGAGAAAATCCCAAGTACAAGAACTGAAAGACTTTTAGCTGGCTATAACAAACGTTTGCAAGCTGTGATATCTGCCAGAGGAGGTGTTACTAAGTACTGATTATGTAGGGTGCCCAAACTTTTGCACAGTGCCACAATAATGTTTTTATTTTTTATCTTTGTTCAATTTATGGCATAAGAAGTAACTATGCATCAATGTTTGCTGAAAATATTGTGCATTTTTTCCATTTCCAAGAGAGACTGTGTTAACATCTTTTCAATTAAAAAAATCACCAAAATCTGTTATTTATCAAGGGGTGCCTAAACTTTTGCATAAGACTGTATATATATACATATACATAGTTTTTTAAATGTGGTTTATGGTGGTGTGGCACACCTCAATACACACTACACATTCTGAACCTCACTGCTTTCTGCACTAGGGACTGGCTGGATGTCTCATGATCATTACAGAATGTGAAAATCTAAGCAAATAAAAAAATAAAATGCATCATAAATGTGTAACTTTCCTGCTAGCATATACATATAACATATAGCATATACATGTAACTTTCCTGCTACCAAAACCTACCTCATTTATGTACAAAGTGAAAAGCCACTGAGCTACTGATCAGAATTTAAATTCTAGGTCTAATAAGCTGCCAGTGCTGGGCCCCTGACCAAGGCCCTTAACCCTTAATTGCTCATTTATATAAGTGAGATAAATGTAAGTCACTCTGGATAAGGGCATCTGCCAAATGCTGTAAATGTAAATGAAAACACCACATCAAGACACAGGGAGATATTGGCCAATGACCGTCTGCCTCTTTGTTGAGAGCACAAACATGATGAGTTACCTCAGATAGGTTCTTAAAAAAAGGAAAATGGCCACATCATTATCGTTTAGCCAGGAATGTATATATTCATTTGCATTTGAGTACATGCATTTACCAAGTTAACCTGCTCACCATAGAAAATTGTTAGCTAGCATTTTTATCCTATTCAATTAGGTTTCCCGGCAACCAAAACACAGTACCAGGCGGCACATTAACATTTCCTCCTGCCCAGTGGGCTAGCTAATGGACTGATGATTTATCCACCCCTGGTGTCTATTCAAATTGCTTTTGTTTCTATGAGTATACTTTGTGTCTTCTTTGATTACTGTATTGCATGCATGGAAACAGTCTGTGTTATAATGTATTGGGGTCATTCTGATAGTCATATATGACTTGTGAGGAACATCTGGAAAATCTATTCCCTTAATGGGTTTTAAATATGTCTTGGGTGCATTCACACCTGAATTCATGTGTATTAGCTCTATGATGATATACAAAATACATCAAGTAATGCCAGTGTAAACAGGTCCAAAGGCAATCTATTAGTAGTTAATATTGCTACAAATTTCATATACATCACAGTACTCTATAATTATCATATGTGTGTTAATGAAGTGGAGCAGATGTGGCATATTGAAGGTGTGCAGAAACAATGAACCGTCTTTATTTTATGCCCTACCTTCCTAGATAAAAGATGAATAGCTCATTTGCATTGTTTGTCATTATGAATCATTCATCCGATGTTCCCTTGATGTTTACATTCTGTTAAATGGGATATTGTAGCAGGAGCTGCACTTTGCGTTATGGAAGGGAAAAAAAAAACAATTTAGCATTCATATGAGAAGTGGTGTGATTAGTTATACTAGGCCACACTAATTGTGTGTACCTAATTGTCCATTGTTGTGTAGCTATTATAAAGTCCATAACTGAATTTGGACGTGTCAGGGAAACATCCCAAGCTGCTAACTCGCTCCGAAATCTCCTTTTCCATTCATAGGATTTGATCCCACAACAGTAGGTCTGCTATCACAACATAATAAACCGATTATTACCTTATCAGCCGTTACTTACATGCAAGACAAACGCACAATAGGTAAATAACAGCTTCTGATTTCCTTGTAAGCCAGTCGCACCCAACTAAATCAACAGCCCCGAGTACTTATTCAGGTCTACTGATTAACGCAGGATGCTGTTACAAAAATGTCACCACAGTCAGTGACAAAGCAGCCAGTAAATCATGCCAAGTAGTGGCACTCCTCTGCTAATTATTAGGCCTCGCTGATGCGTGAGGTGCAGTGTTCCCTGTTGTAAGTCCACCCGTAAAAGTTTTCTTCTCCTGACGTGACAGCCATTTCTAATCAGCCCGCATAGACAGAAAAGGGTGCTGAAGCCATCTTAGGCTATTATGCCAATGTAATCTGATGCAGTGTTTTTAATCTGTCCTCATACCTTTTTATTGAAATCAGCAGCAATGGCTTTGTCAAGAAAAAGTGCTACCAAAGCCATGACTATCAGCAAAAACCACAGGAAAGAAATGGAATGATGCTAATTGGAAGAGACACCCTCAGCAGCTTGCATTTAATTAATCTCCAGTGCTGCATTTCTCTCTCTCTCTCTCTCTCTCTCTCTCTCTCTCTCTATACACAACAGTGACTTCAAAGGCCGTTCTCACTTTTCCAGCCTGACTGAAAATAAAGAAGGCTAGAGAGGAAAGCTTGTGAAAATTTGTACTGAAAATACTTTGCTGCGATTGCACACCAACTGGCAGAATTTATCAATGTGAAAATCTCATTTTTAAATCATCCCCCTTTCTGAGTTTGATTTTATTTTAAGATAGACCACCGGAGGAGACCTTATAAAAGGTCTAAGCACTGGGTTGAAAGATTATTATGTATCTAGCATGTCTTTTTTATGTTCAGTATGTTAGGTAGTCGTATGAGGCAGGGAAAACCCACCAAAAGTCTGTAACATACACTTTACAAAACCATAAACTCAGCAACCCATATGTGGAAATGTGTTTAATTTTATTTTTTAATGCTGAGCTGGCTCGATTCCTAGGAGTGGTAGCTCAGTCATTAAGGTGTTGGACTAATGATTGGATGGTTGTGAGTTCAAATCCCAGGTCCACCAATTTACTGCTGCTGAGTCCGTGAATAAGGCCCTTAACCCTTGAACAATCAATTAAAAAAAAGGTGAGAGAAAATGCTCTGAAGTTAAGTGTAGATTCCTGCAGACATCATATTGGTTAAATTTACAGAATAAACCATAAAAGTCTATGATTTTGCCATAGAAGATCATTGGTTAATTATTTAAGGATAATGTGAAGTAGATTTAACACATCCATGGCTTAACTGAAGATAAATCGTCACAAATCTTCTCATAGCTTTACTCTTTACACTACACTATAGTGTAAAAGATTAGCATTTTTACCCACTTGCTCGTTTTTCAGGGCGGAAGTTAGTTGTGCTATAAACAGCATGTCCACAGCATTTAAACAAGACCTTTTGACCAATCATATGTTTTGTTCTCGAGTCCCTATATGAATCATAAATCATATAATTCAGCCACACATTCGAAAAAAAGTAAAAAAACGTTATATAAAGCATGATATATCTGTAAGAAATGGGGAGTTTGTTCCACTGTTACAACAAGGTAACAAAAATAGAGCAAAAGATGACTAAAACCTTGCCAGCAAAGTGTGATTTCCTCACACATATGAATATCATACTTTGATCAAGTTTCTGCAGAGAAACAGATTGTCTGTAATCAGATATCAACTCTAAAAATATCTATGATAAAATCTTTAAGTATGATTGACATTTTAAGTGTTTGACATTTTGTCTCTCATTTTCAGAACTATGTATTGTTTTCCCAATCCTGCATAATCCTGAAACACTGTATATCTGCTTATTTGCCTGTAATTACTAAATTCCCCAATAAACTGGCAACTCAGTGTAATTCCTGGGAGTTGTGGTGGAAATGATGCAAAAATTTTGTTTGAATCTAATGCACAGTTGGGAAGCCCTCGAAGGATGCGTCATGCCACGTGATTTTTTTTTTTTTGCCCTGATCTCATTGTAGTATGAGCTCCTGATGGGTTAAGTGTAGTCAGAGATGGTTAGGGACCGGTGGAATAACACTGGGGAGGCTGAGCTAATTTAAAAGCACTGCATGATACGAATATCATTATAGAACATCAATCAGGAGTTTGAGAGGTGTTGGAGTGTAGGATTTCATACAGATATACTGTAGGTGTGGGATGATGGGTGCTGCTGGAAAAATGCTTCAGTAATACTGACATCACTGTTGCTAGAATCTTGAATCTAGATCATTTAGAGGCAGATGTGTACAAACACTACATATGTGAAAGGAGTAGAAATAATGTTTTCACCCCAAAAAATGTATGAAACCTATGTGCCAATTATTGGTATCATTTTTTAAACCTCTAGACACCCCAGTCTTTCTTTCTTTGGGTCTTAGCAAGGTAGTTACTCAGGAACTACTCAGCTAGTTACTCAGGATCTACTCAGCTAGTTACTTTCAACTTTGCCAAGACACAAAAAGTTTTGAATGTTTACAAGTTTAAAAATGGATCCCATCATGGATTTTTATGTGGGTTTTAGCAAGGTAGTTATTCATGATGCTAATTAACCTGCAGTTAGCTAGCTGTCTGCATTTGATGGACTTATGCATATGTATATGTATATAAGAGGCATTTCAAGACTGTCTAATGATCACAAATGTAATTATGTTCTTGTCCTTTGAGCATAATTACAAGAATGGATGACTTGGATAGTATTTAAGCAATGCTACAGGTTCTCTTACCGCTGCATTGGCAGTAAATAACTTGGAAAGTTAAAACCACATTTACAGTGTTTTCGCTCTCTCTCTCTTTTTCCATTTATTTATTTATTTTTTTGGCAGTTTTCTCATCTAGCTATACACACAGGTCTGTGGGTTGGAACTTGGAACAGTCCATTACTGAAGGACCTCTCTAGTGCCCCTTTACAACTGTTAATCATTAAGTCACTAAAAGTTACATGTTTTGCGTCTGTCATTGGGAGAAAACATTAATCACCACATTGCTTTTGCATTTAAGGCGTGAATAATGCAGTCCCTGCCAGCATTGACAGTTCACACTTAATTAAACCTGTTCACTAGCGTAGCCTCTGAGGAACTCGATGACTCTGCAGAGTCTCTCTACATCATATGCAGAATGCTACACATACACACACACACACACACACACACACGAGCGTTCATGATGTGAATAGATCAGCTTGGGCCGATCTCTGTGAAGTGAGCTTTTGTGCGTTCCCTCCATAATTACACACGTGATGGGCAGATTAATGGTACCAGCGGTCAGGAAGCGCTTGAGCAAGTGGCTCTGTTTATCAGTTAAAGTGATGGTGGAAATGCCCTACCATTTATTATGTATCGCCGACATTTTGGTGCGTAGTCGCTGGGCGATTGTTATACTCTTTGATTTTTGGAGTGATTTAATAGTAGGGCTCAACAAGCCTGGAAAATAACAGTGACCCTGGTTAAAAGCATGACTCGCATTGCTGTAATCATGGGGCCCACTTATGAAGTGATGCAGGCCGTGGAGGTTAATTGTTAAGTTTGTTGACTGTTTGTTCTGAGTGTTTATAATATAACTAAGGAAAATTTTCATTTCTGATTGGCAAATCTTTTGTTACTATACTTATGTCTGGTGTTTTTACGGATTTGTCCTTCAGTTTAGATTTTCTTTCACCGTGTTAACACCAGAACTCAATTTCCCACAACACACAGCAGACTGCAAACATGCTACACTTCGACTCGTCGCCGTGTTCACACTCTATACTCATTGCCTTAGTCACACTCTAACACTACGTAAAGGACTCACAAACTCTCACTTCCTGCAACGTATTGCTTAGCGTTTACTAATCATCATATCCATCATATGGTTTATGATCTTGTTCTGGTTTCCTGTTATTGCCCGGTTCATGTTGATCTACTGTTTCTCTGCTTTGTCTAGGTCTAATTCTTATGATTTGAAAATGTTTGCCTGGCTTTTAAGAAAAACCTTGACATTTTTGAGAAGTTTTTATTGTGACAGATAGCTATTAGCATTTATGTATTCTGTATGGTCATGCTAGCTTGTATTGCCCTGCTATACCATGGTAGCTACCCTTCAAGAGATTATAAATAAGCCTGCCATCAGTGGATGTTTTCCTACATCTTTTGATTCTACAGTAAAATGAAAAAGGCATGAATAAACCATCAGTAACTAAAACCAGTATATCATGTGAGGCAGAGGTCTTTTGCTTTCGTGAATGGCTTTTTCGTTCTTGTACATTCATATTGTTATATTTTTGAGTCAAGAACCTGAAGCTGTACTTTCTTTAACTTACTTGAAGAAAGAATTAAGATCATTTTACACCTCGGTCTGATATTATACATGTTGGAATGTAACCATGGCGACAGACATAATGTCTATAAGGTAAACACATGTCTCGAAGGTGGCTAACTGAAATCCTATCGCTCGATTACATATTAATAAAAGAAAATATTCATTTCATGAGCAATGTTTTATGTTGTTCTGCTTTTCCAGGTCCTTTGTTTCAACTTTTAATCTGTTTCATGAGCATGTTATTATTTTTAGAAGAAAAATCTTGTAAGCTCTTTATACAGCATTGACCCTAGCCACAGAAAATGCTAGTAAAGTGTTCCTTTTCTTTTTTTCTTTTAAAGAGCTAATACACAATTTTGAGTCACATAACTGTGTGTGAGGCTTGTAGAGGTGAACAAATTACACATGTGTAGTTATCAAGAGAGTTATATAATGTGGAGCAGTTGCACGTAGTGGATAGAAACAATGAACAGTCTTCGTTTGGAAAAATTCTAATTTTAGATTTGTGCAATAATTTGTCACGCAGGGAAATAATCACAGCATGCTGGATTGTAACAATGCTAGTTATAGTTTTAGCTAGGCTTGAATTATGAGATTTCAGATTGTCTTCACTGTGTTGTTGCTAGACACAAAATAAATAAAGCATAGACTCAGCTGTAAATTCAAAGCTGTATGGAAACATACAAGATTAAGGTTGAGGTTAAAGGCATATTTAACATTCCTACAGCATTTTGTTCAAATATACTGATACGGAAACTCAAATGCTCTCCTTCTGTCAAATGTGCACCGATATCTGATGAGACAAGGTTGATTTTAGCATCAGTTTAAATTTGTTTGGATCTGTTTTAATTTGTTTGGGATGGGAATGAAAGGCAAATGAAAGTTGTATCTCTAGAATACAAACCATGTACAAACCAAACAAACCATGAGTGTAACTTTGGAGCTAGATACAAAACTGATGATGGACAAGCACAGGGAAAGTACGTTACCCAGAAAACAGTGCTAACATGACAAGATTCCGTGGTCCGTCCTGGTTGAATAGTTAAAATGACAGCTTTACTTCTGTCTGTTACAAGACACTGATTTTGGAGACTCTTTGCAAAAAAAAAAAATGCTAAAGAGAACATTTTTCCATATCAAAAATTACAGTCACAAAAGTGTCAGTCATGCCAGATAGATGTTGATAGAATATAGAATTTGTAACTTAGAAAGTTATAAATATTTATGCAAAGCTAGTTTTGGCAAGTTTGACCTTGTAAAAAGAAGAAAAAGTAAACCGTAGGACATAACACCTTGTGTTTGTGCGATTTTGCTTGCTTGCTTATTTATTTATTTATTTATTTATTTTAAATGCTCTTATCACTCAAGTTCAAGCTTTAAGAGCTGAGACAGATCTCTCTCTCTCTCTCTCTCTGTGTGTGTGTGTGTGAGGCACACACAGATACATACACACACAACTGACAGCAAGACTATTTCTCCTGCACCTTTTCTGCCATGGGCAGCTATAGATATATCAGGCTGCTGTTGGGTTTGATCAGCCTGTAAATGGCTGCGATGTGAGACCTTGTCTTCTCTGTAATCCTCTGCTCACCTTGTCAGGTGTTAATTTCTGATCCGGGCATAGTCCTGACTCACGCTTCTCCTCTTCATTCCTCCCTCCTTTTCGTTTTCCTCTCAGCCCGTGTTTGGGCGGATGAGGGGAGACAGCTGTCGCTTCGGAAGTGAGCTGTGGAAAAGCCTGCCGCTGCTAGTCGAGTCCGATTTCACATGATGTCCCCACTGGCTACTTCAGCCCTGCACACACAACCGTGCATTTTCGTCCTCAATCTTTTCCACCCAACGCATCAGTAGCCTTACAATTTGTTCCAGTGCTATCTGTCCTTTTTCCATTTAACATGAATAGATAAATAAGCTGAAAGGAAGCTATTCTTTCTGTATGAGTTGTAAACTGAGGTCTCACGGTCTGCCATTACAACTTCTCGTGAAGTGTAGGGGTTATAACCTCAGCTTGCTTTCCAATTTTAAGCTTGCTGATCATGCGGGAGTGTCCACAGCGTTCCTTTTTCTATTGTCTAAAGAGTAATGACCGCCCATGTGAATTTCCAAGATAAAAAGTGGTTTTATTCTTCAAATTTTTCACAATACAATTTTTAGACTCACATATATATATATATATATATATATATATATATATATATATATATATATATATATATATATATATATATATATATATATATATTTATATATTATATATAATATATATATATATTTATTTTTATTTTTATTTTTTTATCACTTCATTTTTTTCCCTCTTCATATTTGATTTTTCACATGCAGGTCACACGGTTGTATTTTCACATCTGCTTTTTCCACATGATTAATTTATTGATCTATGCTCATTTTTCACATATAGGTCACACATGTTTTACTTTAACATCTCATTTATTTTCTACATGATTTATTTATTAGTAAATGTTAATTTTTCACATGTAGGTCATGTGTTTTTATTTTCCCAACAATTTTCATGAGTTCAATTATTTAAAAAAAAAAGAAAAGAAAAATAAATAAATCATTAGATCACATCTTTACATGTTCAAATGGTTTTCTTGATGAAATTTTTTAACTTTTTACATTTTATTCATGTGATCACATCACAACCCCACTTGAGAAACATGATCACATGAAATGTATGTCATTTTTCTCTAAAGGAAAAAAATCCATTCCTTTTAAATTTATTCCTTTAATTAGAAATAAAATTAAAAAACAGAAAAACAGAAAAATAATACATAACAAGAATAACTCACAGAAAGAATTACAATTTTCTATAACATATATAGCTGTTAAGGTAAAGACAGTGTTTTTGAAGGTCAAAGTTTAGATTTTTATCTCTAAAATAACTCATAATCCTGCATGTTTTGTAGTGGAATTATTAAAGTATTAATACTTATGTAATAATTATATGCAATCGATGAATACTTATATAAAGTACAATAAAATACAATATTTTAAAGGTCATATCCGCAATTTTGAACAATATAGGGCACCAGATCCAATGTATAAATAAATAAAAAGTATTTAATGTTTTCATTTCAGCGAGTGAGCCGTACTCATCAGTGTCGTGTTCATGAAAACCACTGCGAAAGACAGACACCGTCAGAGTGTCAGCTGCACCAAAAATAAGTCTCTCCCATTCCATCCTCCAGGCAATGTAGTGTTACAGCTGCACACATCTGGCAAGGCCCTTATGCTTTCAGCATCTAGCCAGAGCCAGCAGATTTTCCGAAGGAATAACTTGCCTTTTTAAAAAATGCCTTATGGGTAACAATATAAGAAGCTGCCTTGAACATCCTTAGCTTACCCTTGAGGTTATTGCTTTTGCTAGTTAGATTTAAATAGCTTGACTTTTATAGGAGAGTCAACATTTTGTCCGCACTTCTTTATGTGAATTCTATGAGTCATGCAGTTTGTTAAGAATTTCCCTCTTCCAGCTCAATCATCAAGAGTCAAAACTGAGAAGGCCACAATGGCACCGAAAGCATAATCCAGCAAACGACTATAATTACATAAACAGCATTTTACTGTACAGATGCATTGTGGGATCTGTGGAAACATTTCAGTTCCTTGGGTGGTCCTGTTAAAGGTTTTCTATGATGAGGTTTGTAATCCACTGTTTTGAGTAAAAAAGAAAAAAAAAGCTACTTGGAGGCAACTGTGGCAAGATTGGTGTGTGGATTTGTTCCTCTTCCTCTCTGGACCGAAAGCAGTGATGCCTGTTACACTAAAGCGAAAGTCAACCGCTCATGACATTAGTGCCAGTGTATTACCGATGGTTCCAGCTCATACTTATGGAGGCACATCTTTTAAAGGGAATACAAGCGTGAACTTAGAAGATATTTCTTTGCACACATAGTGCCGAGTTTGTTGATGGATACACAGGAACTCCACAAAAAGGTCTTCTAAGATTAAAAAAAAAAGAAGGCAGTGTTTCATTTCTGGCATCCCATCAGATTATTTGCTCTTAATAAATGGCTTAAGATAAATAATTTTGGAAGTTTTTTAGAACTTTTTAGATCTTTTAAGAAAAATAGACAGAATTATACGAAGACATGTGGCTGGGGCTGATTTCTTTCTAGCACAGACCCTTGATTCATGAAATGTATCAGTGACGGTAATATCAGATGATTACACCCCCTAGCTTTTGATGCATTTGGGCTGATATATTTCAACCCACTACTCTTAGAACAGTTAAAAAATATGAATAAAAAACGCAGCTGAATGACTTTCTTCAAGTATGAGTGTAATAGTTTCCCTTACATCTTCTTTCTTGTGTCCTCGTGATATAACGCGTTGCTCAGCTCTAATAACTCCACTGTTGAGCTATTGATAGATATTGAATTTTAGCCGTCCCATATAATGTCATTGGAAAGGCAGTAAACAAATGAGTATGGAAAGAGAAACCTATAAGTCAAGCATAATTGCACAAGGTTTGCAAAAGGGTGCGAATATCTTCACATTTTACATAAAAGATAAATGATGTAGGATGGCATAATGAAAGTTTTATGCGTTGGATTCAGTATTACACAGAGCAATTCCTTTTCAAAACAAGTACAAAATGAAGAAAATGTCTCTCAACTGTATATAAATCAAATCAACACAGGTTAGCAGGTGATGTACTGAGATCCACAAATACATTTATTTCATAAATCAACATTTGTACTGCTTAGAACAACAAAAGAAATGAGGCTGGGCCTGTTAAATGATCAAGGACATTTCAAAGTATTTATAGGATGAATTCATATTAAATTAATCTCCAATAAGCGCTTTATTCTGGTCAGGGTTCAGACAGATTCAGAGACTATTCTAGGAATAAGGCAAGTATACACCTGAATACACACATTCACACCTAGGGTAATTTAGCATAGCCAATTCAAATACTGTACCTTCTGAAACAACGATCTGAATCAGGGAATTGTTGTTTATTGTTGACATTTTATATTTTAGAAGAATGATTTTAGATTTTGGGTTTGCTACACTCCAGAAAAGCACCAGAATCTGGTACAACAGCTGAGACACGGTGCTGCTGCTTGTCAAAAAACGGATCCTTTGGCTGAAATTTTACTATAATGTCCAGGATTATTTCCTGGTAGATTTTCATGTAATGTCAATGAATAGTGTTCTTTTCAGAAAGGTGCAAATATACACTACTAGGCAATACACTAATCAGCCATCCCATTAAAATCACCTGCCGAATATTGTCTAGGTCACCTTGTGACATTAAAATAGCTCTGAGCCATTGAGACATGTCCTCCACAAGACCCCTGAAAGTGTGCTGTGATATCTGGCACCATGATGTTAACTCCAAGCAAGAGATCCTTTAAGTCGTGTAAGTTGTGAGGTGGGATCAGGCATGTTTGTCCAGCACATCCCACAGATGCTCGTTTGGATTGAGATCTGTAGAATTTGGAGGTCATCACCTTGAACTCCTAGTCATGTTCCGTAAACCATTCCTGAGTAAGTTTTGCAATGTAACAGGGCACATGATACAGCTGAAAGAGGCCAGTGCCATTATTCCATTAGGAATACACCCCATAAGACCTGCTGTTCTGGAGATGCTCTGAACAAGTTATCACAATTTGGCGAAGTTGCTCAGATCCTTATGATTTTCAACATTTTTCAACGGATCGACTTCAAGGGTTGACTGTTCACTTGCTGCCTAATGTACTCTACCCCTTGACAGGTGCCATTGTAATAAGATAATTAATTTTATTCACTTCACCTGTCAGGGTTTAATGTTATTGTTGAACAGTGTAAAGTCCAGCGGAGATTAGCAAAAGACAGATTTATTTATTTAAATTTTCAACAATTTTAGGGTAGGGTTGGGTTTTGTGGTTAGGGTTCAGGGTTAGGATTAGTGGTCAGGGTTAGTATTTAGGGTTAGTATTTAGGGTTAGGGTTAGTGTTCATGGTTACCCCTGAAAGAAAATAATGGTGTGCCTTCTTTTTGTCTCGATATTTGTATGTGCATTACACATGATCTGTTTATTCTAAATAACATATTCTTATTTGATTACATTCAGCAACAACTTGAAGCTTCAAGCTGAAGTTCTACAATCATTTCAGCAAAGTGAAGACAATGTTTTTAGGACCTACTAAAACATGTTTTCAGAGACACGTACTTATCTGTAAATCAGCTGCTAACTCTCTGCTTGTGTCATTTTGAAAAGCGAGCATGGTAAATGAAATCTCTGACAGTTGCAGCCAGTGTTTACCTACATGATTAGTTTAGCAAGCAGTTTCATGCCCTACATTTAAAGTACGCAGCTGATAAGTATTGATTTTTTTCATGTTTGGAACAGAATTGAGTGGTTGCATGTTGCGGGCCTAATTTTTACTGACTTTTATTCAGCGAGTTATCTATCATCAGACTCTCAATAACACAATAGACAGTGATAACTCAGCTTTTGCTTTAGCCAGAATAATAAAAAAAAAACAGCAGGAGGGGAAACAAAACTCCAAATAGCCTAGATTCACAATTTAACCTAACAATCGTGATTGATAGCATGGAACTGGAACAATTGCTGGCTGAACAACTGACTGCACATTTATTGTAGTCATTTATTGATTTATTCATTTGGTTGATGCTTTTAACTTACAAGTGAAGCAGAATTCAATCCAAGGATATATCTGAGCAATTAAGGCTTATGGGCTGTGCTGAAGAGTCCAATAGTGAGGTAGTCATGTGATTTGAGCTCAAATCCTTGCAGTCATTGGAATGGAATATCCCTAGACATCATGCCCTGGGGTTGAAACACTAAGCAAGAGAGCTTTCACCATTACAAACTCACAACCAAGCAACTTTGGTGATAGATATTTGATTAGACTACACTCAGCCATCACAATCGCAAAGTTAAAGAATTAGTCCCAAAGCAGGTACTGGACTGCCAAGAAAAGACGATTCTCAGTTTATAGACTATCTATCTATTTATCCTGATGCCCACAAGCTCCCTCAAAGTCATATCCTATCTTGTTACTTCTTCAGAGATTGACTCCTGACTGTAATTGATCTGTCTCTATTACATATACATACATTACAGGAACAGAACAGTATCCAAGCTCAGCTTCAGGAACTTTCCAAAATTGCTGTAGGCTCTGCATTATGTAAACCCCATATGGCACAAGTGGCCATTCAGCAAGGCAAGTACTCAAGTCTTCACAAACGAGTTCGCTTCTCGAGCCGCCTCTTTCTTGTGAACTTGGAAAGCAGACGGAAGTATAAAGTAAAATACGTTTAAATCAAAATGCTTCCATGGAAACCTCACTTCAACATCTGTCTGAGTCTGTGTGTATGAAGCAGCATGTCAGTGAGGGTCTATTGCGCTGCTGCTTGTTGAATATGTACTGCATGTAGTCAAGTATATTAGAGAAAGCGATCAATTTTCAGGATAAATGGAAATGAATCTTCTTAATGACTCTCAGACACAGCAGGCACAATAACAATGCAGGGATGCTTACTGTATTTGTCAGTGCCCATTTGTAGTGCCTTTGTGAGTTAACAGTTATTTAACTAAGGAATAAAACATGACAGGCTGTGATGTTATAGGAAAATAATCCATGGCATGGTGATGTGATGAAGCCTGACACAAAGTAGAGTTACCTTTACCACCCTGAAGTGGATTATTTTCCGATAACAGCAGTTCCTGATGTGGTTTATTCCTCTTTCTCCAGCAGAATCCCAATTATTACAATTTTAATAATGTATTAACAAACCACATGTTAACTGTTGTTGCAAAGTTGTTTAGTTCTACTTATGTTATAGCAAGCATAAACACTAATTCTTTTTTTCTGTCTTTAAATTTATAAATAACAATTCATTTGTGCAAAAATGTTGTGTTACCAAAAAAATCCTTTACCCTAAAGACACCCAAGACTCCTACCATAAATGTTAAATGAATATCTCCTTACAGAAACCTTTGCCACATTCATTGTTAGTTATGCATAGTTGAATAACGTTTGTTTATCTGTTAATATTAGGTTTGGATTAAAGTGTCAGTTGTATAAGAATTATGCAGGTGGGAAGGTGTGGTTACTATAGAAACGATAACGTCCAAGCTGCTGTTATAGAAAATTAACCCAAACTCTCTGATGAAGGTTTCAAAAATTAAACGCTGCAGTGAAATAAATATAGTCTAGGAAAAAATAATAACATCTGGGAGTCAGACAGTCGACTCTTCTTGACGAGCTGATCTAAATGATCTGAATCACTGTAAAGAGCCCGAATTCCCATCATTACCACAAGAACTTCACCAAATATCCAGCCTTGTTAAAGGACATGGGCATTTGAACGAGGCACATTCACTTACAAACGATTAATTGCATTGCTGCCTCCAAAACAATGAAGGCACTAAAGCCCAGAGGATTCGTACAGACTTAATCTGAGCCTGACCTTAACCATGAGCTATCATTGCCCTTTCCATTACTTATAATCTTAGTACCAAACATGAGAATTGTGGATTGTTATCAGAATTGCATTTGGGTAAAAAGATCATGTTAGCCATGTTAGTCTTAACCAGAATTTCAGGACAAAAAATGGGACAAATACTTGGTCATTTGGTGAAGTTTAATTAGAAGGTCATTTCAATAGAATGAATTTAATTATTGAAACCTACAGTAGATACACACATACATGCTACCGATCAAAAACTTGATCGAAATCTTGTCAGAGTTTTGCCTTATTTTCAACATAAGTACCTTCAGTGAAGGGACAAGAAAACTAATAGTAGAACTGAAAGAAATTAGGACAGGGTTGTTCGATTCTATCTATAAAGGCCTGGTGTGGGTGCATGGTTTTCATTCCAACCAAGCAGAAGCTACACCTGATTCTAATCAAAGCCAAGATGAAATGATTAAACAGGTGAAGCCAGATGCTTGATTGGAATAAAAACTTGCACCCACACTGACCCTTTGCGGATAAGATTGGACACCCTCTGAGTGAGGAGAACTTGGGCTGAACTTCTGGGTGGTTTCTGCTTCATGTTTGAAAGCCAGGACCACTAATCAGTCTTGTGGATGAGTTTGTAAGGAGGAGGTGGTAAGTGTTGAAACTATCATTAGTGGAAAAACAGAGAGAGATAGGAAGAAAGTGGAGTTTTAGATGTCACTGTTCTTTTAGTTTATAACTCCAATTTTAAATGATAAATAAGAAACTATCAACCCCCTGCTGCAGGGCCATCAGTAGAAAGGACCACCATGGACCAGATATTTTTAGCGATGGCTGGTCGTGATGTTAGATGAGAAAGCTAAGATATAATATCTATCAGTATACCCGCAGTAAATGTATTATGGTTGAGCAAAGCATTATATCACAAGGTTTCATCAATGTGGTAATAAGAATAACGTGTGAAAATCGATTACACACACACACACACACTTAAAGGTAGATAGCGAACTGTATTTTGTGTTTCAAGTCTCTAATGGCCAACGTGGACCATGCCAAATACTAAACATAGTACACGAATAATGTATCAGTTTCATTCAAACCTAAAAATGCTAACTAGCAGTTCTGTCATCTGTCCCTTGCCAATGTCTACTTTTAGTTTCTCCTCCTAAGGCAATTTGGGAAAACTAAATGATAGCTATGCAAGGAAAAAGATTTCACCAAAGTAGATGTGTCAGGTAAAATCCAAAATATTGAAAAAGCAACTGTTTTATAAAGTAGAAATAGAAAATATTGAATCATCACTGATCTTATTTTCTACAGTCTTTCATTTTGAGAAATGACAGATATTTGTTCTGAACAATCCACCGATGCCATCTAATAGAATAATTACCTAACTGAATTTATTTTGCATTGATTGGAACCCCTGTTATATGAAACCCACATAAGTAATAAGATGGAGATGCAATAGGTAAACCATCAGTGTCAGCTTCGTCAGCAAATGTGAAGGAGCCAGAGGAGGGGGAAGAAAGTGAGACTCATTCATCATAAAAAGGCCATGAAATTTTCAGATTTTACCCTCTTGCCTTGATGCATAACAGAACCAGAAAGCTAATTATTTATAAGGCTCTTCATCATAAGAACGCTGGTTTATTCCTGACTAATGACTGTCACTGACTGAGAGCTCGCTCTCGTAGGTGACTGCTGTGTTGCTTTCCTGCATATTGAGTTTCCTCACATATTCAACTGACTTGATTTACATATTTATGGAGAACGCTTCCAAGCTGATGATGTTTCTCGATGAGACTGTAAATCATGGTTTAGCAAAATTAACTCTGATGATGACGTGCCGGCATTTCCTATTATGACTTGTGCCTTAATTCACAGTGGCATAATAGTCTACTGGCTGATTTCGGGCAAATTATTACATGATTAAGGTAAAAATGAGATGTGCAAGTGTGCAATGCCTGGGCAACATTTCATTTCCAAACATTCGGATTGCTTTTCCATATCCGAGATTACGTAGATATGATGCCTATGGTTTGCAGGAAAATCTGATTTACACAATATTCCATTAAACCAAATGTAGTTGAGCAGCTGGGACATGTATGGTTCCAACTTTTCAATTATTCAGCTCATTATTTAAATGTGTATGATAATATTTACTGGAGCTATGGAGCTATTTATTCCTGACCTTGTCCACGTTTTATAGTTATTAATTATAACTACATGAGTCCTTCTCTTCATGTGACCGGTCAAGAAGGCTGAAAATAAATTGGATTAATATAATAACTTTGACAGTAGGTGAATTGGAATTTCCATCACTGTAACAAAATTTTAAAGAATCACAAGACGCCTGACATTGCTTCACGGACCTTTAAAGGAGACCCTTCTTTGAGAGAACCAAAAAGAGAGCTTAAAAAAACTTGTTGCTATAACATTATGAGGCGCTTGGAGAAAGGGAGTTATTCCAATCACTAACCTTTAACGTTTAAATGCAGCATTTTCCCAGAAATATAAAAATGATTTTAAAATTCAATGTTATATTAATAAGAAATCCAATGTAGAAATAAGGGAGACAGTCGATGTTGGACTCACTGTCCCAGAATGCAATGCATCCACAGTGGACCATGAGGCTGATGGAAGTAGTAGGATAAAGTTGAAGCCTCAGAAACTGGTCTGTTTGTGCAGATTGTTACAGATGAGTAAGTGAGAAAGCTGGACAGATAAAAGGATTAAAGTGCTCCTCAGATAGAATTTCATTCTACTTCAGAATTTCATTCCAGAATAAATACAGGGCTCCATTAAAGATCACGCTATTATACAGATTAATATTGAATTTGTTCAGGGGGGATTTTTACTTCCGGTGTAAATTTGATATAAAATCATAGCTTCAAGAGAGATGTTCCTACTTCCTTATATATTTTTGCCATCTAGCTAAACTAGTGCTGCAGCATTAGTGAGTGAGACTCACAGAGTCGCTTCTATTCAGATAAATTGAAGAGCAAATGTTAACCTTTAATCTGCAGAGTGGAGAAAGTGAGAAAGCGAGAACACTATATGAAGAACAAGTACTATATTAGATACCCTGCCGTTTTTTTACTTAGAAGGCTGTAATGGATTTCTGCTAACAGCACAGGATGAGACTCAGTGAGTCTGTCAGTGATGAAGCGAGTGTCAGTCGGTGTTGATTGTGTCTGCAGGCATTCTGTTTGATCCCCGGCATGACGCAGTAACACACACTTGCACACTCACACAGTTCTCTCCTCATTGTCTTTCACTGTCTCAGACACATTTAAGCCTAGCTCGGTGCTCTCAGGAACACATAGTCCTTTCGCCCACTCTTGTGCTACACACACACACACACACACACACTCACACACACTCTGCTCCCTCTCCTGCTCTGCATGCTCGTGCTGTAGCCTTTCATTCTGTTCAGCTACAGCCAGCTCTTTCATACGGCCGAGTTTGTTTGGAGTGTGAAGCGGTCAGGCTATTCGAAAAGGTCAGCCAGAACCTCGTATTGAACACGTGCTGTTAGGAAAATCTTTAAAAATGTGTGTTGTTTCAAAAGGTGCTGCTCCCTCCTGCGCTTTGTCAAAAACGACCACCTAAGGTCAGCTAGACTTGGCTGGTCCAACAACCGGTGGTCCGGATGCGGCCTACAGAAACGTTTATTGATCTCCGGTGTTAAAAAGATGGACTCACATAAACTAATAAAATGTTTGAAGGCTCAAAAAACTGCAAATATGGCATTTATAGAAATCTTATATGACAGTATTAAATTTGTATTAATATGTACAGCAGGATATGGCATGTTTGTTTCCTGTTTTTCTGTCTGATTTAACATGGCCTTGGTCACACCCCCAAACTTCTGCATCATCTGCATCATATTCTCTTGTCTTCCCAGTTTGTGCATTCATTATCATCTGATTGTTGTTTTATATGTGCTCCTGTTGTTATTCTTAGCAATAGTTGCTACTTGTTAAAAAAAAGAAAGGGAACTGCGACAAGCATGAATAGAAGTCCATTGGGCAAGAATCATGCTTCCCATGCTTCTCACGCTATAAATATTTTCAGTGGAAGAGGAGTAACAGGCACGGCAGTTGCTTTGTGGCCCCCAAGATCCTGTTTTATAGCAAATAATCAGAATTAATCCTAACACATTTCCAAAGTGTTAGTACAGACAGTGTGATTATTTCAATTGGAAGAAATATTGCAAAGATTTAGAGAAGGAAAGAGCGACCATGCAGTGGATAATGCCTGCACATTATTAATGTGCACACTTCTTGTAGTGTATCTAATTTTTCCAGTGCCCATATTTTTGGGGTAGTTTCAGATCTTTTGTGTTGTTTTTAAGATTTTGATAGTGTTACACAATTGTACAGAATGTTTCTGTATGCTGTAGCATTACAGTTGCCTTTCACTGGAACTAAAGAGGCCTTTTACAGGAGACATCTCCTGTGCACATCGTGAACACCATGATGACTTGTTTTAAGAAGGTTGGTGTGGAAGTACTCGAGGGTCCTGCACAGAGTCCTGACCTCAACCCCACTGAACACCCTTGAGATGATCTGAAATGCTGACTAGGTCCCAACCCTCCTCAAATGGCATCTATGCTTGACCTCAGTGATGCCTGTATGGCTGAATGAACACACATCCCCACAGCCATGGCCTAAAATCTAGTGAAAAGCCTCAGCAGAAGAGTGAAGGTTATTATAACAAAATGTGCTGTTCCAAAAATGATCCCTCCCATGGTGGTCCCTTTCAGAATAGCCCATCTCTGTATGTAAGGTAGATATAGCTAATAATCTGGCATATTCTTTACATACTATTTTTTTCCCTTTGGAACATTTTGACAGAGTCTGCCTTAGTTCCGAATCCTTCCATGAACTCCAAGATTACCAAGAAACCTCAGTAAAAAGACAGCGCCTTTAAAGATGTGATGAATAATGCTTGAAGGATCCTTGGAACTGACTGGATGTCTTTGGTCTTACACTACAAAGGCTGAAACAGCTGTCCAGAGACCTAACGGCAGGTCAGATTAGCAACACCCTTCCTGTCTAACCCTCTGTCCACTTCTTCTTCCAATTTACCTTAAGTGCACATAGGTATGAAGGGGTATTGGTGCCCTGAGGCAACAGAAGGAGGTATTTCTGCTATATTCCCTTCATATCAATACTGCCAGCCATGTTATTCTCAGTGTTATTGCAATTATTCCATTTCCTTTTATATCTTGCTCCAGTCATGAGAGCAAGTCTCCTGACAGAATGTTCTGCTTTGCTCGCCAAATATGAGGATAATTTTTTTTCTGTTAAGACATCAAAAGGTGGTACATGAACTACTGTTCGTCTTTTCAATTTCCAAACCTCAAATTGACACAGGAAATCATGTTATCTTCAATGAAATCACTCTGTTTCCTTTTTCCATTCCTTTGCAACCCAGAATGTCGGTCTCCGGATAGCATCTTCTAGTTTTACTTGATTATCTTCGATCTTCACCATCTCTAACGTCCTGCTCCTTGTTCTCTCTCGTGCATTGTTTTTGTGTTGATGCAGTCCACAAGCAAGCTCCTTAACAGAATCCTTAATTATTGATTGGAATCCTGAGGGTGAGTAAAAGAGGAAGAAAAAGCAAGGTGTGAAATGAATTGTAAATTGCCTCTGCCTAATGCTGTACCGTGCATGCACGTCGACTTGTTTGTCAATCACAAGCTCTCTGGGGTCAGTTCATGGGAGGAAGCTGTCAAAAACAGCCAAAGACTGAAGTGGCAGATGAATGAGGCTAACAATCTGAGAATCTAATTCAGTGTGAGAATCAGCTAGATCAGTCATTCCAAAAAAGCCAATCAGCTTTAGGCAGATGATCAAAACCAATTGCAAAGTGTTTAATCTCCGATTGATTTAGAATTGATCCATGGAAATGGGACCCAACATTGTCACATAGTTGCTATGTTCTTATCAATGAATCATTTAAGTAATGGGTGATGAGCATGTCTGATTTATCAGTATGCCATCATTCAAATAATATCTGTATTTACAGTATATGTATATAGACAGAGAAAGAGAGCATGAGAGCTCCAAAAATCAGAAGGTTGGTTAAAAGGACTCCATTTTTTGAAAAACCTTTCTTAGATATGGTTTGAATATCATCAAAACTGATAAATAATGATGTTACTAAAGCAATAATTATCAAAGGCACTCATAATCAGTTGGTTAACTTCCCTGTAGACAAACCTTGACTCATATTCATTCTATTTTTTCTACATATTCAAATTAAAAATGTCTTTGTACCAAATATCCCTTTCTTAAAACTGGTATTATGTATAGAAAATGCATTGGTATAGGTTAATTGCTCTACTTGGTATAGGTTAATTGTTCAACGTCGGACAAGGCTGATTTCTAATTGAAGCATGACTTTGCATGTGTGGGCAGAAGCAATGGCAACGTGAGTGGCATTAATCATAAACATGCCTTAAAATATCTTATGTACATCTGTGGGATTAAATCAACAGCCACAAGATGGCCATCAGAGCCAAAACGTACCTGTCTGTCTGTTTTCCCAGTCGACCTATAAATTCTTCAGTGATTTCATGCACAGCAATGAAACTGACAAGCTCATTTTCTCGGTAAAACGTTCCAGCATTGTTATTGCTGCCATGAGCTGCATCTCAAATTGAAACTATGACCTTACATTCAAAAGAATTTACTAGAAGATTTTTAAAAGAACTGTACATTTTTTTCATATTCAAACACAGACCAAAATAAGAAAAAAATGCTCTATAACTGTCTAGAATAGTGCTTAAGTATTCGATTTGAGAAACAAAGCTAGTTTGTTTAGTCAGGTGTGGATCACATGATGATGTACAGCTATGTTGTTATTACGTGTGTGCACAAGTGATGCTCCAAACGACAAAATGACAACAGGCTGCATAGCAGCCATATTGTGTGTCTTCGCATAGCTAAAAGCAAGTATATTCCAGGCTTTTCAGCGCCTCAGTGACTCCATATTGCCACATATACCTGCAGACATCTAAGAATAAGTGTATCCGATCTTCTCTGCAATGAGCCGGTGTGGCAGCAGATTTTTGTTGCAACCAAGCGCGAGACAACAGTTGTTTAAAGACTATGTGGAATCAGGTGTAACTCCTACATGGTTGGAATGAAAACCAGAAGCCAGGAGCATTTTATAGACAAGGTAGGTTCTTTCTTAGAACATTTTGATTAGACTCACACGTGAGAGCCAGAAGTGGCTTAATGCATGTGCTACTTTCATCACAATCCATAACCAGTCAGGAAGGCAGGTTTAACAGGAAATCCATAGTGAACCCAAAGGCAGTGGCAGGAACTATGATGAAACAAGGAGACAAAAAAATCGAGGCTTAGAGATGCTGTAGTAACACATGCATATATATATAAACACACACACAGGGTGCATCTGACGAAACAACAAGCGACAGCAGAAACACACCAGGCACCTACTGCGAGAAGGTGGAATAGGAGCTGAGGAAAACACAAAGTAAACTTGAGGAATGTGTGACAGTATTTGCTTTCCAAAATCTACACTGGAGCCTCGATAGATTCTACGAAGACTCATCCTCACTAGACAGTTGTACTAAATGAGACAGTATTCCAAGGCAACCATGTCATGGAAAGGGTATACCATGGCAGTAACAGTGAAATACAAAAGTAATTATATTATTGAAAAAAAATAAAGCTGGTTCTTGAAATTCTTAAAATATGTGACTGGCTAATGCATATTAAAAACCAGAACTATTACGATCTAATATTAATAGTCTTAGAGAGGGAGAAATATTAAAGATTAGTTTTATTATGGACGTTTTACTATCTAAGTAATTTAGGCTTTCCTGATTTCCTGATGTCATGATTTGTATTTTGGTAAAGCTTCATATTCTTCTTTCGGAAAAAGCACCTTTAAAAGGATGAGAACGACAAGGATCTAGAGCTTAAAGCTGCTTGTGGTAATAGTTTGCCCTCTTTGCTAGCAAACCCCTATTGCGAGCTACTTACAGAAGAACATCCCGTAAAGCAGGCTTCGTTCTCTGCGGCATGGATTAATCTCACACCTTCAGAGAATTCGAGTAGTACACCTAAAAACCAATGGTGTACAGACAAGCTATTTAGTATGCTAAGATGTGGCTGGAGTATTCACAGCTCTCTTCAGTGTAAAAGAATCATCATGAGAAGAAAAAAAACTTTATTGTGCATAGCAAGGAATACCAGGCGGAAGATAAAAACACATCATGTGCTCCGGTGTAATTTCACAGTGCGCTGCTGTGCGTCTGCATCAGAAATAACCACGAGCTAGCCCACTAACACTAAAGCATGTCAGGAAGGAGCCAGATAGTATTGGCATGCTAGCCAAAATAGAGAGCAGTAAATATAGGCTTCACAGACAGCCTGGATGATTCACTCTGATTTAATATACAGGAAATTATATAAACATAAACATGTAAAACTAGATTCATTAGAACTCTAGCTAAAAAATATTACAGGGTCACTTTACCAGTTTCACAGTAAGGAAAAACTGGATGACATTCATTTATTGATGGAGGTAAACCCCAACTCTAGGAGCAAGAAAGCTCCCAAGATGTGGTTTTGGACAAGTGTAGGACCTAAAGAAAATTCTACTCAAGCACAGTACATGAAAATTCTACATAGACTGGAAACTAAGGATTCTGAAACTTAAAGGTGGCAGTGCTACCCACTATGCTACCATGCCACCCCTAGTCTCAGCCTCTGATGTCACACCCATTAAGCATTGGCTGTATGTCTGATGTACACAAAATTGCAAGCATTGCATGAGATTCGAAGTGGTCACTGGATTGGTTGGGTTCTATAGGTTTTCTGGGAGCCATGTGTGTCACGTTTGTTTGAATAAAGCCATCATGAAAGAAGGAGGAAGAAGGAAGCTATTTTTTTACAGCTGTGACAGTGAGCAGTTATGAGGATTAGCATAAGGCTGGAATTTTCCAAATGATTTAAAGATCACAGTATAGACTGACTAATTTGCTGGACTTTCTTAATTGAGTGATCTATGATTGCATGCCGGTCTGTTTTTATTTATCCATCCATCCATTGTTTATACCCGCTTATTCCTAATTAGGGTCACGGGGGTCTGCTGGAGCCTATCCCAGCGCACACAGGGTGAAAGGCAGGGGTACACCCTGGACAGGTCACCAGTCCATCGCAGCTATTTTTATTTATTTATTTTTAAAAATATTTTAGAGACACTGACTTTAAAATAATCCCTAAACATGAAGCTCATCTAATGAAACTGTGATTGGTTGCTTTACATGTCAGTCAGATAACCTCTTGGGTGGTCCTTAGCAATTAAAAGCTGCTAATGGAGTCCAGATCTTCTGCTGTCAGTCTGAAGAACTGGCCATGCGAAACTATGCCAATCCCAACGAATATAAACATAAATGTCTTTCTTATTCAGCAATAAAAAAAATCCAAATCTCTTCTCCTCTTATGGCATAATATCAGACTCTTTCATTTGCTTTGTTTACACATTTACCCTCTTTTTCATCCTCCCTCTTGATTGGCTGCCATCTCTTTCCTGTCATCCTGTAGTCTGACTTCTTTCATTTTAATACATCTGAGATGCTATAAGATGTATATTTACAACATTTCTGCCAGTTCTGCAACAGACACCCCTAACGCAGCACTGAGTGTGCATTACTTACTATTATAGGAATGTCAGTGTGACTCAGCAGCTTAGGAGAATCATATTAAAAAGATAAATGAAAATGTTATGTCCAGGTTTGTGTAAAGCTGCTCTATGACAGTGTCCATTGTTAAAAGCACCATTTAAATAAAATCGATTTAAATATACATATATAGTGTTTATTTGTCCCCTGATTAAAGAATTCATGATTTGCATACGTAGTGACAGAATTTGTCTTAGGGTGTTTTAAGTAGACAGCTTTTCCATTGCAGGAAAACATTGAAATTTGGGTCGGTGGTAATCACACAACTGTTTACAGGTAGAATGTAGGATGGAAAAAAGTATTCCTTAAAGTAAAACGTACAGAAATTATTTTATCCATAAAAGGTCAAAGTGATTTAGAAATAACGTCCAGACAAAAGGACGTAATTTCTCCCATAGAAAGTCAATATTCACAAACAATGACCTTCAGAATTAATAAACCCTCAAGTGGTGACAATGTGATTAATACTTTCATTCAAAATAATTGACACTTGTATTTGGTAATGTTTTGTTTTCCTGTTAAATAAATAATGTTTATTCCAACAGTGACAAGTTCACAATGAAAAATATTAAAGAATCCATTCATTAATATGTTAATTGGGTTCTTAACATGTTCCTGGTGGTTAATCCACAAAATTCATAAGTGGAGCTTAATTTCTTAAATTAACCAACTGGAACATGAATTAATTATATCATTAGTTCATATTCACCATTGTGAATTTTTTTTAAGTCTTTATTTTTAGTCATGGATAGAACAACTGTTAATAAGTGCATACTATTAATGCTAAATATTATTTAGTTTACAATGAAAAAACAGATTTCTGTTGTAGTTATTAATTACTTTGTTAATATTTATAGCCGCTGAATGCTAAATTGAATACTTTGTTAACTGGTGTGGTAAATAATAGTATTAGTATTAAACCATAATAAAAACTAGAAGACATTTGGAAAAAAAAGAAAAAAAAAAGAATACTAATTACATTTTAACACAAACTCTTGTACCTTTGATTTTTTTTTTTTTTTGCTATTTATTTATTTATTTATTTTACATTTTTTTCCAGGTGCAGTGAATTGCTGGATATTGAAGACTGTCAAGCATACACTAGAGGCATCCTCAAAAATGTGACAAGGTAGGCTGCATTTTTGAGCCATGGCTGAAAAGACGTTCTAAAATGAAGCTGCCATCATGTCAAGTCAAGCAGTTTTCTTTTTTCTTTTTGTCATTTCTCCATATAGGGTGTATATATTGAAACACACTATAGTCACTTCAGGACCATAATGCAACACATGGACAGTGCAGCAGTTCCGTGCACAAGACAACATAAAATGCAAATATATATACGTGGGAAAAAAAAGGGCCAGAGATACAATTAATACACAGCACAAATCATGCAGGGCAATAAATACATGACTGTGCAAGGTAACAAAGCATAAGTGGGTGGATCGTATAAAAAGAGCTGGAGGTAAATGTGTATTTGTAGGAGTTACCTGGAAAAGAAGTGTCAGTAGCAGTGATGTACTAGGAAACAGTCCCAGTAATTCAAATAAATATTTTATTTATAGAAATGTTTCTTCGATTGTTCATGACAATAAAAATAATGTTTACATAAACCAGAATTTCTACAGAATTTATTCTTTTCTCCTCTACAGGTTGGAAATGAAAAAATATAGACGATATAGATTGATGGCAGAAACAGAATAACTGCATTTTGAATAAAGTGCAGAATATAAACAAGAGTTTGTGAAATATATGCTGTGCAATACCAAGCTGAGGTAGTTGGTGTTGTGCAGAGTCCAGGTTGAGGGCATGTGTAGGTTGTGGGAAGAAGCTCCTCCTCATTCTCTTTCTGATGGCCTTAAGGGAGTGGAAGCACTGACCTGACCACAACAGAGAGGAGAGCCCATTGTTCAAATGGCTGAGGTCCTTCACTATCTTTCTGGACTTGATCCAGCACCATTTGCTGTAGATGGAGTGCAGGTCAGGGAGCTCTGTGTGGATGGTGTGCTTGGTGTTGTTCTCAAACCAGGCTGTGATGCTACCTATCAAGATTTTCTCAATGGTGCAGATGTAAAAGTTAATGTGACAAGACCCTGACAGGTCCTGCGTGCTGTGAAAACCTATGAATCGGAAACTGTCCACTCTCCCACCTTGGGCCCCATTGATCTTAAAGGTGTGGTAGCTTCTTTCCTGATTTGTGCTGATGTCCACTATCAACTTTATGCTGATGTTCAGGAGGAGGTTGTCCTCCAGGCACATGTTCTTCAGGCTTTACATAGACCTTCTGCTCGTTATCAGACATCAGGCCCACCACGGCCGTGTCACTGGCAAACTTGGTTGTAGAGTTTGAAATGGCCACACAGTCACAGGTTTGCAATGGGTACAGCAGGGAGCTCAGAACATAACTCTGGGGGCTCAGGACATAACTCTCTCCAGTGCTGAGGGAGAGAAATATCTGCCCACAAATACTGTTTGTGATCTGCTGGTTAAGGAAGTTGGAAATCCACTGACACGAGAACAGGCTCCTCTGACTTGGTGGTGAAGTTGGAAGGAATTATAGTATTAAATGTTGAACAACAGTCAACAAACAGCATGTTAACATAATTTTCCTTCCTGGTGTCCAGATGGCTTAGGGTTGTGTGTAGGAAGTGTGTGATGGTGTACTCAGTAAAGTGATTGGGACAGAATGTGAATTGTAAAGGGTCCAGAGTGTCAGGTAATGAAGAGGTGATGAAGTCTGTGACCAAAGCACTTCATCACAACTGAGGTCAGGTGATAGTCATTAAGGAAGGCAGGTTGGAGTTTATTTGGGACAGAAACAATAATGGCCTGTTTAAGGCATTTGAGATTTAGTGACTGTTCCCAGGAAAGGTTAAATATCTTGGTCAGTACAGTCTCTAAGGACCCGACCTGAGATGCCATCTGGTCCTGCTGCCTTCATGGTGTTCGTTCTCCTGAAAGCCTTCCTCATGTTGTGCTCCCAGATCATGAAAGCATTTCCCACTCTGACACTCTCTGTATGCATGCTGCCATTAACACCGTTAGTGCTGTGAGCACTGATAGCACTGTTAGCACCACTGGCACTGTTTCCTGCAGCCTTGAAGCAAACATGAATATTGTCTGCATTCATTGTTCTGGAGGATGGTGTTTTATCACCACTTATCATTGGACTTCAGGCCCAGGAGGTTATCTTCACATAAATCACTTTCGGATGATTGTATTGAATGCTGAGAATTTTCATGTAAGTGTAATTTTAGGGGCAGTGCTGGCTCAAGAGTTAAAGGCCCTGGGTTACAACTCAGGGGTTCAAACCCGAGCCCTGCCCAGCTGTAACTATTAGGACCTTGAGCAAGGACTTAGCCTTATCTGCTTCAGGGGCGATATCTTGACTAACCCTGCACTCTTTCCCTAGCTTCTTAACAAGCTGGAATATGCTAAGAAAAGAATTTCACTGTGCTGTAATTGTGTTCTTTGTTGTGACTGTGGTTTTTCATTAGTTTTCTTACCTTTTGATATTATCAGTATAGTATAGAAATAAATTGTCAGACTTACTGGAGCAGGTTGAAGTTTTTTCAAGATTCTTGTGTTAATTGAAACCTCTTCTCTAGGCATTTATTGTGCACATGAGTTTGTTTACAAGCTCCTAGGAGACAGTTTTATCTTTGTGATGACCTTGGTTTAGTTGCCTAGGTAAGATGTTTTTGGGAAATGCTTTTGGAATGTAGGCAGTTGAGGACCTAACCTTGAAGAGACAACACCTGTCTATGTACATGCAGCATCAATAAAATTATTCCTCTTCTCGGACTTTGTGCCTGCTTGCATCTTTATTAAGAAGTAAACCAGAAAATTACTTTATGTTCCATCATTACCCATTGGTTTTAGGAGAGTTCTGCACTGTAATTTGACATTTTCATATCCTTAGTGTCACCTTCAAGGTAGCCCCTTAAAACTTGGGGCTACAAGCATCTGCCTGTCCTTTAGCTATGCCTCTAGCTGTGAATTAGGGACAATTTACCAGCTGGGATTATTGGGTAGGTGCCCAGGGGGGTGTGGTCATCAGGGTGCCCTTGATGATAAATGCCTAGAATATCTTTGCATCCTGCATTAAGATTTGCTTTCACTGTAAGGGCCCAAACCCTTTCATGATGACAATGCCTAATGCACAATGCGAGGTCCATTAAGCCATGGTTTGCCAAGGTTGACACGGAAGTGACCTGAGCTTGTTGGACTTGATGACTTTGTGGATGGGATTGTGAGGTGAAAAAATTCAAATAGCCAGTCATCAAAAGCAAGACGGCTTTCTGTATTTGACCAAGACTACTCAATTACTCATAATAGATGCCTAATGTATTAATGAATGTTTTATTTTGCATGTCTTGGGAGGCGCTGATGGGTGATCAGCGCTCCCTTGCAGGGCTCCTTGCATTGAAGGGAGGGGAATAGGTTTCTGGACAGAGGCCCAGGATTTACTAATCCGCTGTTGTTGTTGTTAATGCTACAGGATGGTAGTCATTTTTTTTTTTTTACAGGAAATCTTTTACCATCCAACACATTTGGATAGAAATGAAACTAATCGTGGTTAACCAAAATCATCCCTGTTCTCTAAGTACTGATTAGCCCCTCATTCCCCCACCCCCTTTCAGCTCTATCGTGCTCCTAAAGGATGATTGCTCATCCACATTCATTTATACTGTAGGATTAAAGTGAATCTGCTTCCTTATGTCAGGTGCTTTGATCACACTGATGGCCCGCAACAGACGAGGAGAAGGATATCTGTGATTAGAGCTCAGTGTCTAACTGTATGTTATAAATATATCTCTCCTGAGTGTGTGCGTAGGATGGCTCTGCACTACGTGAGTGCGTTTCATTTGTACATGGGCCCAAAAACAACCTGTGAAAGATTAGTCATAGCCTACGCGCTTGGCCGTGTTGAAAAATGAAGTGCCTTTTGAAAACGCCAGCTGGGTTCAGTATCGTTTATTCATCCTACTCATTTTGGACTTCAGACCTCACACAGCAGGGCACCATGGGAGGGATGTGTATTTTTACAGATGCTACTGTACATTATTAACACGTCTGAGACATCTAGAGCTGTTTCCCATCCCCCTGGTCCTGGTGTAAATCCTGCACTGCAGATTTTAATGTTTATTGCTTTAACACTCCCATTTTAGCCTTGTAAATAGCCTGTAAATTAGCTGATGAGCCGATTTGAGGGTATTACGAGCAGGAAAATGTGCTGTGTAGTGTGACGAAAGAATCAGGAGTGGGGAAAATGACAAGTACATGTAGAAAATAATTAGCAAAGAATAAAAACTGCAATAATTTGATTAACATGGTTAGATGCACATAAGTAATGTGATGAGAAAATTCTAGATCTATGAATCACTCAACAATCAGAGCTTTGTCTAAATTAAGTAAGTAGGCTTCACCAATAAACCCACCAAATAAGGACATGATGTAAAATTCTTGTGGGTTTTTTTTTCTGGATAATATATTTGAGTAATAAAAAAATGTCTTAGATGGTGGAACCAATATGGTGTTTGTTGCATCCTGATAATAAATTAAATTAAATATAATATATTATAGTATGCTGTGTGCATGACCATTGCAGTGGTAGCTGTCAAAATCAGACACAGAAATTATTATTATATAAACACCAACTTAAGCTATGGATTATTTGGTATTAGCTGTTTCAGGCTGGTTAAGGCGTGACATGAGCTAATAATGCATCTCGGTGCGCTCGAGAGTAGACATTGCTTGATTTGATTGGAAGCTCGTGATTGACAGCTGAGAGCTACTCTGTGTGACTGGGACATTGTTAAATACTAAAAAAAAAAGTTTTATTCTTTCTACTTACTCTGCGAATAGGGCAAAATAAAAGTGCATTCTTGGTGCAGGAGTCTAATCAAAAGAGAAGGATGAAAATGTATTTCGAGGATCCATAACAAAATGGCTTGCCTAGGGCTGTTGTGTTAGCCCCGCTGCCTTTGAAGCATATTGGATCAAGCGTCTGCTTGTGAATAAACGACTGAATACCTCAATTCGTAATTTACTCCTCAATAGTTTGGGCCAGTTGAGCCATATAATGTTTTGCTTGTTCATATTTCATTTGTTCTTTGGCATTAAGCAAAAGATTGGCACTGAGGTATGAGTTTTACTGAAAAATGACGGGATAGAATTTTTTTTTTTTTCTGAGGAGCAATTTGCTCGCAGAGAGAAAGAGAGGCAATGATAAGTGCCTTAAACTGCAATCACACCTCCGGTGGCATCCTGTTTTATTTATGTTTGGCTTGGCCTGCTGCATTCGAAGCATACTGGATCAACCAGCAGCTCGTAAATAAACGGCTGAATACCATTGCTGTGATTGATTGAATATGATTGTAAGGTAAGTGCCTTAAACTGCAATCTAACCTCCATTGGACCCCTATCAGCCCTGTACATGTGAAATTAGATTTAATGATACATCTGGCTTGTCTTTGGTAATAAACTCTTATGAATCATAGGTCAGACAGTTAAATAACACTGCAGAGGTGCAGGACAGAGGGTTGCAAGGGTGTAGAGAAAGTGGATAGAATCGCTACCTGGGCTTCCAATTCTAGCAACGTCTTATTAAATTTTAAAATAGCCTCTCTGACACGAGCCCCCATTCTATTAACCTGTCGCGTCGTGTTCTTTATAGTCATGTTCGAGGGAAAATGGCTAGGGTCCAGGCGCATTATGGGTACCTGCTTTGTGTGGTTTATGTGGGATGCGTGAGGTCTGAATACATTTCAGCAAGAAATAGGATTGTTAGGGGGGGATCTGCGGTTTGAATTAATCCTCCTTTTGGTGTAATGGAGAATATCTCTATAAACTATAAACATGGAAGCAGCAGTGTGGACCACTGTAGAGGAACTCTTAAGGCAGATATTCAGTGCTGTTATTGTCTAGACATGTGTCTCGGCTAATGTGGGAACTCTAACAGCAGCCATTATTACATTGACATATTGATATATTGGTTTATTGATATATTAACTGCCTGAACATGCTCATATTATTGATCAGAAGGGAACATTAACTTCCTTTAACTTGCTATCAGTGCTATATAACCCTAATACCCATGGCTTCTTTAGAATTTTCACTTCATTCATCACTGCACTGAAGTTCACTTTGAAACACATATTTTAACAGCTTCATTTACACAAATCTTCCATGCTCTTACTTCAGATGTAGCTGATTAGCTATGAAATGTTTGGCGTCTGACATTTGCTTGGTGTCCATAGTCTTGCTAACGAGGAGTGCAATTAATATTGTAAATATCTGCCTCAAACTACATCCAGTTCTTCAATTATGTGACACAAAAACATGGTTTGATGTATGACAGTATGAATTAATCTATAATCTGGAAGAACTAATGCTATGGGGGCGGACTTTCCTTAGTTTGATTTTCATGAGCAGTTTAATGAGAGATGCTTGCATGCTAGCAATCAGAAAGATACTAGTTGTGCCAGTTAATTAGGGAGCTGGGGAATATGTCACATGAGATGCTAGCTAATGACTAAGAATGAAAAAAATGATCTAGCTAGCATGTAGCTACATATTAAGTCTTTTATGCAGTCAAGGCTTAATGATGGTTAAAACAAGACTCTCGGGAATGTCAGTGTTTTTGTCTGGTTTGTTGATAAATCGCTTTGTATGTGGTCACCCAGTAGTGTAGAGGGTAGCACTGCTGTCTCACAGCTTCAGGGAAGCCAGTTTTGGGCTCAGATTATTGTCTGCATGGGTTTCCTCCAGGTTCTTTGATTTCTTCTAACCTCTAAAAACACACTGGTATGTGGATTAGCTATGCTAAATTTCCTGTGTGTGTATGCACATGGGGCCACCCTGTGACGGACAGGGATTTATTCCTTCCTTATGTCTGGTGTTCCAGGGATACACTCTGACTCCACTGTGATCCTGACCAGGAAAACGCAGTTACTGAGGATTTACATGGTTTTGTAGATTCACGCCATCAACACCATACCATTTGTGACCTTTGAGATATCAAAAGATTTTGTGAATATCAAACGTGTGAGTCGTTTCCTAATAAATATGGTAGAAGCCCTCTTTTTCATCTTCATGGGATGACAAGAAAAACTGTCTTGACTTGAAGTATGCCAGGCAAAAACAGGATAGGGAATAGACAGGAAGACAGACCTAGATTACCATCTCCCTGATACAGTGCTGGGTAATGGACCAGATGTGTGTCTTTGTGCGTCTGTGTGTGTAGTAATGGTTCAGCGAGCTGCTCTGGGAGGCTGTGGAGGCATGGGCATGCTGAGGCATTAATGGGAGGTTGATGGGAAGGTAATGGATAACCCTGAGCCTGGGTAGAGGCAGCACCCATTAGCATGGGCCAGCCATGTGAGCTGAGACCTGGATGTGGGTGTGTGTGTGTGTGTGTGGCATGACAAAGTAGCAGTTAGCCAAATCATTCGGACCATCTGCTGCCCTTCACAGGTAAAATCAATTTACTTTCACGTCTGCTTATTTGAATTTTAGCAAGGGACATAAAACATCATCGGGGCAAATGTGCAGTATGTCACATCTTGACAAGAATTCAGCAAAAAAAAAGAACTAGATTTAATTAAAGTAAGGAATAAAACACAGTGGAGTGTGCTGTTATAGGATAATAATCAACTGTGGGTGGTAATTTTTATCATAACAGAAAAATTAGGCCCCGGCCTGGCTTATTCCTCTCTTTTATTAAGTAATGAACATACTGTCCTTTTTAAACATTTACAAACATTTTATTAACATTTGCTGGATTGTTAATTAATTAAAAAATGCAGCTTGGAATGTTCCTAATCAACCGGACAGTACAAAGATCTCTGTTCGGAAGATTTTCTTCTCAGAGGAAACTTCCTGACCATTTCCATGACCTAAACGTCCGAGCTTCCTTTCATAAACGTGACATAAACATCTACTTAAAGAAAGTATTGCCATATAAAAAATAAATGAATAACGTTAGATTATGCTAAGCATTTACAATAAAAATCCTTTTGACTTTTTTTTTTTTTTTACTATAAAAATGATACCTTATAAGAACAAGTGCATTGATAATAAACAGTCATTTAAGCTACGTTTAAAGAAAACTTATCACTGACCAATCAGATTTAAGAATGGCGGATAACTCCTAGTGGACATTTACCCATTGACGAATAGTATGCAATTCATTCTCAGCAAACTAGACAGAAGGTAAACTAATTCCAACAGATATGCAACTACAAACTATTGAGTAACATATTGAGTAACAGCTTCGATGTGTAACACTTTGTCTTTGCTTAGGGCAGTGGACCTGGTTTAGAAATTCATGAAATCATCCCCCCTTTGGGGTTCATTTGTCACCTGTGCTTCACTATTGATATTTGACTCCCTACTTCCTGTCTCTGGCCTCCTATTGTGGCTTTACAAAAAACAAAAAAAACACTGAGATGAAGAATGAGCTTCTGGTTTGGGAGCTTGGAGTCAGCGGATAATTTCATTACCACTCAGAGGCAGAATGATAAGACGCTGTATGGGTTTTATGTACGGATGTTCCGATGATTAATTGTGAGCGAGTTTTGTTCAAGAGCTCTGAAAAATGTATTTGAGAATGATGACAATGTGACATTACAAGCTGATAGTGTTCAAAGAAATCTATACAAAGTGAACTAAATAAAGCGACATTTCAGGTTTTGTGATTTAAAGTGGACATAGTTACTGATCTTGATACTACATGACATATATTTCTACAAAATATTACACCTCTAAAGTACTATTCCTGTGCTGGGATATATATTGTATTGTGTTGATCTGATTAAATTCTTCATACCCTCCACCACGCTTCTTATCAGTGAATGGAGTTTCACTGCTCTTTTTCATTTTGTTCGCTTGACATTTTCTCTTGCGTCGGCAGGAAGAGTGATAAAATTTGGGTGGGGGGGTGGGGGGCGCCGATATGTGAACGTAATGTATAAAACATCATCCCAGCTTACAGAGAACATTACTTTGTTCTTTTTGCTGCACAAAAAAATCCCTCCTGAATAATTCAATAAGTGATTAATTTCCAATAACAGCATGTCTTGAAGTGTGTTATTCCTTTTATAACACAGCACTTGGCACTGGAGACTCCAAAAATGCTATTAAAATCCATCCCCGCTTTATTCCTAATTAGGGTCACAGGGGGTCTGCTGGAGTCCATCCCAGGGCACATCCTGGACAGGTTGCCAGTCCATTACAGGGCCACATTTAGACACACACACCCTCACATGGGCAATTTAGAATAACCAATCAACCTAAGGTACATGTTTTTGGACTGTGGGAGGAAACCAGAGTACCCAGAATAAACCCACACAAGCACAGGGAGAACATACAAACTCCACACAGAAAGGGATTCGAACCCCAGACCTTCTTGCTGTGGGGCAACAGTGCTAACCACTAAGCCATCGTTCTGCCTCTAATAAAAGCCATCAAAACTTAATCATATCAACTATCACCCCCATGTTTACCTGTTTATATCATCCATCTCCTATACAAATCCCTGTCTAAGTTATTAAATAAAATAATGAATTCAATTGAGTGCATTAATTTAAACCTTGTAGCCGAGAGCTACTTTCTGATCTGCTTATTATCACAGATGCCTTCTGTTCTAGCATTCAACCTATAAAATGGCGGTTATCCTTAAATAACCTTCCTGCAATGTTCTACAAACATTTGGTGCATGTTATCAGCTCACTGAACGCACAACATTCACAATTATACTGAAAATGAATAACGTTATGCAAACGTTATGGGTTATCAAACGAAATGGTTGTAAAAACGTTGTAGGAACGTTTATAATGATTAACTTAAATCTTTACAGAAACCGAAACAAACCACAATGTTCACAAAATCTTCAGCTATATATATAATATTCTAAGAAATTGTTTTTGACAAGTGAAAATTTATAATAATCCTGTATACTGAACATATTAATATAGGACATTACAGTAGTTTCATGTTGCATTATACACTATATTGCCAAAAGTATTCGCTCACCCATCCAAATAATCAGAATCAGGTGTTCCAATCACTTCCATGGCCACAGGTGTATAAAATCAAGCACCTAGGCATGCAGACTGTTTTTACAGACATTTGTGAAAGAATGGGTCGCTCTCAGGAGCTCAGTGAATTCCAGCGTGGAACTGTGATAGGATGCCACCTGTGCAACAAATCCAGTCGTGAAATTTCCTCGCTCCTAAATATTCCACAGTCAACTGTCAGCTGTATTATAAGAACGTGGAAGTGTTTGGGAACGACAGCAACTCAGCCACGAAGTGGTAGGCCACGTAAACTGACGGAGCGGGGTCAGCGGATGCTGAGGCGCATAGTGCGAAGAGGTCGCCAACTTTCTGCAGAGTCAATCGCTACAGACCTCCAAACTTCATGTGGCCTTCAGATTAGCTCAAGAACAGTGCGCAGAGAGCTTCATGGAATGGGTTTCCATGGCCGAGCAGCTGCATCCAAGCCATACATCACCAAGTGCAATGCAAAGCGTCGGATGCAGTGGTGTAAAGCACGCCGCCACTGGACTCTAGAGCAGTGGAGACGCGTTCTCTGGAGTGACGAATCGCGCTTCTCCATCTGGCAATCTGATGGACGAGTCTGTGTTTGGCGGTTGCCAGGAGAACGGTACTTGTCTGACTGCATTGTGCCAAGTGTAAAGTTTGGTGGAGGGGAGATTATGGTGTGGGGTTGTTTTTCAGGAGCTGGGCTTGGCCCCTTAGTTCCAGTGAAAGGAACTCTGAATGCTTGAGCATACCAAGACATTTTGGACAATTCCATGCTCCCAACTTTGTGGGAACAGTTTGGAGCTGGCCCCTTCCTCTTCCAACATGACTGTGCACCAGTGCACAAAGCAAGGTCCATAAAGACATGGATGACAGAGTCTGGTGTGGATGAACTTGACTGGCCTGCACAGAGTCCTGACCTCAACCCGATAGAACACCTTTGGGATGAATTAGAGCGGAGACTGAGAGCCAGGCCTTCTCGTCCAACATCAGTGTGTGACCTCACAAATGCGCTTCTGGATGAATGGTCAAAAATTCCCATAAACACACTCCTAAACCTTGTGGACAGCCTTCCCAGAAGAGTTGAAGCTGTTATAGCTGCAAAGGGTGGACCGACGTCATATTGAACCCTATGGATTAGGAATGGGATGTCACTTAAGTTCATATACGAGTCAAGGCAGGTGAGCGAATACTTTTGGCAATATAGTGTATATATATAATGTAATATATAATCTTTGTCACATTTTTCTGTTCATTTTTCTTTATATTCTGATAACATGTAACAGTTTCATCAGTCACATACATTCTATTAAGTGACAGAGAAAGCCTACTGGGACGTTAATTCATTCTGCAGTCATGGGGTGCATAATTATTTACAACATGCTTTTTATTTTTAATATTGAATGCATAGATCCCATTCTGGGTGCCTAAAGACCATTAAAGATGCATTGTCAGGTGCTGAGAACAGACATGAATGTGGGAAATTCCATTAGTTGATGTAATTATAGAGGGCAAGACAGGAATAAACAGGAGTTGTAGCACTTAAGGTGGTGTAGTGTCAAGATGCATGTTTGGAGATACAGACAAACGCAGAGAAAGAGAGAGAGAGGGAGAGAGAGAGAGAGAGAGAGAAAGAGAGAGAGATGGGGAGACCAACTGGACAACAACTACCAATTAAATCCGATGTTGTTTGGTGTCTATATCTCCTCCACTGCTACACTGGCACTGCTTAGACAAAAACACCATTTTCTTCCTCTAGATCTTTAATGAGCACACACTTATACACACACACACACACACACACACACACCGTCTCTCAATGTCAACACACATCTCTTAAATTATTAGCAAGGCATGCTTCTAGCATCGAAAGTGCTGTAGCTTTCCCTATTAAGACTAACGCAATGCAGTATCACAGCCCTAAACTAAGCATGAAATGAATACAACGCTGAATGTAGAGACAAACACGGCCGCTGTCGCATCGGCCTGAAGACTATTAAAGGCGGACGAGTGTAGCCGAGAGCTTCATATAGGACAGGAGTGTGTCAACTCCCCACGATCTAAAGCCACTGGCAGCTGCTGAAATGGGACACGACAGGTAGGCCAAATTGCTTCCCTCGCTTTGCAGTTTTTCCCTGCTGGCATTTTGTGTGTCTTTCTCAGTCAGTCTCACTTTTTCCACACATAAATACATTCATGCATCACTATAAAGGGCTTTTCACATGGGAGGCAGCAGTGAGAGGTGGGTGGGCAGCAGGTGGAGCATTAGGATATGTGGCAAGTACACTCAAATCCCCAGAATTTATTTTGTATTCATCTTGGGTCATGACACAACAAGGTTGCCAGGGTCGTGGTTTTCATGCCAGATTAGGAAGAAGGTGAAAAATATTAGTCACTGGGTGTTTTTTTTTATTTTTTATTTTTTACATTTATTTATTTATTTATTTACTTATGTTTTATTGTTTAAATATGGAATATGCACCATGTAACATTTTCAAGATCAGAATAAATCTAAACAATTACTGTGAACATAGACTATGACAAACAAAGGGAAAGTGTAAGTGCAGATTTTGCATTCATGAAGTACAGAAGCATGTTGGAAAGATGAAAAGAGAATTATGGAGTGGACATGGGCAGACAAGGTAATAAAAAGGCGTATTGCAAATCAGCTTAGCACGCTAGACAAATTTAGTTTACATTAACCCACATAGCCACATTTCCAGTTATCTACCTAGCAATGACAAATAATTTAAGCCATTTTTTAGTAGTAAATTATTGCTGAACAACTGTACTCATGCTTTGTGTTCACTCCGTGAAGTATTAAGTGAGTTTGTTAGCTAGTGCTACTGTAAATACATGCTAGCAATTCCTTTTTACATTTGCCTAGCAATGTATACAGACATCAGCTGAAGCGAGTTATTGGCTAGATTTGGCGAGTTAGCATTAAAAGTATTTTAATTTATACTTAGCAAAAGAATTGATACATAAAATATAAAGTAAGCAGCCATTTTTAAGCCATATCTATATTAACAGGTATCTAGCTATGAATGACATGTTTTCTTGTACCATATCTATGTTTGTGTGTGTAATTATTTTGATTTTTAATTTGTGCTTTTGATGTGTATTTTTCTTGTATTTTCTGTAAGTATACCTGTTGGTTTGAATTATTCACTCAATTCATGTAGGACAAGCATTGCTGTGCCTTCCACTCTGTAAGAGGTGCATGTTATTTTTCACCTGCCTTACAAACAGCTATGCTGAACAGGAGAATACTGACATTTCATACAGAAAGCAAAGGGAGGTAGGAGGAGGGGCGAGCAATATGTCACCTGCCATGTGAAAAGCTCTTAAAAGCAACATGAGTAGGTCGCTCTGAAAGGTGAAAAAGTAAATGGCGGATGTGTCATGCAGAGAGATCTCCTAACCCCATGGTCAGTGTTGTACAGACTTGTCCAATTGTCTACACTCATGCACACACACGCACACACACACATACACACAAACATGACACTGACACTCAGTGACATGGACCATGCCTGACTGCCCAGATGTCTGCATGCATCCGTCAGAATCAGATGGTGAGTGACGGCCGTGCGTGCATGCGTGCCTGGTTGGGTATGTGTGTCAGCTGCTAAGAATGAAAAAACGGTGCAAACAACTCTGCATCTTGACACCTGATGCATTCCACTGCACTGGAAGCCAAGCTGAGACCTGCTGTTTTGCTGAACATTGTTTACATACCAATCATGCACCTTTCTTCATATCAATATTACTACTTATTATAGCGCTTACACACTACTGACCTCCAAAGCATGATATCCCTTAGCTGGAGACAGCTTTGCAAAATGTTTACAAAGAAATAATTGAGATATTATAATTGGTGTGATTTCACCTATTGGGTGTGAAGCCTGATGGATGTAGTGAAAGACTCGAGTGTGAAACTAAACGACAGAAATATTCGGCGATCAACTGCTCTTCATGGGTACACCTACACACTTTAGCTATTTTATTACGTAGACCCAATTTATAGCACTTTAGAGATCTGCAGTTATTGACTATAGCCATAACATGTTGCTCTTTACAGTGCATCATTCCTCATCCGTCATGAAAATGGACTACCATCTGACCACAGATATTACTTAGGTGGTGGACCATTCAATTCAATTTTACACTCACTGAGCATTATATTAGGAACACCTAGGCGTTCATGCAATTATCTAATCAGCCAAACGTATGACAGCAGCACAATGTATTCAATCATGCAGATATAGATTAAGAGCTTCAGGTAATGTTCACATCATTCAACATCAAGAGAGAGAAAAAATCTCTGTGACTTTAAGCATGGCATGGTTGTTGACACCAGTTGAGCTGGTTTGTGTAGTTCAGAAACTGCTGATGATGTAAGATTTTGACAAGCAACAGTCTCTAGAGTTTGGTGCAAACTTTTTTATGGATGAAAACACCTTGTTGATGATGGAAGTCAAAGGATAATGGCCAGATTTGTTCAAGCCAACAGGAAGGATATAGTACTACAATAAAGCACTTTTTTACAACTGAAAAGTTGACTTGGACGGGCTACAACTGTAGAAGACCACCCTGGGGTCTACTGTCAGACAAGAACAGGAATCTGAGGATACGCTGAGGACAGGATCACCCAAGCTTGTGAGTTGTAGATTGGAAAAAGTAGACCAGATTTTTTTGCTAATCTTCAACGGTCCTGTTTTAATGAATCTCTGTCCACCGTAGCCTCAGATCTATACAATCTACAGTATATCTCAAGCTACATAATGGCATAAATTGTTCTGATGAGGTACAAATCATTAGGAGATCCATTCCCAGCACACCACTGACACTGAAATAGTGGTCTGTTTGTGTGTATATTTGTTGTAACACTTAATAGTCATATTAAGGTCTATATTGGTAGTTAGGGTTGCAGATCCTTGAGGATTGGAATGTTATTAGCTTCAGTCTATGTCCCTGAGATTTGTTCATTTGAAATGATCAGTAAACTAAATAGTTTAACATGTGGGGTTATTTAATTGTAGTGAGATATTACTAGCAAATTTGACAGTGTTTTTAATACAAATGCATGTGTGTACTTTGTCGAAGACTAAAGCCTCGTCTAAGTGCACTAAAAGTGCACTATCATAACCTGAAGTTCAAACTGAAGCCATAGGCAAACAGCAATATTTAATGTGTAAATGCACATTAAAGTAACAACTTCCTGACAGGTTTAGTAGTCATTAAGGGTTTTTTTTTTTGCTTCCTTTTATATACAAGGTGGCCAAACCAGTGAAAAAAAGCAGCCTTGCAATCAATAAAAATAGCCCCAAAACCAGCCCGAAGCAAACCAATCTTATTTATTGCTTTTGAATTTCACAGCTTTGACATTTCAACAACATTACTCAATGTCCTATTAATACGTCCATCTATGTGCTGGACTTACAAGTTATTGTTGTACAATAGCAAGGTGATTTCAAATGATTTTATTTCATACCATATCATATGATATTTTCTGGTAGGTACCTTAAAAAATTGATGTGTTCTTACTGCTTTCAGTCAAAGAAAGTCACTTGCTCATGACTAATTAAATAAAAACAGTTCTCAGTAGTGAATTCAGAAATCTGGACTCTATTGTAAAGTATTTCAAAAAATTTCCAACCATTGTGCCATCCAGGGCTTTTTTGCGACGGAACTGCAGTTTCCCATGAATGAAAAGCAAAGGGACTTCTTCAATAAATCAGTACAGTCCCTAGTTCTTTGTATCATGCCGTAATCATCTGTTTGCTTTTGAAGTGGCTGCTATTCAGAGCCGACCTTGAACTCTCAAATGAAGTCCATGCGGATCGTCTGGCTCCATCACACACCTCGTCGTGGGAGCTGGTTAGTTTACTTCATATTCCTCCTTTTCTCACAACCATCTTTTGTGGTCAGCCTCTGTCAGTGGCTCTATCTTATTCTTTTTCTGCCTTGGAATGCCTTAATGAGTCCCATGGTGCAATGCGCACCCTCCCATTGCCCTCCCATTGACTGTGAATCCATCAGTCTTTCTGTCTCTCGCTCACTCTGCATCACTCATCACTCTGTCTCGCTTCTTTCTTTTCCCCGAGAAATAGAAGATGTAAATATGATCTCCCACGTGATCGCCCGTCTTCAGCCGCTGACCTTTTTGCATGTGTGCACATTTTATGAATTCATTCCAGTTTAAAGCCTGCAATTTAGCATTATGGGCTGAAAAATGGGGAAGGTCACTGGAAGAGGGGTGGGGTGAGCTTTCCAGAGAAGGATGATCAAAGCCTGTCAATCAGAGCTTGGCTGGAGGCTATGGGTTTGCAGTTTGGAGTTAACTTTATAAAAGTGCACTTTTGTCAGAGTGTTATTTACATTGTAATACATGCATTTTATTGTTTTATTTCACAGTACTGGTGCTATACCAGTATTTCAATCGTCAGAAAGTGGCAAATAATTTTCTATAACAGCAGCTCCAATAATAGTGTTGGCTATTATTTCGGAAATTCGATTTATGAAAAAAAAGCACTTGATCTGATATATTCTAATATCTGTAGTAAAAGATCATTCATAGAGATAGGTCATGGTGGATAAACTACATAATCTAAACCTAATCATAAACAGATTCATTAACATAGTTTATATAAGGATTTATATGTGGGGTCCCATGTTCTCACCATTGTGGTCTAGGTTCGATTCCCAGCCAGCTATTGAGGGGTTAACTAGTCTATAATGAACTCAAAAACTACACTGACCTATTAGTTCCTCAAGAGCTCTTGGTTGCTGTTGTAGAATATGATATTATCAACAGTTACATTATTTCCTGTCCAATGTCACCCAAATGAGGATGTGTTCTCTTCTGAGCCTGGTTCCTCATAAGGTTTCTTCCTCTTAACATCTCGGGGAGTATTTCCTTGCCACCGTCTCCTCAGGCATGCTCATCAGGGATAAATATTTCGGATAAATAGTAACTTAACTTGAAACTTGAAATTTTTTTCCCTGTGTTTCTATATACTTCTGTAAAGCTGCTTTGAGACAATGTCCATTGTTAAAAGTGCTATACAAATAAATTGAATTGAATTAATTCTCAGTGCCAAAGCCTAGTCTGGATAAAATGCGAGAGTTGCATCAGGAAAGGCATCTGTGTGTGCCAATATCAAATATGCAGATCAGATGATCTGCTGTGGCGACCCCGAATGGGGAGCAGCCAAATGACAACAACAAAATATATATGGATTTATGTAAGGATATCATATTTATATTTTCTGTACAGAATATCTTTTCTGTCTTTCAGTAACAAGAAAAAGTGTTAAACAACTTTTTATAGCTGCTTAAGTGATAACAGGAGCTCATTAAGTACAGTAATAATGGATAATCTACAGCATTACATATAAATATAAAATAATGAAAGAAAATATTATAAACAAGTAATTTATTTGAAAATATTGTATAGTATCTGGATAAAGAATAAAGAAAGAAATAAACTCCAGGGTTGTAACAGAAGATAGCTTGATGTTTGTCCACTTTACACCATCCTATCAGGGATTATTTTCCTATAAAATCATGATTTATTCCTTAAATATCATAGTGTGCACGTTTAGTTGCAATTGCATTGGTTTCTTAAATTTTATATTTGGCCCAAAGTCATAGAATTACACTAATGGTAAAGAGAGAGCTATTATTTGCCCCGAATGCAGGAAGCAAATTTTAAACTGATATTACTAAATAGATTTTTTTTTCTCTCTCTCCCAATAATAAAAGAAACAAACCCTAGATTATTTTTTTAGATTTTCCATTCTATTGCTGACCAAACTCCCAATTAAGTTGCATGCCATTAATACATTTCCTTGTTTGTAAGCTAAAGAACAGTGGATTTGCCACTCAGTGTTAGCTTACATCTGGATGTCTGGCTAATAATAAATGCATGAAATCTTGCGGCTGCCGGCAGTCGTGAAATCTGTGTTTCTTGAGGCGCAAAATCTGACCATGTTTCACAGTTGCCTTTTCCATCACAAATAACACAATCTGCAGTGTGCATCCAGCAAACAGGCAAATCTTTGTGCCTGTTACCGGGCTGGATCTGCATGTTTACCATAGCAACAACAAAAAAAGTTCAATTTAAAGTAATGAATAAGTCCCCCAGGCTATGTCTGCTGCGTTTCTGACAGTTAATTGATATATTCTCTTGATATGCCCTCAATTAAGACCTTAGTGCTAGCTTCAATCACACTCTGCAGTTTTTAAAGCCTCAGGCCTATTGTTGTCAACTTTGTGGTGCAGATTTATTTCTTGCCTTAAATGGCACAAAAGTTCATGCCAATTTTCTTACTCCATGAAGAGGTTATGGGAGACACAATAAAAAAAAGAAAGAAAACAAAGCCAATTTCTTCTGGTTAATGGTTTTGTTAATGAATGATGTGGGTCGCATTGCTGACCCCTGCATTTTTCAAGTGTTTCCCGATTTAACTCGGCTAATTACTAAGGTCTTCGGTCTTCTGAACTAATGTGTTAGAGCATGTTGAGCACTAAATTCCTCCACTAATAAGGCCCTCCAAGACCTGTATGTCACACCTTGTTTTAACCCCTTCCTCTAACTTGAAATTGATTATGTTTTAAACCTTTTGCAGTGTTTCATAGTGCTGCTGTTTAAGTCATTTCTAGTGCAGTATAGTAATTTCTATGGCAAAATTTTTATGGAAGCAGTCTCCAGAATTCAGGTCAATGACGTTGTTGTTGTTGTTGTTTTGGCTTCATTTGCCTTATCTTCAGGAAAAGTAAGAACTATTCGCAATGATGTGCAATTCATTATGAAATAATAAGTAAGTGTTGCCAAAAGTACTGAATTCTCAAATCTGACTGTTTTTTTCCTTCTTTTAATTCTTCATATTTTCTCTGCAATGATGACAGTGCTTAAGAATCATAAGAAACTCCAGGTATTCAAAAACATGATGGCAGCGAGTGCTATAGTATATGATGTTGAACAACATCAGTCATTAAATGAAGTCCCAATGCAGGAAAGTCATTTAGTTGAATTCAGATTCTGGACATGTTGGATAGTGAAGTTGTTGTCAGAAGTGTATATCCATGATATAGAGATGTTGAATGAGACTACAAGCTTAGCGTGAGCTCAGTGTTGTGAGGGATTTTTAAGCGGGCTCATTTCTTCGTGTTAGTTTGAAAAGTTTTACTAACATTCTGGCAGCTTCAATAAAATATCTGCTCAGAGGAGAAACTTGTGCCCCAAGCCAGCAAATAGGAGAAAAGACAAATGATGTGGACCACCAACATCCAATCAGTCAGGACAAAAAGATGTCTCTATTAACTTGTCAATCATATTGCTTGGCAATTCAGAAAGCGTACCCTATTACACTGCCATCCATATCACATGCCCTATACTAGGCAGCATGGTTCAAGGTCATGAATCAAAATTTTGCTGATTCTACATTTAGCTAGTAGTCATGCCATCATTTTTTTTTTTTTTTTGCTTAATGTGAGGTCTTATCTGGACAGCTTCTTTTAAAAAGCTTTTAAAACTTGTTGGTAATACTTTACTATAAGTTCTACAAATAAGCCTGTATTTAAAACCTAATTAATGTTTTCATAATGATGAATTAATGCATGCACTACTTCTTAGCACATCAGCAAATAATGAAGCATATTGTAAATTAACAACCAACTGAGACATATAAGAATATCCATCAATAACCATAATAGATAAGTGTTAGTCGGATCATTTTGTAGTTATTGATGCAGTATGTTAATCAGTAGCCTGACAAAGTATTAAATAAGTTCATTTACATTACAATATGTGTGTTTGGAAACAATTTTAAGTTTAGCTCATAATATAGGCCATAATGTAAGGTACATAATTTATAGATGTCAAAATGATCTCATATACTGGAATGGATGAACCTTTTGTGAGAACATCATTATTAAACTTATTTTAATAAAATAATATTAATGTAGTTTTCAATGTTAATAATATTGTCTCAAAGCAAATTCCCCTAAGTTGTCTTTCATTGTTAATGTATAATGCATAAAGAATCATACAAAGTACTACTACTGCTACTTATTATTATTATTAAAAAATGTTAAATTATAAGCATAAATTGTGCTATACTGCTTTTACTACTACTAATAATAATCATAATAATATGTCAATAATATGTTAATGCCTATATTATTATGAATATATAATAAGTATTATTATTATTACTATTATTAACAACATTATATCAATAATAATATTAACATATTATTATTATTATTATTATTATTATTATTATTATTATTATTATTATCATGTTAGTACAGTGGCATTATTCCATCCAACAGCTACAGTTCAGGAAAATAAAGTAAGGTTAAGTAATGAATTCAAGCTCACTGGTTTGTAGATGAAAGGAATAAAGTCATCTTGACCTTTAGAATATTGGGTACAGACTGAATGATCCAAAACTTCTTACCACTTTTTAGTCCCTATTTAGTGAGAACTAAAATTCTGCTTTAAAGTCTCGAACAAGCTGATGCATTCAGCCTTTATTTACTTTTACATTACTTATAGTTATGTGATATTACCTAGAAACCAAAGCTCTACTAAAGATGTAAATTTATTTTATTTTATGCCCCATTGCTTGTATACCAAGGATTAGAATTGTCACAAGAAATAACGCTTTTATAATTCATTTTTTCATAATAAATCTCCAAATACACGCTTAAAGGTTCCTGTATGGTTCTGTATCATGGTGTATGGTTTTATTAAGATCCGTTAACATTCGTGGAACGTTTCCATAGCACAAAACACCTTTTTTTGGCAGACACCTTTATCCAGAGCAACTTATAATTTATTTCATTTTTAATGCAACTGAGGGTTAAAGGCCTTGCTCAGGGGCAGACCTGGGATTCAAACTCACAACCTTCCAACCAGTAGTCTAACATCTTAACCACTAATCAACCACATCCCTACAAAAGTTATGACATTAAGAAAAAATGTGTTCTTTTAAGAAAAATTTTTCCAGGGAACCAAAAATGGTTCTTCTATGGAATTACTGCAAAAAACCCTTTTTGGCTCTTCCTGGCACCTTTATGAAATATATTAAGTGTCTATGTTAAAAAACAGGCCTTTATGAATGAAGACTAATTCATTAATCACTTATATGTGCTCTTTAATATAATGTGCTCCCTGATTCTCCAATGCAGTTTTCCAAACTTTTAAAAAAATGACCTGATTTCTGCTTATTTATGCTAACAAAGGTAACGTAATGAGAGGACAGAACAGAGCAAAAGAAAAAAAAGGCAGAAATGCTAACTAGGAGATAAGCTTGTGGAGAACAGAGAGATGTAGAGTAATGAGAATCCTTTGAAGAGCCCAGTGTGGTGGAGAACAACAGATCTAGGGAGATTGTATGGCACAACTCCCTCTCCAAGGTTTAGATAATGCACTTCTTTTTAATTCGAAGTTCTTGTCACAGCTCACTGATCCCCAGCCCAAGCAGCACTAGTTTCCTAAGGGGCTGTGGTAGCATTTGGAATGTACAACTCAACACCCGCCTCTCATCTCTCCACCGAGCATAATGAGATGTAACTGAATGTTTCGAAGACCTGCAAGGAATTGGGTCATATATATATATATATATATATATATATATATATATATATATATATATATATATATATATATATATATGGAAAATAATGAAACTCAAGAAATAAAAGAACAAACACTGTGATATAGACAAAAAAAAAAATCCATTGAATTCACAAGATGTATTATTAGACACCATAATAATCATATGCTAATATTTCTATATACATATGAATGCTCTAATTATGAGCATTTAAATGAATTCTGCAAATGCGGGAATTTGTACATCCAATTACAATAATGAGGTCCACGATACAGAACAATAGGAAATTTTCTCAAGTTTATGAGGCCCCGAAGTTAATCCACTCCAATGTTTGCAGAAATGTTCCTATTAACACTAAAGATGACGTACAATGTGAGGTCCAGCTGGTCACTTTCCTAATTGCGAAATGAAATGAAATTCTAAACTCATACAATGAATGCAATTAAATTCAATTTGACTATGTTGTGATAGGGTTTAATAAGTACAGCACAAATGGATTTAGACAATTTTTCCATGGTAGAATATCATGAAACATTTGAGATTAAACACACATCCTACCACATATTTACATCTACTCACCGCATCCGAGTGCTTCCATTATTTTTAAATTCATGTGCACAATAACTACTGTTTTCTCCATAGAGTTACTCCAAACCTGTGACATCATGAAACTTCCACAAACTGTAGATTTACCCTGAATGAAATTCTAATGCTTAATTTGAGCTAAAACAATTTGTTATTCAAGTTTACTGTGTATCATTTGAATTGTTTATGTATATTTATATATTTCTATAAAGCTGCCTTGTGACAATGTCTATTGTTCAATGCGGACATTATTATAAAGTGTAATTGAATAGATTGTTCTTATAGTGAGGGTTTGAAAATCATATGTAGTGCATGAACTTCGATGCAATATGATTGTCAAAAATATAATCGTTTAATTAAATAACAGGGCTAATCAATGATTGTGGTGGTGAAGTGTGAAGCAAAGTTATCATCACCCCAATTGAGTACAAAGGGAAGTGTTTTATTTCACTTTGTGAAATTTGTCAACAGTTATTTGATTTATTAAATACAGATGCTAAACAATTGATATTTAATATTGAATCTTGTGGAATGGCCACGAGACAACTTAGTTCCTGTTACCACTTATGTTATTGCAGTGTCCTTGAAGTTATAAAGACTAAAAATAAGATACACTATATGGCCAAGAGTTGTGACTACTGTATAACACTCATGTACGCTTACTGAACATCCCAGTACAGATTTATTCCCCTTTACTGTTATAATAACGTCCTCTCTCCTGGGAAGGCTTTTCACAAGATTTTGAAGCATGGCTGTGGGGATTTGTGTTCATCCAACCACAAGAGCATTAGTGAGGTCAGGCATTAACATTGGGCAAGAACATTTGGGGAAGGTGTAGACAAACTTTTGCTGATATAATGTACTTAGAGTAAAATATCCCGAAAGAAATAAACCTATCGCTAATATTTTGTATGAAAGATGAGTCATATTATGGGGTTAATCTCAGGTCAGAGACTAATCTGAGATTATAGGAGGTGTGGGAGACCCGCTTGCATCATGGGTGCCTATAAAATTTGATTCAATGGAAGTGTGATTAAAAATGAAAAAGTTTTGATTTGGTTTTGTGGTAAACACAGTCACGGGTCAGGCTTAATGTTTTGAGTATCCCTGGGATATATAATGAAGCTAATAATTTTAAAGCCTGTTGTTATAAAAAAAACATTTGAAACTCTATAACATCATCGCTATCATTAGCAATATTATACGATTCTAGCCAAATTATAGCCAGAACTCTGCTTAACGCTCAAATAAACGTGAACGTCCATCATTTTAACCCCGGCATGTGAAGCGTTGAAAAGAAAAATGAACAGTAGCCAGTTCAACCGTTAATGATGTTATGTTTATCAGTAACATTGCATACATTTGTATGCAAGACTGTATGAGGGTAAAAGAAGAAGTTTTATTATAAATATCATCCCCAGAATTTTAAAATAAATATAAAAAATCACTGCACAGATACAACTTTATTTATTTAATTTATTTATTACTTTTTTTTTATTCATTTAATTTTTAAATCACTTTTTCTTATTAGAACCCCAATGATTTTACATTTGTCTTTCTCATGAATTCTTTGCATTTTCTGTCATCACCAACAAAGCTGTGGTAGTTCATTCCCTTGCATTTTTTATGCTTGTCTAATCTAAAGGCTTTCCCTTGTACAGTACATCCTCTTCTGTCAATAAAGTGTCCGCCCTGGACGGATCGGCGGCGTCTCTTGGAATTCTTGGCACGCCGCCTTACTTTCTTTCTTTCTTTCTTTTTTTTTTAAGAAATGTGGAGAAATTGCTTTCCTCTGACAGCTCTCCAAGACACCCATTGATTCAACATTGATTCCCAGTGCAAGGAGGCTGTGCCGAAAGAGAGGGAGTGTGAGAAAATCATCTCCCTTGAAAAACATGAATGAAACTGTTTCTTTTCCATTGGCTCTCCTGCTCACAGCTCATTACAATTTCTGTTCCTTCATTTTGCTGCTTCCTCTGTGATCTCCCATCATGCACTGCTACTCATTGCTTATTACTCTACATACAATCACATAGGCATGCTGGCATCTACTCACTGCTGAGGTCTCCAAGTTTCAGAAATGTACAGTGTTTTTAATAAATGTTGACTGGATTTAAAAAAGATTAATTAAAACCCATGATTTATAGAGCATATTTGAATACTACACAGCATAGCCTGCAGCTTCGACATTGACAGTAATTGTGGGTTTGGCAAACATTGATTCAAAGGTATGTATGTTGTCAAGATTAATGATAGATTGTAAGAAAAGTACCTACAAGAAGTCAACAACTAGGGCAAGAATCGTACTTTTCAGAAAGCCTTTAAGATTGCTGCATTGAGTTTTACTGCTTTTCTGTTACATCTGTTTAAATGCTTGATCTTAAGTATCTTAAGTGGAATCTCTGGCTTGGTTTCTTTAATTGATGTCCTGAAAAACTAAAAAAAAATAAAAAGCTTAGTTCAGATGTCTGCATAGCAGAATATTTAACTCAAACCCCTAAAACCATCCTTCAACTCGAAATATCTTTGAACCATGTCATCTGCATGTCAAAACAATGAAGCAGGGTGTCATTAGCATCATCAGTGTTGTCATTACGCCACATGCTCCCCTCTCTCACCTCTCTCTTTGATGATTTGAATCAATCAACAGCCTGGCATTGACCTCATGATGGAACAGCCCCACCACCCCCAGATGGATCGGAGTGTCCATTATCCACAATTGAGCAGCAGGGAGCCTGTCATGGCAGTGACCCATGGTGCTGTTGGCCCCCATGTCCCAACCTAGGGTGCCAAGTGTGGGCTTTAATTACGCCTGATTACCTGCTGTCGCCCTCCATGGACCACTGATTAAATGGAAAGGGAGCCTCTGCTTGATATCACAATTAGTCTCACCATAGAAAATGCCATGAACTGTTGCTAGAAGATATTGCTAGTCGGTTACACCATCCTGTTCTTGTTTGACAATTGTCCCCCATTAACGTCAAAGATGAGTGTGCTGAGACTTTTTGAGACATGTTGGTAACGGCAGATAAAGGCAGCAACGCAGAGGGGCTGGCTTGTGGCTTGGTGGATTTATAATATTTTGGGTTTCTTTTATATAGTAAAATCCATAGAGCTTTGGTGTTTATTTAAAGCAGTGTGCAATTCAGACAATGATATAAGGCACTTGAAAGACACTTATTAAAGCTCTAGTGGCAGTTCACAGAACACATGAGGTTGTGTTCTAGTGACCAAAAGGTTGTGAGCAAAGATTTGAAATCTGCCAGAGAGCCATTGACCAGTCCTTGTTTATCATCAGCTCAGATGTATGCTTGGATTATATTCTGCTTCATTTGTACACCTATTTGAATTAAAGCATTTACAATGAATGACTATAAACGTTGTTGATTGATTCAGACACCAACCTTTGTCAAAATAGCACTATTTAACTATATAAAATAAAAAATGGCTCACATTACTGATTATAACCATCTGTCTCTATGACAAGTAACCTTCATGTTTGGATTGTTGCCTGCTTTTTTCAAGACAGCATTGACTTTAGAATCATAGCAAAGCTAACCTTTTTAAACACTGTTCATATACTGGCTTCTTAAACATTGTGGATGTATAATTCCACTGGACAGTTCAGTATGGTAACAAATATGGAATGCCACATTTTGTTCCTCTTCAGACTCTTCAATGGCTCAGAAACATCGCAGTCAACTACATTAAACAGCAAACCTTAAGACAGGATTGAGGTCCAGATGTGGAAATGAGAGTGGGGTTGGTTGGTACACAACTTCCGAATCCGTGCAACCAAGGTAACTAGGCAATCTGTGGAATGATGCTGCAGGGGAAGAGAAGCCATAGAAAACCAAGAAATTGAAGATCCTTCCAGAAATGCTTGGAAGGACGTGAAGAAAGCAGTGCAGTGTAGAAGCATTGCTTCATTCAGAGAAAAAGGCGTTAAGTTAAGTAAGATAAGTCACATTATGTTGTACTGAGTTTGGTTACGCTTTTACTAGGATACCAAAGTAGGAGGTCTCCCGGTGGTCCAGCGACAGCAATTTCCAGGTAGGGAGCCAACCCAGCCACTGAAGAGTTAACTCCCTGTGCTGGTCCCAAGTCCGACTAAAATGGAAGGGTTGCATCAGTGCATCCGATGTAAAACCTGTGCCAAATTAAAACCTGCAGACAAAATGATCCATGATGGCGACCCCAAACAGGGAACAGCCGAAAGAACAACAACAACCAAAGTATCCAATAAGGCCATATAGGTAGAAGACCTTTGAGCACAATATAGGATGTCAGTGATCATCACAGCCAAATCTCTGATCTTCACGGGCACATTTAATCCATTCTGATTATTATATCAGTTTCCCACTCATGTGATTACTGACTGCAATTGTTTTCAGTTTACTCTCAATCAACTCAGTGTATTCAAACCAGTTCACTCACCTTCACTCTTCGAGCGGGTTTGCCATTTTTTCCCCGATGTGCAAATATAAGCATAATTTTCTCTGTGGTTGTTCCCAGTTAGTTTGTATTTATATTACACTTCTCTGTTTGCCTGATCAATTGACACCTACATGATCTATGGCCAAGACTTCTGATTTGGCTTGTTAATAAAATTAATTTAGAGCAAAAACAATGAAGATTTTCTTAAGACAATACATAAGAATTTGTTGTTACTTATACAGTAATGGAATCTTATACAGAGTTTTTTTGGATGTAGCCAGCTAGCTTGAATCGTTTTTCTAACCAAACTATATGTAACAGCAATCTTAAGTAGTAGTATCTGATAATGTATCCGTCCAGTTCAATGAAAAATATGCAAAGCTTCATCTGGTGTAGCTTCATGTAAGAGATTCATTGAAATGCGGTAAATTAATTAAACTGCGGGAAAATTGTCAACTGTTGTTCTTGGTTAGGGTTTACTTGTATCATTAGGGTTATGTAGAAAATGCTGTAACTACCCCAGAACCTGCAGAGGGTGCCTCTGGCATTCAATAAATATCAATATTCTATGGAAAAGGTCTCAGGTCCTTAAAACAGGGTTCTGCAGGCTGAGATTGATACAGCTAACACTTTACTATTACCATCTGCTTTGTAACAATGTCTACTGTTAATAGTGCTATACAGATAAAATGTAATTCAACTTAATGAAGGTTCCATGGTAGATGTTAGGGGAATTGTGCATGGCTACAACGTAGGTGAAAGTGATAAACTAGGATTTAGCAAAAGGCATTATCTCTGTTCCTGTTTAATTATGAGTATGACCCCTCTGACTATTTATTAAGGACACTGAGACTCTGTTAGCATAACAGGTGAGATATGATATATATTCTAACGTAATGTGCACTTTTCTGATTTAATATATGCTTCTGTGATAATTAGTTCTGATTAGTGCTGCTGACTTGATGATGAGGGGGTTTGTTTGATGTGCTCCCACCCATAACTGGCTTATTATTTCATGTTTGCATCATGTCTAGCTTTTTCCTCCTCAATCCCTCCTAGGTTGTTATATGAGTCTTGAGAAAATTAATTCTCACTTTTTTTCTTTTCTCAGCTCATTGCTTTGATGTACAACTCGAGAAGTGCTACGAACAACACGATCACACAACTCTGCTATCAGCGCTGTTCCCCCCACTGCTGGCAGCGATGAGTATAGCTCGAAACAGTATGCTGATGTAAGAGCTTTAATGCGCTTGTGTGTTTTTGTGTGAATGTTCGATGTGTGCGAAGCATGTTTGAGAGGCATGAACAGAAAAGTAAGACATCAATCGTACATCTGTTTTTGTTGTACCTGTATACTGATTGTAAGGGTCCAAATCTGGTGGAGGGGATCATCCGTCTGTGGCATTGTGAAGGAGAGACAGTGTGTGTTTGTGTGTGTGGACTGTTGAGTAGGTTTTTCCTCTTATAGCGTCTTCTCTGTATGGAGCTCCAGTTCGGCGCTGTGGGCACAGGATGCTGCTGTCAGTCACCCAAAGCCTGCTGGGCTTTTGAGCTCCCCCTTTTCTCTTTATTTCCCCCTCTTTCACTACACCCCCCGCCCCTCATCCCCACCTCTCTGTGTCTCTCTTTGTCTCTAGGACAGGTGTTGCAGCCAATCAGCTGCTGATCCTCGCCCTCCGGGGTGCAGTAACGTTACACTGTGGGAAGTTCTGAACTTCCTGGCAGAAACTGGAGCGCATAGGAACGTTAATGCTTTGGCACAAAATCTCTGTGCACCCTATGACTTATGAACAAGCCTGTCAAGACAGAGAACCATTTAAAAGAGTGCTATTTTATAGTTTTCCAGAGTTTTTAAATGGACTTGAGTGACAGCCCAGGACTGCTCAACTTGACAAACATGGACACCTGTTGAGCTTCCTTTTCTGATTTATTTATTTTATTTTATTTTTTTTTTGGAAAGGTATGTTGTCATGTTGTCAGTAGTGTCACATGGCTCTGGGGCACTTTGGGGGCTTTTTAAAGTCAAGGCCAAAAATAAAAGTTATTACCCAAGGCGAGACATGTGCCATATGAGCTCATACTTCATGATGCACACCTAGGGCAGAATGAAACATGTCAGTGTTTAAACAAGAACGTTTTTCTTGTTGATTTTAGTATCATAACACTGACATGTTTTCCACCGAAGATGAGTTCAAATCCCACCACTGCCAAGTTGCCTCTCCTGGGGATTGGAGCCATGCCCTTAAACCTCAACTGCTCAGTTGTGTAAAGTAAAATAAAGTTGCTCTCGATAAGACTGTCTGCCAAATGCTGTAAATGTAAATGTATCTAGACCATAATAGTGCATTAGAATTAAATAACTAGCCCATAAAAGTTAATTTGATTGATAGATGACCTCATAAGTGAATAAGCATTAGATTCTGGTTATATATTATCGAGGAGTGTAATAGATAATCTACTTAATTAATCTCTACTTAATTAATCTTATTAATTAGTACTGGATGCTTTTGGGAGCTGGGCGTTTTACATTACAGCTATTTTTTATATTATTATTTTTTTCTAGGTGGTTAATTAATGCAAAAAGTGGCTGCATCAGTTACTTTGGATTTGTTTTGAACTTCATGATTCTATTTTTAATTATTTTCATGCAATATATTGTGTTATTTAAAAGAAAAAAAACATTCTTGATTTATGGAATGTCTTTATATATGCCTTAGACATGTGCAGACAAATATTGCCATGTTTATTTTTGTCTGTGGTGGTGAGGTGGGTAGTCTTGCTGCCTCTCAGGTCTAAGGTCCCCAGTTTTGTCCTAAGCTAAGGTTACTGTCTGTGTGGAGTTTTACTACATCTCTGTATCTGTGTGGGATTCCTCCGTGTTCTCTGGTTTCCTCCCACCTCCTTAAAACATGTGGCTTCTGGCTTCTCGGAATTGCCCTGAATTGTGAACATACACCAATCAGCCATGACATTAAAACCACTGATAGGTGAAGTAAGTAACACTGATTATCTTGTTCCAGTGGCAGCTGTTAAAGGGGTTGGATATATTAGGCAGCAAGTGAACAGTCAGTTCTTATAGTTAGTTGTTTTAAAAGCAGGAAGATCGTCAGATCAGCCCCAAAATATCAGGTCTTGTGAAGTGTTCCTGGCATACAGTGATTAATCCCTACCAGAAGTGGTACAAAAAAAGGACAACGGTTAACCGGCATCAGTGTCATGGCCACCCAAGGCTCATCTGCTGTATAACAAAGTCTGATCCACTGAGTCCCCACAACTTACAGGATCTGCTGCTCACATCTTGGTGCCAGATACCATACACACCTTCAGAGATATTTTTGTGGAGTCCATTCGTCGACAGCTCAGAGCTGCTTGTATGTGTGTGAGGTAGCCTGTGATAGACTGCTGTCCCATCTCTTGTGTATTCCTTCCCTGTGCTTCATGATTGTAGGCTCCAGATCCACCATGACCCTAACCAGAAGGTTACAGTGAAGGTCAATGAATGAATGAATGAATGAATGAATGAATGAATGAATTTGGTCCAGTATAGACTCTGAATGTCAACTGTTAAACATTCTTCAGATAGAACTCAAATAGCTGTTTCACAAGGTAATAAAAAAGCAAGTGGTGGAACCAGGAACACAGTATTTATTAGCTCTAATGATGAATAATGCATTCACCGTTGTTACTCTTTGACAGTTTATTGTGCGTCTATTAAAGTCATTTGTATGTTGAATGCTTGCTGTAGGCTCAGATTGCCAGATGCTGCACAAAACACACATATGCACAGTCACTCTCATACACATTCCCCATCACTTCATATCATACACATATCCCGTAACTCTCATATGATGTTGTACATTTTGACAATATCTTTGTTTTTTTTTTCCCCACCAGTCAAACACTTCCATTGTGTCTAAGGTAAACTGAGCACAGACTTCACAGATCACATCTCTGAATTTTGTGATAAGCAATAAGTGACGTTGTGTTACTTTTCATTCTCTCAGCTCTATAGTGATGTTTAAGGACATCTAGCTATTCTTTATTATCGATTGTTCTTGAAATCAAAGCAAGTGTTCCTGTTTTATGGGATTCCTGCAGCCTTTTTTACAGCTTTGGCATTGTTGCTGTAGAGCCGAGTACTGTATATAAAACAAAATGTCTTTGCTTGTTGGAAATAAAATATACTTTATTTATTCATTCATTCATCTTCAGTAACCGCTTTATCCTGGCCAGGGTTACGGTGGATCTGGAGTCTATCCCAGGAACACTAGGTGTGAGAGGGGAATACAGACTGGATGTGACACCAGTGCATTGCAGAGCATTACAGATACATATTTGCTAAGGGGAATTTCAGAATTTAACCAGGGATTCTATGCTACCTGTGGCACCAAATAAAATATGAATTCAATATACAGTACTAGACCTAGATTTTTGTTGACCTTTTGCAGCTTTTTCCTCATAATTCTAACGGACTGCAAATAACAGTTCTCCAATTGCCCCATGTACCCCAGCTATAAAGTAGGTTTTCAGTTAATACACAGCCAATTTTTGTTTACCTGCATCAAGTTACTTGGTATGATATAATATTTTTTTATGAAAAAATGTTTCAGGTTTCAGTGCACACCTGCATTATTGGGACTGACATGCACTGAGGCCACACCTCCTTCACTAGGACTGACAGGTTCTGAGGCCACACCCTCATCACTGGAACTGACAGGCACTGAGGCCACACCCTCATCATTGGGACTGACAGGCACTGTGGCCACACCCTCATCATTGGGACTGACAGGCACTGAGGCCACACCCTCATCATTGGTATTGACAAGCATTGAGGCCACACCCTCATCACTGGGGCAGACATGCACTGAGGCCACACCCTTATAAATGAGGCAGACATGCACTGATGCCACACCCTAAACACTGGAACTGACAGGCACTGATGCCACACCCTCATCATTGGGACTGACAGGCACTGTGGCCACACCCTCATCATTGGGACTGACAGGCACTGTGGCCACACCCTCATCATTGGGACTGACAGGCACTGAGGCCACACCCTCATCATTGGTATTGACAAGCATTGAGGCCACACCCTCATCACTGGGGCAGACATGCACTGAGGCCACACCCTTATAAATGAGGCAGACATGCACTGATGCCACACCCTAAACACTGGAACTGACAGGCACTGAGGCCACACCCTCATCACTAGAGCAGACATGCACTGAGGCCACACCCTTATCATTAGGACTGAAATGCACTGAGGCCACACTCTCATCATTGGAACTGACATGCACTGATGCCACACCCTCATCACTGGGACAGACAGGCACTGAGGCCACACTCTCATCACTGGAACTGACAGGCACTGAGACCGCACCCTCAACACTGGGGCAGACATGTACTGAGGCCACACCCTCATCACTGGAACTGACATGCACTGATGCCACACCCTCATTACTGGAACTGACATGCACTGATGCCACACCCTCATCATTAGGACTGACATGCACTGAGGCCACACCCTTATCATTGGGACTGACAGGCACATAGGCCACCTTCACTAGGACTTACAGGAGATACCACACATTTGTCACTGGGACTAACAGACCAGAATTCATATCCTAAAAAACAATATTTTAAAGGAATTTTGCCAGATCACATTATTTTCTGGGCCAGTTCCTAACATCCACAGTTATCTCAAGTTAATGTCTCAACCCTTCAAGGGCTCATCTAACAGCACTTTAATGCTTCACTTGCACTGATCAAGTAAAGTAAAGGTCTTTATGATGGACACGTGAATTCCCTAGGGAAGAATTGAGAAGGCAATTTGATGAGTGTTGTATTAAAACCATAATAAAATGGGGCCATTGTCAATGAAATTCTAGGACAGGACTTCCTGAACCCCCCTCTTGGGTTTCGTGAATCCCAGTATTTCTTTGAGCTCAAGGTTAGCAAATACAAATACAACTCTGAATGACTAACTGTTTATGTGAAAGGCTTCAAGCCACCTTCAGTGCCGTGTTTGTTCATGTCTGTGTATCTGTTTCTCTGTAAATGTGTCTGTGAAGGTGAGAAATGATTTGCGATTTTAAAAAAAGGCTTCTGAGGACACACAGTCTATTCATGCTGAACCAAGCCTTTACATTGCTGCCTCTTTTCCCATTTTTCCTTATTATTTTAAGCCTCTAATGTGACTTATTAAAAGCCACTTAATTCAAATGAATCTTTTCCTGTACAGGGTCTCTGTGGGGTCTGGCAGAGGAAATAGGACACATTTCTGTCTAACTCAATCAAAACACTTTTCTTTTCACCATTAATGTTTAATTCACTGCGTTTTTAATATTTAACCAGTAGTGTTTGTACTATTAAATGGATAGCAGCTATCATATAATACATTTGAGTGCCAGGAAATATATAAAGGCAGCTTTATATCAACTTTGCTACAGCACAAAGCTATAAATTAACTTTATTATTGCATGACTTTCACTTTGTGAGAAAATCACACTTAGCTAGCAAGATTTTAGACAGCTACAGTATAGTCAGACTGACTGCTATTACCAGTATTTTTCTTAAACTGGTTCTGTACCCAGCATTATCTCTGGGTCTAATTTAATAAAAACTTTGTAGTTCTTGCTGAAATCCACACATGTAATGTTTCTATGATTTTCTTACAGCAGTCAGTTGTCATGACATTGTATTGTAAGTCAAGTGTCATAACACAACCTCACTTAGATATTATATCACAATTGAGCTAAGGCATGTGGGAAGCATACGTAGGTTTATTCAAGTTATTTACTTTTCACGTTAAATAGCACAAAAGACATTTACTCAGAATATAACACTTCAGCCTTTAGACTTTTTAAAAGCCTGTTTTAAAAAATATTTTAAAAACAGGTTTTAAAAACTAGACAAAAATACAAACTTTGCTAAGTAAAGTTAAAATGTGTGTTAAAATAAAAGTGTGAGATCACAGGACAACCAGCAAAGTTTCTCAAATATGAGAGGAATTAGACTGCACTCTCAATTTTCATATAAAAATATCAAAAGAAGGAAAAACTGATAAACCTTAAATGTTCTGCAGAAATTTGTTCGTTTAAAGAAAATTAGCCTTTTAAATCATTGTAAATTACTTCAACGGGTTCATAAAGAATAGTTTCCTGTTTGTTTATTTTATTTTATTATTTTTTTTTTTCAATGCAAATTATGGAAGGCTTTACTCAAAATGGCTTAAATTTTAAACTTAACTTTTATCCCACGCTTCATAGAAGAAATGGGCACAAAATAATTCAATCAAATATTTAGAGGAATTTGAGCATCACATGCACTCGCTTTGAGTGAGGCATTGAAGGAAGTCATTATTGGCTAAACTAGAGGAAAATGAAACACTTGCAGTACATCCTGTGCAGCATTCTGTGTCGGCCGTGGTCATGCATTCTGTTGCTTCAAACAAATTTCCTCTTCACACCTCATCTGCCTTGGAAATTGGGTGGGCTGATCCGATTTCTGCACTGCTGCTTGCCAGGATATTGGTATTAATTGTCTGCACAGCCACTGCGCCACCCGTTTAAAGTTTTTTTTTTCTTTCTGCTCACAAAGGAGAAGTTTTCCGGGAATTAGCACAAATTATTAGCACAAATACGGGTGCACTGGCAAGAGAAATTGTCAATGAAAACTGTTCTGTGTTTGAAAAATCAAAGTTTTGGTTGTCAATGCATTGACGTATTGATGATTGCCAGAGTAACCTCTTCACCTATAGAGTTAAAGTATATAATGCTTCAGATAAAATAGCCTGCCTAAAGAGAAGCTTTTCTGCTTTTCTTTTTTAACTTCCTGTTAGTTTCCCTCCACCTTGTCCCCATCTTCAGCTCATAACCCTGGTGTCCACTGGCCTCGTTTGTGAGCTTTAAAGCTGAGTAACAGAAAATTTGCACCTACTTAGTGCTAATATAAAACAGGCTTGAGGGAAGGTGTATAATCTCTGCTCTGGGTTGTGCAGCACGTGTGCTTCGGATTGATAAATAGACACTGGCCTATTTTTCAACAGTATGAGTACAGACTTCTTGGTAGGGGATGCACTTGCCTTCTGACTCATTTTAGTGATGACGTTTGTTGCATATGAATACTGACAAATCGTTAAGTAGCTCACATTGGGCCTCAACTCCATGTTGCTTTTGTAATTAGTAATTATTCTTCGAGACCTGTGAAGCCATGAAGCAGCCATCTGAGATTTTTGCTCTGTGAGAGCCATCAAAATATATTTGGATTCTGGCGAGTCTGGGTTCTGTTTCATTCATGATTTGTAATTTGTTTTGACGGTAACCATGTTAAACTTAAACTATTTATTGTGTGACAGGAAAGGAAAAATCTGTAACTGGTTTTTTAGAGTATGTATAAGTTAATGGTGGGACTTTACATCCTATACTATACATCCTCATCGCGTTGTAGGAACTATTGTAGATGTGTACTATATTTGTCTATAAAAGTGCATTATATACCAAATAGAACACCATTTGAAACTCATCAAATAAAGATAGCCCCCAGTATGTACCTGCTGGGAAATGGACACACAAAGTAGCCATATGGACTTAAAGTTGATTCATATTTTTATGTCTAGTTAGAAATTTATCACCTAATATTGAACATTTCGACAATAAAAGTAAGATCTAAACAACATGCAATTATTTAGACCTCTTTTTCCTACATTGGTTATTATAGACCTCAAAATCTCTTGTATTTGGTGAGTAGTCAAATATGATTCTAAGCATTTCAGTGTATTTTATAAGAAGTACTTTGAAACTAAATTCAGAAAATTTAATGTGTTCTTTTAGTCCTAGTGTGTAATATGCTGGCAATAAAAAAAATCAGTGACTAAGCCCATTCAAATGGTGATTCAGGCTAGGTGGGCAATTGAATATGATGACTGGACCATCTAAAAATAGGTATGACACAAGCAGTGACTTTAAGAACACAAAAATATCAGAACTGTTCAGAGTATATAGTTAAAAATTATGGATTACTCAAACGAAAAAGCTCTATTAATAAAGCCTGACTATTAATTGACATTAGATCCTGCGGAAACAGCAGCAAGGGTGACCTTTCAGGGGTCAGGTTTTGTCTAAGTCCTTAGGAATTTCTAAATAAAAGTGATATTCAACTGAAAATATTTTGTCTTCTTTTGCTACTTAGCCAAAATACAAAACTATCCAGAGAATAACATGCTATTGTTTTGGTGGCTATATGTCTTTATGTCTATGGACCTCATTCATGGCTCAAACTAAAGAAAACTTTAAATTATTAAGTAATTTGTCCAATGCTAGACATTATAGGTTTAAAAAAGGGCACTAAACTGTACCATTCCTTATCACAGGGGTGGTACCCTCAAGCATATACCTTTTTACTGTATATTTAGTAAATATGTTTTGATGAAATCCATTATATAATAATCCCTTAAAGCTTTACTCTGAAAGGTAAATATGATCTGATTACATATATTTAGTCTTTTTTAAAGATATACTATAGCTTTATTTCCACAAAAGCTAAAGATAGCTAAAGAAGGTAAGGGTATCATTTTAGTAAGAAGGAACCAGTCCCCTTTTTTTTGCTGAGAGTGCAGGTGAGCCTGTAGTTATGACCGTTTTATGACTGTTTAAACATTTACAGTGAGTCTTTTCAAGAAGATGGAAATCCGTCATTTGCTTTATTTGTTTCAGTATTAGTGCCAAATCCAAGTAATGCAGGTCACTACAGAGGTAAAAAATCATGAATAAATGATTCAGAAATACAAAGAGGTAGCTCAGGGATTAGATATGGCCTAAAAGACAAGGTCCCAGAAAGCTCATCAGTGGCATGCTCAGGAAACACCACAGAGCAAGACCAAAGATTCCTTTCAATTTTGAATAAAGGTCCTGGAACCAGATCAAAAACACCCTCGAGAGTGTAGGCTGAGACGTGTCAAAGACGCCATATGCTGAAAACTAGACCCTCAGGGGTACAACATATGACGCAAACCACTAGCAAGTTTTGAGTCCCCATTGCAGTTGTACCAAATTTACCCAAAGGAAATATATCGCTTCTGTAGCAAAGCCTTTGGAAAGATAACAGAAGGAATAGAGGAAGAAAAGGATCATCATAATGCAGCATGATCCAAAGCATATGATGTCATTTTGGAGATGTACTGGTGGAAGCAGTGTGGCTTAGACATTACATGAACTTGCCTGACATCTTCATCATCATCCTTATAAGCGACATGGTTATTTTGGAAAGCATCAAAATAAACTGCACATATACAACCAGATGTTGTTTCCTCATGCAGTCACATGGTCTGAATCCAGCTATGACATCTACAAGGCTTTTAATAAGGAGATTTCAAACCAAACATTGTAAGTTCTTGACTGGAAAGGTTAACTAATAACATGACAGGACATGCATTTCATGTGTTTAAAAGTAAATTGGAAAGGGCAGGATCTGCAGGAGAGGGCTGACATTTTCAAATCTTATCACAATCTATAAATCAGAATATCATTAAAAAAGTGAGGATGTGGGCAAAAAATTGGGCTTTTTTTATTTCAATAATGAGGTGTCCAAAAAACTTGTAGTTTTCTGCCAAGTAAGGATCCATGCTCACTCCAAATGCTTTTTACCATATCAGAACATAGAAAATCAAACTTTATGCCCTTCTTTAGCCATTTCCACTTTCCAGAGCACTTTGTTTCGCTGGATCCAGGCGTCAGAGCAACATCAGCAATATGGGTCTTGAAAGGCAGAGCCGAGGCCATCAATAAAGATGAAGTATTACTCTAGCATTGAAGCACAACTGCTGTTGTGACTGGCGCTCAGCATGGGAGCATGGCAGTGCCACTCCATCAAACCTAGACCTCCACCCCCATGCTCCTGAGGCTTGTATACCCAGGTAATGGCACCTCCCCATTTTGCTAATGCTGGATTGAGCTTTTTGTAGCTAGTTGGGTGGGCTGTCTTGGTGAGGGTGGATGTTATTAAAGGTGATCAATGCAGAAACAGTAATATTATAAATACCATAAGTAAGTCCTGGAATGAAAATTCATTCATGAAAATTCGCAGCATTTAGTATTACATCACTATTATCTGTAAATTCACAGTAGACACAGCCTTAGCCATTACTTGTAAACCCTGAAAAAAAACTCAATTTAGCTGGTTTTAGGTTTTAGTTCCCAGTTTAGTTAGGTTTCAGTATATAAAACTTACAGCCTAATTTAAAACATTGCTATCCTGACCAGACAGCTACTAAGGATGCTGTAAAGGCATGTTAGTTAATATTTTTATTGACCCATGAATTTATCATTTGCCCTCATCCTAGTCTCACGTTTCTTGTCATGTGCATAAAAAGAGCTTAAGTATCAATATACAATTAAATTCTTAACTTTAACATTACTGTAACCCTCAATGCAGTGTGTGACTTTTTTCTGTGCTACATTACATGGGATCCCAGTCCCAGTGCTTCCTCTAGTCCCAGCCGCATACTCTGCAAACCTTTCTGGAAAACAAATCTATAACAGAACATGGTATCCGTTCATTTTGAATACTGTTTTCATATTTGCTTACATTCCTACAATATTTCAATCCTAATCTCTCTCTCTATACATATTTATATGTATATCGGTGTGTGCAAATAAATTCATTTATGTGCGTATGTCCAAATGCATGTTTAAACATCCATTGATTTAAATACTTCCTTGATAAAAATTTCTTCCCCCGGATTAGCTGACTATAGTATTTTGAATATTTCACCTGCTGCTAAAATTGCTGGGTACCTCCATATCTGCCGGCTATCAATATATAATTATATTTTCACCATTTCCCTCTCTGCTACATTTACTTCCATTTACATGTCCCAATTTGTCCTCGCTATCAGCAAATACCGAGCGGATTTCAGTGAGAAGCTGATCTCTTTGGTGCGTGTTGTAAACAAAACCCTGTTTGTTTTCTTAAACTTTGAGATACTCCACCTACCTGACTGCATTCTAACAAGGCTCCTGCATGCTTAATTTAGCATTCAGCAAAGTGTATTGGCGTTGGTAATGGAATACATAAGGGGATTTTATTTCCTGTTACATTATTGCCTTTTTTTTTTTTTTTTTTTTTTAAATCTTCTCTTTAATTATGATAAGTCTGGTTGAATCCATCTGACCTCCTGACCTTTAACCCCATACTGGTAAAAATGGAATGACAATAAGTGCTAAAACAACTTGTCCAGACGGCTTTTCAGCTTTGTTCCGTCTTGTTGGCATTTTTCTGTGTCTGGTTGACAAATATTTGGCCAGCCTTGCACAAATCACACGAGGGAAACGAAGGGGCCTGGACACAAAAGGAGACAAAGTCGTCTTTTATGTTTCTTTGGTGTTGGGAGATGTTTGGCATTCCAGTCCCATTCCTGCTGCTTTGGAGGGTCATGCTGGAGGAAGGCACATGTTGGCACTGCGGATTAGAGAAACGGAATGAGAAGAAGACAAAGAAGGGCGGTGGTTCAATTTACATGTTGGTAAATTCCAGAAGTCATCATATAAAAGGAAAACTTCTTGCAATAAAGTTATTGCATTCTCATCAGTGCAATTATTTCTTTATTTTTGCTTATGGTGCAGTGTAAAAAGAGCAAAATTACATTTAGCTAATGATCGCCAGCCATGCAAATGTGCTATTTTGATATTCAGATGACGACTTTTCCTTGTTTATTTACCTCTGTGTATCCCCTGGGCATCTTATGCTAATTTCTTGCACTCTGTGCCTCGAAAATTGGAGAAGCAGCAAGGGAGGGAGTGTGTGTGTGAGTGAGAGAGAGAGTTAGGTTGAGAGAGAAAGAGAGAGAGAGAGAGGTAAAAAGAATGAATTAAGAAGAGAGAGAAACAGAGTATAGTTTTCAAAGTGAAGTGAGCATTGCAGTACTTATTTTAACTCAGTACCCACACATACACAAACGTAAACATACCCACACAGTGCTTTCTCACTGGATGTGAACTCGGTGTCGGAGGAGATAGCAGGGTTGTCACATCAATTGGACACGGCAGAGTTTAGTGTATACAGATCCTGTTATTGCGCCACGAAGGCCGAGTGACGCTGTACCCGGTCATGTGAGACTCACAATGCTGCCGCCATGCTCGTTGGCCTATGTTAGAGCCACCCCTGCTTTTCTTTCCCTGTGTGTGTGTGTGTGTGTTTGCATGCACATGCATCTGTCTGTCTTTGGATGATAAATCAATGTAAACGATTACTTAAAACAGTGGATGTACACTAACAAAATACGTTCACATGATATGGTGCATTTGTGCATATTTCTGTGATTAGTCTTGGGTCTGGATTCGCATAGTTAGCACGAGTTTACCCCGAGGGCACACAGCAGGTAGGATAAAGAAAGCACTGTGACCTTTGGCCCAAGCAGATATTGACTCCTGGATGTTAAGGTTTTTTTTTTTCTGGACATGCTCACTAATTAGCAATGCGCCAGTGGGCTGTGTAGATTCAAAGCAGCCTGAGTGAACACAAGCTATTTTTCCTCCAAAAGGATTGCTACACAGTAAAGTCTGAATCTACTAGTAGTATTTATTTCACATCTAAACTAACACCATCGCCAATATTTTTCATTTTACTTATTTATTTGTGATCAACCAATACCATGTGATGCCTGCATATGGGCAGTGGTGGTTCAAGTGGTTAAGGCTCTGGTTTGTTGCTCAGAGGATCGATGTTTAAGCCCCAGCACCGCCAAGCTCCATTGTTGGGCAATTGAGCAAGGCCCTTAAACCTAGCTGCCCCTGCACTATGACCCCAACTTCCGCAGCCGGGATATGCAAAGAAAAGAATTCCACTTTGCTGTGTGACGATAATTAAAGCTTCTTAGCCTTAGTTCTGCCTCTTCCTAGAAAATACTAACTGACAGGGATCTGGATGCATTTCATGATTAATGATCAACACAAAGCAGCTTCAAAATATCAAGACTGCAGCGCCTTCCAACAATTCAACTAACCTTTTAAACAGTATCTTTACTAGAGAGTGTAACGGTAGACAACCCGAGTATGCAGAGCAGTATCCACAAGCATGGTCATTAAATATGCATGCACAAAGGTGTTGGTGAGCGTAGAGCAGTGATGTGATCATGCAGTGAAATTGTTGCATGTGAGAGCACTTCAGTTCAGTGAGCACTGAGCACTGAGAAACATGCGCTGATGCTTGATCTGCTCTGTGTGCTTAAGTTATTCACCCTTATGCTCTCTATTAAAAAGACATTTTAAGCATGGAACTGAGGACAAAGAGTTTGTCACTAGAGCACATGGTAGCAACCAACCTAATCAGAGCTAAATGAAATGTTTCAGGAAGATCCTGCAGGTTATTTATTTCATCAGTGGTATCAGTATCAGTCCTGATGAGTACCAAAAGACTTATGAAAATAAGAATATTGATGCATAATTAGGTCGGATGCTGTATATTGCATTCCGGTGCATTCCATGTAATTCCAGTCATTACACTCTCCTCTGTGTCATCAATAATCTTGAAACAAAATTAGACAAAACTACATTAGTTTTTCATAACATATGACCTAGTTCTTGGAAGTGCACCAAGGTGTTTGATCCCTACTATAGAAAATTCTTGTGTTTTAATAAATCTCTTGGCTTGATTTTTGTTTGTTTTCAGGTCAGCATCGGCTGATTATTTGCTTACTGCTGTTTCTCTGAACTGTGGGTGAAAAGTGCTGACCAAATTGTTATTACAGTTCATAATCTTCAAAAGAATGCTCTGTAGTACAAATAACTCAATGAATCAAGTAACATCATTCGTTGTTTCCTTGCCTAATGTTACACTGGGACAGTCATCACCACCCACACTCTTCCATAATTAACTCAGAGATTAAGGGGTGATGTGGTGGTGGTGCAATAGAAGATTTAAATAGATTTAATGCCTCAGAGCTCTAGGATTCGGGTTTGATCCTGAGCTCAGTTTACTATCAGTCTGCTGTTTCACATGTTCCTCTTCATGTCTCTTTGTGTGTTTCCTTCCACATATTACAAAACAAACATTCAAGCAAATTGAAATGGTCTGAATGAGTGTGTCAGTGTGTGATCGACTGGTGTCATGTGTCCAGTGTGTATTCACCTATCCTGCTTTGCACCCAGTTTTCCTTGCATAGGCCTTCCTGGAATGTGGCCAGAACAAAGTGGTTACTGAAGAAACATTGATTGTGGGAGGTATAATCAGAGATTTCAGCATCTACAATTTATCCACAGCATTCAGAGTTTGTTCCAAACATATGAAAGAAACTTCCTTCGTAGCTAAAGAGAACTCACACCGAATGAAAATAAAAGTCACTCAGTGGCAAAACCCATTTCCGATTGTATTCAGACTAGAGTTGTTTTGCAATTCTGTTTTTCTTTATTTTGGATTCCTTGCCCAATTTTCTACCAAATTTGACTTTGAGGCATCTTTTCAATCTACTGGTCATGCTGCATCTCAAAGGAAAGTTCTATCAGCCCTCTTCTGCATACAGTGATCAGCCTTAAAATTATGAGCACTGAGAGGTAAAGTGACACTGATTATCTCCTCATCATTGTACCTGTTAGTGGGTGGGATATATTAGGCAGCAAGTGAACAAATTTGTCCTCAGAGTTGATGTGTTAGAAGCAGGAAAAATGGGCAAGTGTAAGGATTTAAGTGAGTTTGACAAGAACCAAATTGTGACTGGATCAGAGCATCTCCAAAACTGCAGCTCTTGTGGGGTGTTCCCGGTCTGCAGTGGTCTGTATCTATTAAAAGTAGTCCAAGGAAGGAACAGTGGTGAACCGGCGACAGGGTCATGGCTGGCCAAGGCTCATTGATGCACGTGGGGAGCAAAGGTCTGTGTGATCCGATCCAACAGACGAGCTACTGTTGCTCAAATTGCTAAAGAAGTTAATGCTGGTTCTGATAAAAGGTGTCAGAATACACAGTGCATGACGGGTCAGGGCTGTTTTGGCAGCAAAAGGGGGACCAACACAATAACAAGCAGGTGATCATAATGTTGTGCCTGGACGGTGTACATGAGCTTACAGATGCTGATGATTATCTACTGTTGCTGTTATAGACAGAATAAATAGACATACCATTTCTAAGACCCACACACCATGGCCAATTTTGGACTCGGGTTGCTGTGGTACTTTTAGCATTTCTGTTGTAGGTCATTCAATAAAAAAAATGAGGTAAAACTTATCTTGCATTATTTCACGAGTGTTAATCCTAGCCTGGTTAGGACTACAGAAAGGACAAACCCTTAAGGGTTTGTGTACAGCTTTGTATTAATCATATACAGCAAGCGTATACATATTGGTTACTTTACAGCAAATATTTCTCCAGATTCCGATTCTTTCTACAGTTAAATATCAGTTCAGTCAATACACATGATTATTTATGCTGTTAGGATAGAGCCATCCCACGCACAGATATACACTGGGGTTTTTGCAGTAATTTTTTTTTTCTTTCTGTTCGGAATTCTTTGTTAGAAAAGCTGCATTAAACAAGAAGGTTCCGACCAAAAAAAAAAATAAAAATTTTATGAAAAAGTAAGTGGTCTGTTATGAATAGTCAGATCTTCCGATCCTTAAACCTGAAAATTTTCAAGTGAATGACTAAGGTGATTAACTAAATGAATGCAACTCTGGTTCATTTGCTTTAAGTCACATGTGCTCAGGCAATTCTGCTTGATTTTTGCTGCATTCAGTGATCTTTAATCCTCATCTGTGAACGACTCACCGATCAAAAAGAGAATTAGCACTGAAAGAGAGCCCACCTGCTGCTTTGGCTTGTAAGAACAATAAATGAACATGATGTTTGCTTTCAGTAAAACATAGACATTTTTAGTCCTTCATAATGTTGACCATAATGTTTTTTTTTTTTTCCCTTGACGGACATTTCTCCACATTAATAACTGGTTATTTTTCACCCCCAAAAGGCTTAAATATGTAATAATAATCTGTTCCTTGATATTCCTGACATCACCTCTTTTAATCCAAAAGGGAGACAGAATATGGGAAAGCTAGAACTGCCAAAATTACCAACTAGCGGAGAATGTTCATCTTTAAGAACAGGTGCATAATGAGTACAGGTTTTCTTCAAAGACCATAATAATTACTTGAGGCAAACAATAGAGTATAAAGGGGACACATTACCATAGAAGATTGCTTCCCTTTTTCCAAATTTTCATCCCTTCCATCTGTACTTTTTAAAAAAAAATTATTTATTACTGTTATTATTATTTCTTTTTTTTTATACGCAGGCCTTTGCACGAAATTGTGTTAATAGACTTCGATGAATGTTTGCCTAGGCAAGTAGGAATATTCCTTGGTAGAAAATTCCTGTGTGGTATCAAAGAGCCAAAAAGTCTGACTCTCATCCTGAACTATTTTTATTGCTTTATTCCTATTTATATCATATCGTAATATGATATAATATCATAATGATCGGCCATCAGTTGTTTTTGATTGGTGAATGGCGTCATATTTTTTTATCCATTTATATTCACATTTAATGCTGTGAAATGTACATGAAACATGTTATCACTTATGTTATAGCAGCTATAAAGCTCGTAATGTTACTGATAAACCACAAAAAAAGAGACTCCTTCAAATAAATAGCTACTTATAGAAAGTTTCACCATATCAACGATTATAATATTTCAATTAGTTGAACAAAAATTTTTTAAAACCTATTATAAATATTTGACATAATTTATGTGGTGCGAGAGATGGGTAGAACCCTGAGTGTAAGTTACTCTAGTAATGATAACGAGCCTATAATGTGATTCTTTTTTTATTTTTATATAGTAGGAAAAAAAATTCACCACATTAAAATGTTTCTTACAAACCTCCACAGATATGGTTCCAATTTTCCATGCTGAACCTTGTCTTGAACAATAAGCAATAAAAAGGCTGAACCATTTCAATATGGTTCTATTTGTAGTAGCTATTTATCACTTATTGGCCAAGACATGTTTACTCCAAGAGAGGTCCTACTCAAAGTAATCCTCTTTAGCGATGGTTATAAAAAATAATTACTGCCAACATGCCAGCCTCCATGAGAGAAGTACATTTAATGTGCCGTGTTTAGCAGAGAGGAGCGACACGTCAGCGGAGACAAGTTACACGTCAGGCTAATCGGAATAATGGAAAAAATAAAGCAATTTGGATGTTAAATTGGAGGAGATGGCACACTTTTCACTCCGTAGCGCCCTTTAGCAACCTTTCAGAATAACACACTGATCTTCACCAGCAGTAAGCTTTCATTTTGGTCCTGCAATTCAGCTGCAATTCTGTGGCTCTCTCCTCTATCTCACTCCCACACTGCCATCTCTCACATGCATTCATACTCACTCACAGTGTTTTCTCACATACACGCTTACTCTTTTTGTGCGTGTGTGTGTGTGTGTGTGTGTGTGTGTGTGTGTATCGGTTAGCTTTCTCATATAAGCATATAAGCATATTTACATAAGTACACATGATGTTTCAGTCTCTCACACATGAACCTGCTGGTTGATATGCATTCTCGCAATTGTGAGCATTCATACATACTAGAAACGTAACTGAATACATACATTATTCAGAGCTGAACAGGTGTTTTAAACAGTTATAAATACATATACTATTTGTTTGGGTAGACATTTGGATTGTGTGATCTACAATAGCATTCAGTTTTTTCCTTTTATTTAGGTAGACATGTAAGTTTGCTTCACAAATCTCCAGCCTTGTGGGTTCAATTCCTGTCCCTGCCTTATGTCCCTGTTCTCTCTGTTTATCAGGGGTTTCCTCCTGGTACTCTGTTTTCCTACCTCTTTGCAATAATTGGCAATCAAGGCTGATTAGCACCTCTAAATGGGCCTCAGTGTGTGAGTATATATTTGTGCTCTGTAAAGGGTTGTTCCCCTAACTTGTACCCTGGATAGACTCCAGGTTCCCGGCAAGCCTGAATAGGATAGGTGGTACAGAAAATGGATGGATGGATGGATGGATAGTAACTGCCTGGTCAGGGTTGCAATGATTTAAATTTAGGAAGCAGAAACAACTATAAAAAGTCATAGGACAGATGTACAAATCTATGTGAGAGGCATTGAAAAAAAAAACAGTCCTGTTATAAACACATACTCTTTCTCTGCCTGTCACAGAGTTATACTTACTGCATCACTATTGGTTTCTTACCCCTCTCTGTCTCTCTCTGTCTCTCTCTCTCTCTCTCTCTTTCTCACTCATATGCACACACAGTTTTTCAGGACTTCAGTGCATGACATCTCCAGAGACCTGTGTAGAGTCACTTTGGTACAGTCAGGTTGGTCCTCTGGGAGCAATATCATCCCCTCAGGTTAGGAGTCTGTCCTCCACTGTGCCAAGGCTGCTGAGGCTTCATAAAGAGAGGGCATGTGAGAAATCCATTTACTGAACAGCTCCCAATGACACTGGATATTGACTCAGTATTGTCATTTATCAGTCACACAATATTGTCATTCTCGTGTCTACTCCGTTTAGTCAATAAAAACAAATCTGTTTGGGTTAGATTAGTAAAAATGATGAAATCTTGTTTGAAAAAATATGATCTGAGAAATTTGCATTCATTTTTCATGCCTCATAAAACATGTATCTCATTGTTCTAAACTAAATCCCTTCACTGTTAAACTGAGGATCTCGAGTTTCATGTTATGTGAAGGGTACCTATCTTGTGCCTTCATAACACATTCATAAGCAAGGCATGAATCTTTTATAAAGCAATCCTTGTAGATTTCTGGATGGCTTATACCAAAACCTTTGATATTAGAGGTTTTTTAATGGGATGTGACTTTCTATTTATATGAAAGAGAAAATAGATAAAAATGCTGAGCTATCATTTTGGGAGTCTGTTCGAGTTTAAGTGATTACTATGAGTTTTTTTCAGTTTTTAGGTCATCTCTAACAGCATATTAATGAAGCTTTAAAACCCTTTTAAGAATTTAGAACTTGTAAATTAACCCTTTGGTGTATTTGTATTTATCTAGATTTTATTCTTTTTTAGCCATGTGTCACATTGGAAAAATGTTCATATAAAAATAATTATTATTTATTGTGTAGCAGCACGTTTTATAGACACTAGAGCTTTATACACTTTCTTTTATATAGAACAGACTGATAACTTGAGAAATAAGGATAAAAATGTACAGTAACAATTACTATATCAGTCATTAATGAATAAATATTTTCCATGGTCCCAGCCAGATTTCTAAAACACACCAGTTTAGCTGTTGTTTGACAAAGACAAAAATTAACAATGGACAAAAAAATTATATGTTTAGGTAAAAATGGGCCACTTATTCCAGTAGAATTTAAAATCTGCTCCAAAAAAATGGCCCAGATTGGAACCATTTCACTGCCTTTCAATTTTGAGCAAAAAGTAGGCCAACTGTACGTTTTAGTCTATAACCTGCTGAGATATGATCTCATCAAGGATTGAGTTGTGGCTGTGTTTTGGCAGCCAGATTTGGATGAGGTTATTGCCATCATTTCATAGTGTTATGTGGGTCAGTTGAAAGTATTAAGTGTGGGTCGGCACGGGGCCATCACTCTTTTGCTATGTGGGATAGATCCCCCTTTGACTTACAGGGTTTTCAAAATGGGTTTAAATCTGGTAATAAATCTTGTTCTCCATTTTAGAGAAAGTGAAGAGAAGACTAGAATCCAAAGTTACCTCAATGTGGCTCCATGGTACAAGGTGAGATACGATGGGTATGAGCTGGTGTGTTGATTACTTGTGTCTATATCTATATACAAGTTTACATTCTCATGATATCCAGCGATATTTACTCTGATTCCATTGTCTTTCCAGTTCTGCCAAACTTCCGACACTTTGCAGAGGAACTCAGCAATTTAACACTTGAGTGCCTAGTGTGAGTTATGATTGAAAAGAATCATAAAAAAGGGCTTTTTCTCCTAAATAAAAACATCAAATGAGCCAATTGACAAATGAATCTGAAATGATTTGTGCATTTGTGTTAAACTCTGAATAATCTCTGAAATTAACTGACACAGACTGGAAGCCGCCCCCCATCTCACATGCTCTTTACTAGACTTGTGGAGTGCTGAGGTACATCAGGTATGTTTTGTGTTTATTAAAATGGAAAAAAGTAATTAAAATTAGACAGATACAACTGAAGGGAAAAAAAGGTTTAGAATTGCTTTGACTAAAAAAGATTAAATATGCCTACAATGAAGTCTGAAATCTGACAATTTGCAAATAATGTTAATTGTAATGATAATCTGAATTAAATACGCTAATTAAATACTCTGTTCTTTGTTGTTTTGTTGTTGTCAGTGCTCGGATAGACATTACTGAACGGTTTGCAAAAGTATTACATCATAAATCTACTCTGTTCATAATTTTCTGTGTATTATGGCAAAAAATGTTGTGTTTGCCATTGCCGGCAAGCAGTTCCCAACCGCATAGCTAATAATATTACTTTTTACCTCTTTAAACCTCTAAACCTGAATTATGAAAATCTTGTTTTTCTGTTAAATTGTTTAGCATGATTTTGTAAAATCAAGAATTGTAATTGCGTGAATGGAAAAATCAGTATCAGTACACAAAGAATGGTTGGTTTCTATAACTAGTGATTGAGCTACCACTGAATGTGTTCAAGGAGCAGCTCACTAATGATACTGGCTGCAGAACAGTAAAGGTTTCTGTTAGATTCACACAATGTTTACACAATGTTCTACACAGATTAATATTTATTGTTAAATATGTAAATATTAATATTATTACACATTGTTAAATATTATTATAAATATTAATATATACAAGTGTTATTTATAATAAAATAAAATAAAATAAAATAAAATATTGAAGTCAAACCAAACAGAGATATTCAGTCATTCATTCATTCATCTTCAGTAATTGCTTTATTTACATGCACATTTATGGTATTTAGGAGAAGCCCTTATCCACAGTGACTTACAAAAGTGCTTTGAAGTCTCTATAATGAATACATCCTGATTCTGGTTCACTAGGCCACAGACTAAGAATACCATCAGTCTAAAACTCTCTTGGAGAGGTATTATAGCAAAAAAAAAAAGACAACACACAAAATGTATTTATTTATTGCTTGTACTAGTATAAGTACTTTAGGAAGAAGTAGGTCTTTCAGACGTTGTTTGAAAAAAGTCAGTCAATTCAGCTGTTCAGACATCTGAAGGAAATTTATTCCACCACCTGGGTGCCAGAACAGAGAAAAATCTTGTACCCTGTGAAATGGTGAGACTAGTTGAGCAGTGTGATAAGTGCTTTAAGGTAAGTGGGTGCTGGTCTGTTTTTGGCTTTGTAGGCAAGCATCAGTGTTTTAAATCCGATGTGGGCAGCTACAGGGTTATTCTGGTCATGGTTGTGATGGATCCAGAAAATATCCTGAGAATACTGGGCATGAGGCAGGGATACAAGCTAGATGAGACACCAATCTATTGCAGGGCACTATGCACACACATTGGCACCTATGGGTAATTGATTAGGGATTTGGGAGAAAAACAAAGAATCCATCTATATCGAACCAGGGACCCTGGAGCTACAAGGCTGCAAGGATACCCACTGTGCCATGGTGTTTTACAGGAATATTATCTAATAAATTTCTTACAGACTTTGCACCAAATGTGAAAGAATCTACTTGTAAAATAATGTAAACAGTGAGGGCATAATTAGCAGCAGCTATCCAAAGAGACTTATTGAATGTTACGAATTGTTATTTGGTGAATTACACAGTTTAATCCTGCAAAGTGGCTATTGATGAATGTTCATTTTGAGAAAGGGCATTCTATTATTTATTCTTGTGAGAGTAAAGTTGCACATTATGATTAGCAGATAAATAATGAGATTAGGATTAGTTCGGTCAGCTTGATAGTCATTGTCACAAAGTTCACACAAATGCCTCAAAAGAAAGATCTTCAAGGACTTTCCAAGCACTGTTATTAAAGACTACATGAGCAATGTCACACAGTGAAGTTCTTTATTCATTCATCACATTTTTTCTTTTACAACTTTTACAGTAGCAGTGATGGATATTCTTTTTATCCTCGAGGAGATGGCTTGTATCATTTTTCCAACCAGGATGGATTAAACCTGCATTTTCTGGGCATCATAAATAATTTCATCATTCAGTCAGATAATATAAACCATGTGTATGTGTTTCAGGGTCAGTATCTTCACTGAAAGTTGCGGAAAAGTGGGAGTTGCTGCTGAAGTTTAGTATTTTTTAAACAGAATGATAAAGTATTTCTTTAACATTAATCAATGATAAGATTGATACGTTTCAAACTTGCCTTGGTGCTTAGATGGGAGTAAGTGTGTCCAGTGATGGACTGCCCCCCACCCCCACCCGTTCATTGTGTAAACCTACCCAGAGATTCCACAATAGCCTCTGGAAAAAAAAACGATTCTTTAAATGAAAAGTCTCACAACTAAAAAGGCTGCACTCAGGTTTACCAGGCCTTTTTGATAAATGTCTTATGCAAACCTGTTGTTAATACGGATGCAGGTACATGCTTTCATCCACCAATCCATCCATTTTCTGTACTATTTATCCAACACAGGGTTGCAGTGACCTTCAGCCTATCCCCTGACTCAGGGCACAAGGCGGGGACTCCCTAGCCGGGGTGCCATATATCACAAGCGCAATCGAGGCACACACCTAACCCCAGTGGTGTGAGGAAAGCATGCTAACCACAAAGCCACCATGCCTCCAACATGACCTCTTTAGTTTATTTTTATCACTACAAGTGAATTTAAGTTACTATTCTAATAATAGGTCTATAATCATGACAATCTTTGACTGATTATAATAAACTTATTTGTATTGGGTCCACATTTGGTCTGTACATAGTCTGGGTCTTGTTGTTGTGTTAATCCTGCTGCAATATTTTTTAATGAAACTAAACTGGTTTCCTAAATTTCTGGCCGATTTAAACCACTACCTCTCCTGGGTTCCCAGGCACAATCCATATGTGTAGTCACAGCCAGATGCCTTGTGACTTGTACCTTTTAGAAGACGTCATCAGTTTAATCTGAATATTTTATTAATATTTAGTTGCATATTTAATTGCGTACACAACATATACACTGTATAGTAGGATGCATATTGGATATTGATCTTTATCCCTTATGAGTGATACACCATGGATTTCTGGTCCATTCCAGGTAGTACATTATATTGCAAATCCATCCTGATCACACACAAAATCTATAAGAATTAGAATAACTGTGAGAGATTTTGGTTTGATTTTTGTCACATATACAGTATATTACAACACAGTGAAATACTTCTCTTGGTACACCCCAGCTTAGGAAGTTGGGGTCAGAGCACAAGGTCAGCCTGAAGTAGAGAGGGTTAAGGGCCTTGCTCAATGACCCAAAGGTGGCAGTGCTGAACCCCAACCTTTTGACCAACAACTTAGAGCCTTTGAGTCACCACTCGGTGCAAACTTAATAGGAGACATTAATGGAACCCTTTCTGTTCTTCTCATTTATGCAGCAGTCTAATAAATAGTTTATACAATCCTCATTTTTGCTCTGGGTACTCTGGTTGTCTTAGATGTTCTAATATTACTCTACTTTATAGATTGGCTACTTTAAATCGCTCATAAATGTGCAATTAATGTTTGAGTGTATTTGTGTTGCCTTGTGATGGACTTATATTGTATTCAGAGTGTATTCCTATCCCTAAAATATATCACTTGGGGACCCAAATCGATTGCTTTTCATATAAAGTAGCAGACATCCCATTGGATTATTTGTTGGCCCCTATCCAGCTTTTCAACACCTATCAACCTTCTAACACTAACCTTGCTCCCAGGATCACCTCTGGACCCACAGCAACCTTGCCCTGGAGCTTACTGAAGACTACTAAATGAATGAATCCTTATTCACCCTGCCCATGCCATCCCTGTGGAGATCATGCTTTCTGTTTTCAGGAGCAGGTAGATGAATCCTGGTCTTATCTTTTCCTGCATGTGGTCAGATATGGCTGATTATGGAAGACCCCAGCCCTTTCTTTCCTATCTCTCAACCCACCACACGCCAAAGGCTTGAGATACAGCTCCATTTTGAAGAAAGGCATGGATGGCAAAAGGACGCTGGTAGACAGGCAGTGCATCACTCTGACACTGCAAATTCAATTCAGCTAGCAGAAAAAAAAATCAACCTTGGAGCAAGGAAGGAGATTCTGCTTTCGGAGACTCAGCTTAGATAGAGATCTTCATGACGTGTTTAGCGTGTTTGTGTTCTCCACATTCTGCTGGCAAAAAGAAATGAAACAAGGGGAAGGTTAAAGGCTTTATGCTCGCATTCTTTTAATCTGAATCATGAAGGTAGGTGCTTGCAAAATAAAAAGGGAAAAATGAATACTTGCAAATACTTGCAGATCAATTGAGTGCTGTTTTATGCTTTTTCACCACACTATATTGACCCAAAATTGAACTGAAGGAAAAGGCCATTTAGAAATTCAATTTCTCCCTGCCTCTCTCTATATCTTACTCCCTCCCTCGAGCGTTCTTCTCAGGCCAAACAGAAAGGGCAGCAGTAAAGGCCAGCTACTAAACCTCCTTAGGGTACATACTCTGAGGTTTTCTATAGGTTGTAAGATTATTCAGTGTTCATGCGTATACCGAGGCAGTGGAGCTGATGCACAGAAAGTCATACAGTGGAAAATGAGCTTAGGCAGAATTGAAGAAGAATACATTACATTAGGTTGTGCTAATATGATGCATTCATATTCAGCCACAGAGAAAGCTTTTCCCGCTCTTTTCTCTTTTTCCATTTGAAGACAATAACTTAGAGAACATGATCTGATGTTCGATATATTAAACAAACTTTTCAGCTGTACCGTCACAAACTTTAATAACAACAAGGAGAGCTTTTTGTAAGAAATATGTGTTTCAAACACGGCCCCCTATCCAAGGCTGAAATTCAGTGACAACAAGAAATTGCTATGTAACTCTGGTTCTGTGAACACCAGATAACTTTCAGGGGCAGTGAGAATCACCTGGAGACCTTCTTGTGTGCGTGCCTACGCATACCTAGACCTTCAGCAAAGTCACATACGAGTGGCCACATAATGCGATATTTGATATAGAAACCACTGTCACTAGGCCGTGTTCCCTAGAACTTTATCGCGGGGAAAGTTCTTGCTGAGAATGACAGTGGGCTCAGATGAACCGTTGATCTGACGATTGAATCACCACCATCTGGTCCAATTGTTATGTGGGATGCATCCTGGGCATAACAAGGAATGTTCAGCAGATTCTGCATCATGGAAGAAACCCAGGGTTCAACCACAAGGGCACTCTGAAATCATCCAGCCACCAACGCATGCAAGACAAGCTTATTACCAAGGCATTCACCCACTCTCCCACTCTTTGTGCTGTAGTGATCGCTAACAAAAAGGCAGCCTTTTGAGTGATCTATTTAAGTTTGACATCCTTTCACAGCCTAAAATAAGAGGTGGAGCATTATGGAGGAGGGTGGGCCTTAAGGAAGAGGATGATGAGCATGAGGGGCAAAGGTATACAGTATTTGTGTGACCACTATATGAGGCCCTAGTTAGAAATTTTTTTTCTAGTACTGTGGCTACAGTGGTTGCCGTATACATACTGTACTCAATGTAGACAGATAATTTTAGTTGTCTACCAGGTCCCGTAGGAAGGCTAGTACTTTAGGAACTGGGCAGTGAACTGGATCCAGATGACAGAGTACATTGAACATGGAACAGTTTTAACTTGGCAATTACAGTCTTCCACCTGCTCTTCACTGCAAGTTTCCAAACCTATTTGGTACAACAGATCTATGCAGGAACAAAGCTGCCAAGGCACTCTGACCACTAAAGAGGAACGAAGCCTGTTATATGTTAGCAGAATGAAATCACAGGTCCGACAGTTTCATGCAGTGGGAGAGGGGAAGCTGAGGAATGATGGTGTGGCCTGGGAAGGCAAAGTGGAGCAAGCTCAGTGGAGGTATATTGAAGGAAAATCACAGATCTTAGGCAAGCTTAACAACAGGCCTGTTAGACAAGAGAATACATGACTGTGGGATTGAGCCAAAGCTTCATTTGAGGCCCCATTTGGCAGGGAATACAGAGAAATGGTCAAAACCCCAGCACAAGTATATTTGTATTACACGCTCAGAAGTGGAGACAGCAGTATGGTGAGTGAAAAAAACACTGGGCCAAGCTAACAGAATGGATTCACAGGTTTGCAGGTCACAAACTGCAGGTGAAAAAGATGGTGTTGAGAGAAGATGCACCTAGAGAGGAAATGGAAAGGTAAGTGCTGTACTTAGCAGAACAGGAACAGGAACTCTGTAACCAGCCGAACTCACAAACAGTGCTGAAGTGATAAATAACAAGACTAGCGTTCTAACAAGGTAACCCAACTCAAGCTAGTAGCCCAGAGTTCCAATGGCCCAGAAAAGTGTGAAATACACTCACTTCAGTCTGAACAGATGAAAGGAGATGGCAGAAGCTTTGGTTTTGGTGGATAGGTTACCTGTAGCTTTGAAACATTTCCAAAAAAAAAAAATAATAATTTCAAGGTTCACATAAGAGCTGATGTGGACAGTGTGAGAAGAAATGGAGTAGTGGCTGTATGAAAAAAAGGTGTTGTGATTTTCTTGAGCATGTGTGCAAAAAGACATCCAGTTGATTTTCAAAAGCCTTGGTGTTTAGGATAGATGAATCAACTGAGATTTCTCATAGTAGCTTAGTTCTGAGCCTCTCTCTCTCTCTCTCTCACTCACTCACTCTCCCTCTCTCCCTCTCTGCAGAACCACTGTCTTGCCTTTGCATTCATTTATTACACCAACAGCTTTTTGTCTTCCCACCGGGAGGCAGGAGTCGTAATCGATGACATGTAGACCTCTACGTCCCCCATGCTTATGGGAGGAAATGAGGAGTGTTCACGCTGGCTAGCTGTCATTTGGAATGCATCTCACACATGCTAGGGAAGTGCAAAGATGTGACATGAAAAAGCAATATGTGACCCCTTTGTTTCATTTAGTGTTTGGACTTCTTTTGATATGCAGATTTGGATAAATATGCATTCTACAGAAGAGCCTGAAGACACACACTCAGAAAGATTAGGATTAGATAACATCTAAAAAAAAAATGCCCGGAATGTGACAAGACTCTGAAGTGAGCATTATTTAAATGCAAGCTTATTTCAGCAGACAGACATTGGCACTGTTTTGACACTGATGCCATAGTAAGCCAAGGCAGCTTTAAAAAGTCTTCCAAGGTAACAACTCATCTCACCCCATGGAATAATTTCAGATCAGGGAGAACAGCCAACTTACATGTCTAACTATGAATGAAAGCTAAAGGTTACGGATTAGCATATACAGCAGGGAAACCCAAATACGGAAACATCGAGCACTTAGCATGCTTAGCCACCAAAACACTGCCTTGCCCGTTGCCCTGCTTTTCCCATCTATTATCAAAGCTCTAAAAGATGTAAAACATCACTAATGAGCATCTGTAAAAGCAAGTCCTGTTCTCCTGGCAGGGTTCTTCTATTCATACATGTTGAGACAAAAGACGGAGCCCATGGCAGCTAGCTCAAAGACAGCCAAACACAAATGTATTTCTTTAGGCCTAGACAAAGGAGTAGACAAAAAAACACTTTCCCTTTCCACTTATGTTGACTTTTCAGGTAACATTTACAAGCTCTGTGAATATTCTGGAATAAATGAAGTGAGGCTATAAAAGCAGTATACACTTCTGTTACGCAGAATGCCCAGAATGCCAGAGAATTAAGACTTCATTCATTCAGAGCTGCAAAGTACCATGGGAACAAGATGTAAAATGCCTCGCCTTGTCTGATGACAAGAACCTGGCTCCTAATGAATCTTCCCCCTACTTAGCCCCATAATCTCCCACCTACATTGTACACAATCAGTCTTCATGTGAACCAATTCCCACCCCAAAACAATTAAGATAAATTTTTGTTGTTTTTCTCATTATTATCATCTTCCTCGATGAGTGTGATAGCAAGCTGCCAAGCTCCTAATTGTGCTTCATTGAGACTCACCAAGAAAGGCCTTGAATGTCATATTAGCAAAATTATATGAATCATACCGTGATGCTGGCCCGGTTTCCCCTTATGCTAATGCAATTAAATGCTTAGGAGAGGGTTTGGAAGACGAGCGTTGATGAGCAGAAAGCAGGCTCTTCGTTTCCTCCCGAGACAAAGAGAGCGCACCCGGCTAGACGAGAGAGGAAATGAAAATGTTGAAGAAAAACAGCGAGGACAAGATTCCATTATCTCTTGATCAATACGGCTATTTGTGCCACCCATTCAATCCTGAGCCTGCTGGTGGTGAAGGAATGCCACAGAAATACATGCAGACATTTGTACTCCGGCTTGAGAAGGGCCCTAATGTGATTTGTTTAGCTGTATAAATAATACTATGATGAGGATTAGAGAGGGTATGCATCACTTCGGCCTTGATGGCTCTCTAGGGGCTGAATCAGGGGAAGCGTGGTTAATATGCAACCGTTATTTGCTTGTGATTTAAACCACATGCATCCAGTCATGGAGTTAATAACTGGATAAAGTATACAATTCAGAGACCCCCGTGTGCGTTGTAGTTCAGTGTAATATATGTGGAATTGGAGATGACAGTGGCTGTTAGGGAGAGAAATATAGCAAGCCCTTCAAAACTGTATTGTATTTCTTAGCATAGAATTTTAATGAGGCAAAAACAACACAGAAACCTACCCTGCTCTACTGTAGGCCTGTATTTCTAACTTTAGCCCTAAACCATTATATAAATATCGCCAAACAAACTACTGCGAATTGTTTTGGTGAATGGCTCTGGCCATTGTATTATAGTATTACAGTACGTTTTAGCTAAATAATTCACAATGAATCACTTAATTATGTGATTTAATTTCTAATCTTTTTTGTTCAATATGCTTATCACACCGATGATCCAATGAGATTGCTTTGATTGAGGTAGCTGATATGCAGCAAATCGGTCCTTTCATGCAAAATACTCTTATTAATATGTTACCCCGGAGCTTTTCTTGTATCTCCGAAGAAACTCATTTATCACTGTAATCCAACACTAGTCAAGATCTAGATACGCAATTCTAATGACACAAGTTTTTTGTGTCACACAGACAGAAAGAATGTGAAAAGACCCATGGCCCCAGGTTTAAAACTATGTGAGATAATTAACCACATAGTGTTTTACATTGAGACTAAATTCATCTTAATGGTCTTATGTGCTCCAGGAACAGCAGAGAGAAAGAAATCACCCATATTAAAACAGATATATTGATAACAGTATGTTACTAATATGCAGTAAGTAGCAAATTTTGTATTTTTAGTATATTTATTTTTGTATAAGAGGACAATACTGTTACAATACTAATAACCTCACATCTCTTACACTTTTATATGAAGTAGTCACCTATTAAATAATAATAATAATAATAATAATAATAATAATAATAATAATAATAATAATAATAGTGCCTGTTCTAGTGATAATTTCTGAACCAAAAGGTCTTCAGTTTCACAATGAAACCGACAGCAGTAAGTTGTGCCTTGTCACATTTCAGCACCTGTTTTATTAGTAAATGAAATAGGCTTTATTCCAAGCTATAATGTCACAAATCCCATAAAATCTACCTATAATGTTTAGTTTTAGAAGCTGGCTATCCTCTTTAAGTTTTCAAGCTGTCAGAATCACTTTTTTCTGTGGCAGGATTATGGAATCCAAAGTTGCTTTTATGTCATTATAAATCTATACTGATTAAATCGGTTACGTTCAGTGCATAGGATAAAATAAAGAATATAAATGGCATTTGAAGAGATCTTCTCAATAGTTTGCTTAATAAGATTAGATCTCGCTATTTTTAAGCTGCATATTGTCACATTTGCGTGCATGCATACTATATATGTATATGTACTTGAATCCTTTCACACCAGTATAATAGCATACTTCCATACATGCTTGATACATGGTTGCTTGCATACATTCACAAACTAGTATAATTGATTTTTTTTTTCTTTGTAAATATCAGGTAAGTTGTATCTTCTTTCCAAGGTTTTAGCCTTTTTTATGCTGTGCTCACTATACGGTAGTTTTGTAGAGATGAAGGAGCAAAGAAGATTTATGACATTAGTTTCTATTAGCCGGTGGACTGGGCGTGCACTGGGGCTTTTCCAGTGCCCATCATTAGCTCATCAGGAGGTCTCCAGGGGCCTGGATGCATCAATCTACCTGACAGGAGCAGCTGGACGTGGGAAAATAGGAACTGGATAAATAGAAGGATTGGGTGATTCAGCTAAATCGAAACTGCTGTGGCAGACTGACAGCCGTTTCACTCCCTGATTTGAGAGAACATTTTGATCTGTTAAAATACTCAGCTCTAAAGTGTAAAACTATTTTCAAGGATAGAGCATCGCCACACCACGGGAGGTTTTGATGCCCCATGTAGCCACAGCTAGCCTTCTTCCACTCAAAGCTAATTGTCATTACCCAACCTACTTGCTTTTATGACATGCACTTAGCTGTCTCTTTCTCATCAAGAGCAGGTGTTTTTTTTTTTTTTCCTGAACATTTCGTCTTGAAGCTAGCAATCAAACTTTGATCACCCACTTCGCTTGCTTTGATGATCAGCTAGTCTGTGCTACTTGGAGTCAGAACGTTAATCAAGGAGAAAATGTAGCACAGATTGAGGTGTGTAGGCTAATTATGTACTGTGCTTCAGTTTTGTAAAAGGTTACTTACAGATTTTACAAGGCATTACGCCACACTAAAATGGTAGAGGTTGCACTAAACATTCTTCTTTCTTGCTCCATATTTCTTGTTTCTAGCCACAGAGTTGTTGTGCTAAGTTATTTTAATGTCTGTTACTTTTTCGCTGTTCATCATGGTATATTTGTTTTACATTGGGCTCCCAAGTGGCAAAATTAACCGAATGTTCACCTGGTTGCTTTATTCGTTTGACAAACCCATAATTGGAAGGGATTCTTAACTGGCTATGATTTCAGAGACATTCTTGCTAATCTCTGGTGTCTCTTAGCGAGAGGGCGGTGGTAGCTCAAGTGGTTAAGGTTCTGGTTTGTTGATTGGGGTTCAAGCCTCAGCATTGCTAAGCTGCCACTGTTGGGCCCTTCAGCAAGGCCCTCAACCCTCCTGCTCCAGGGGTGCTGCATCATGGCTGACCCTGTCTATCTATATCCTGGTCAGGGTTGCAGACCCAGAGCCTATCCTGGGAACACTGGGTGCAAAGTGGAAATACATCCATGTACAACTTAATTTAGAGAAGCCAGTCTACTTGCTGGCACTTACCAGCACCCACAGAAAACACTAGAGATCCTGGATAAATCCTGCAAAGCAAGTGAAACTCTACAAAGACAGCAACTTAAGCCTAATGATTGAGCCTGTGACAGTCAGGTGGCAAAGCTGCCTGCTGCATCACCATGCCATCTGCAATGCTAACATTTTGCTCAGTTCTGAAGATAGATGCTGTCATAGCTGTCCATAGTTGGGAATCCAAGTCTGCTGAGCTGGCCCTGCTCTCTGAGAGATGCCAGACAATCTGGTGTCCGTTAGCTCATGGGTACAATATTGGGCAACTAGCAGCTCTCTGCCAAATAAATTTGGATGTTCATCAGCAGAAGTGTAACAAGATGTGGTAGCAGGGAGCATGTGTTAGCATGTGTTAGAGTTTGCCCTTGCACGTTGATATTTGTTATGCTACAGCAGACACTCATCTATAAGGTAGGAACTGATTTGAAAAAGTAGAAAGAAGCAAATGTAAACATCAGCCCCACTAATCCTGTTGCCTTTGAATCCTCAGAGGTCATGAACCCAAGTATTAGCAAGAAGGTTCTGTTTTCAGTTCACTCTTTCCTGATGAATCACGTAAAGCCAGAAATTGAGATTCTCTACTATAAATGCTTATTTCATTACATTTAGGTTTCTGTTACCTCCTCATTGTACGTAGACCACATATCTCTTTCTGACCCGTCTGTCTGGCCTGCATTTGAACCTGCCTCATACTGACTTTCTCTCTTAAACTGAGCTGCTCTACTTTTCCACATGGCAAATTATATGCTTGGATGATGAACAATTAAAAATATACAAGGAACCTTTTCAGAACAGTTATCCTGAGAAATATTTATTCCACTTGCAAATGTTTATATTTAGCTACCCAATCAAGCACGCTGCTATTATGGTCGATTTATGCTCTTTAGAAATTGTTAACTTTTTAGATAGCAAATTGTTTGGAAATACTATTTTACATACAACAGAGAAAATAATTAATCACCTTGGGGGTCTTCTCAGTTCTCTTGACCCTGTTTGTTCAACTAATTAGTTGGAAAAAATAATTTGAGAAGTCAGTGCTAATGATAAATTTATACCATGTTTCCTAGCCTGAAAAGAATTTCCAACAGCATTTTATATACACTATATTGCCAAAAGTATTCGCTCACCTGCCTTGACTCGCATATGAACTTAAGTGACATCCCATTCCTAATCCATATGGTTCAATATGACATCGGTCCACCCTTTGCAGCTATAACAGCTTCAACTCTTCTGGGAAGGCTGTCCACAAGGTTTAGGAGTGTGTTTATGGGAATTTTTGACCATTCTTCCAGAAGCGCATTTGTGAGATCACACACTGATGTTGGACGAGAAGGTCTGGCTCTCAGTCTCCGCTCTAATTCATCCCAAAGGTGTTCTATCGGGTTGAGGTCAGGACTCTGTGCAGGCCAGTCAAGTTCATCCACACCAGGCTCTGTCATCCATGTCTTTATGGACCTTGCTTTGTGCACTGGTGCACAGTCATGTTGGAAGAGGAAGGGGCCAGCTCCAAACTGTTCCCACAAAGTTGGGAGCATGGAATTGTCCAAAATGTCTTGGTATGCTGAAGCATTCAGAGTTCCTTTCACTGGAACTAAGGGGCCAAGCCCAGCTCCTGAAAAACAACCCCACACCATAATCCCCCCTCCACCAAACTTTACACTTGGCACAATGCAGTCAGACAAGTACCGTTCTCCTGGCAACCGCCAAACACAGACTCGTCCATCAGATTGCCAGATGGAGAAGCGCGATTCGTCACTCCAGAGAACGCGTCTCCACTGCTCTAGAGTCCAGTGGCGGCGTGCTTTACACCACTGCATCCGACGCTTTGCATTGCACTTGGTGATGTATGGCTTGGATGCAGCTGCTCGGCCATGGAAACCCATTCCATGAAGCTCTCTGCGCACTGTTCTTGAGCTAATCTGAAGGCCACGTGAAGTTTGGAGGTCTGTAGCGATTGACTCTGCAGAAAGTTGGCGACCTCTTCGCACTATGCGCCTCAGCATCCGCTGACCCCGCTCCGTCAGTTTACGTGGCCTACCACTTCGTGGCTGAGTTGCTGTCGTTCCCAAACACTTCCACGTTCTTATAATACAGCTGACAGTTGACTGTGGAATATTTAGGAGCGAGGAAATTTCACGACTGGATTTGTTGCACAGGTGGCATCCTATCACAGTTCCACGCTGGAATTCACTGAGCTCCTGAGAGCGACCCATTCTTTCACAAATGTTTGTAAAAACAGTCTGCATGCCTAGGTGCTTGATTTTATACACCTGTGGCCATGGAAGTGATTGGAACACCTGATTCTGATTATTTGGATGGGTGAGCGAATACTTTTGGCAATATAGTGCATATATATATATATCTGATCCTACCAAGTCTTCCCGGTCTTCAACTAAGGGCACTGTTTACAAATGCAATGCATTTTTTCTTGCATAGTTTAAAAAAAAAAAAAAAAAAAGATGATATATACACTATATTGCCAAAAGTATTCGCTCACCCATCCAAATAATCAGAATCAGGTGTTCCATGGCAACAGGTGTATAAAATCAAGCACCTAGGCATGCAGACTGTTTTTACAAACATTTGTGAAAGAATGGGTCGCTCTCAGGAGCTCAGTGAATTCCAGCGTGGAACTGTGATAGGATGCCACCTGTGCAACAAATCCAGTCGTGAAATTTCCTCGCTCCTAAATATTCCACAGTCAACTGTCAGCTGTATTATAAGAACGTGGAAGTGTTTGGGAACGACAGCAACTCAGCCACGAAGTGGTAGGCCACGTAAACCGACGGAGCGGGGTCAGCGGATGCTGAGGCGCATAGTGCGAAGAGGTCGCCAACTTTCTGCAGAGTCAATCGCTACAGACCTCCAAACTTCACGTGGCCTTCAGATTAGCTCAAGAACAGCGCGCAGAGAGCTTCATGGAATGGGTTTCCATGGCTGAGCAGCTGCATCCATGCCATACATCACCAAGTGCAATGCAAAGCGTCGGATGCAGTGGTGTAAAGCACGCCGCCACTGGACTCTAGAGCAGTGGAGACGCGTTCTCTGGAGTGACGAATCGCGCTTCTCCATCTGGCAATCTGATGGACGAGTCTGGGTTTGGTGGTTGCCAGGAGAACGGTACTTGTCTGACTGCATTGTGCCAAGTGTAAAGTTTGGTGGAGGGGGGATTATGGTGTGGGGTTGTTTTTCAGGAGCTGGGCTTGGCCCCTTAGTTCCAGTGAAAGGAACTCTGAATGCTTCAGCATACCAAGACATTTTGGACAATTCCATGCTCCCAACTTTGTGGGAACAGTTTGGAGCTGGCCCCTTCCTCTTCCAACATGACTGTGCACCAGTGCACAAAGCAAGGTCCATAAAGACATGGATGACAGAGTCTGGTGTGGAGGAACTTGACTGGCCTGCACAGAGTCCTGACCTCAACCCGATAGAACACCTTTGGGATGAATTAGAGCGGAGACTGAGAGGCAGGCCTTCTCGTCCTACATCAGTGTGTGACCTCACAAATGCGCTTCTGGAAGAATGGTCAGAAATTCCCATAAACACACTCCTAAACCTTGTGGACAGCCTTCCCAGAAGAGTTGAAGCTGTTATAGCTGCAAAGGGTGGACCGACGTCATATTGAACCCTATGGATTAGGAATGGGATGTCACTTAAGTTCATATGCGAGTTAAGGCAGGTGATTGAATACTTTTGGCAATATAGTGTATATGAAAAAAATTATGTTGGCTTGAAAAAGGGGAACTTCATGACGTGTTGGGTGATGTCACGTCCGCAACACGCCCCCAAAATAAGCGGAATTGCAAAATTGCTCCAACATACATGTGACATATCAAAACACTCAGCACAATGAGGAGAACTGCGTAACGTGTGTCCGGGTAACGTCACATGATGTCACATGCGTGCCACGCCCTCAAAATAAGCGGAATTTCAAAATTACACCGACATACACATGTGACATATCAAAACGCTCAGCACATTGAGGGAAACTTCGTCACGTGTGTTCTGGTGACATATCCACCCACTTCCAAAAGTACTGGCACGCTATCGATCCACTTGCCTCCAGACGAATCAATCTATCTGTCTGCTCTCCACCAAATATATTGCCATCCAATCTCTCCACCCGTCTCCAAAAAGCATCGGACATTACGACTACTTGCTTCGTCAAGACAACATCAAAGTTTGTCACGACGAATTTTACAAATCTAGTTTTATAATGCTTTTTCACTTTCTCTTCTTTCCTAGGCCTGGGAATAAATTGATCAATACCAGTGTTTTGGATTTTGAGAGGTAAAAAAAGGCAAAACACACACACACACAAAAGCACTACCTCCTATGTCCCTCACTAAGAAAACTAAAAATACCTTCAATACCCTCATGTTAACACACAGCAAGGCAACAATAACAGCTTAGTTTCACACAAGCTAATAAAATGTCATTTACAGCATGTAAAGGAAATTCATACATTACATCTGCTCTTAGGATTTTGTTCTTGTCCTTGCTTTCATCCCCAGAGAGAAAAAAATAAAGAGAGGGGAACCACAGCATATGTGCACAAATACTTAATGTCCATTCAAAGTAACAAACTGGTCACCTGTAGTGTCATTATTATAGCTTGATTATTTCTAGTTTACTCTCAGACACAGTGTTTAATAAATCTTTATTTGATCTGGAGATTATACATAGTGCTGATATTATAATCTGATATTTTATTGCTCTCTAGCTGCAGTGTTGGACAAATCATAAACGCGTTAGCTAACCCACTGGGCAAGTAAAAGTTCCATTGTGCTTGTTCAGTCTCATGTTTTTACTAGGCTAAAAAGTGGTCATTACTATAATCGAACCCCAGTATGACCAGCTAGTTTGAGTGTGTCCTCGAACTCATAGGGAAGGGACACTTCTCCATAGCCAGTAGTCAGTTAGCTGATAATGTCTCAGTATTTATTTGCTAAATTATTGTTTTATTCTCACTTTTATATCTCATATTTCTTTGTTTTTGCTCAGTAAGCTATTAAATTAATTAGATAATGTTTATCTCTCATCTGTACAAGCTGTACAGTCTCTGAGGATGGACCAACCTTGGTTGATATGTGTAGTGCAGGAAAAACTTTTATGTTTTTCACTATAAAATAAATTGTATGGACCTTTACTGAGAATTAGGATTTTCTATTTAAGCATGTATAAACTGGTTAAAGTGATATAGTTCTTTTCGCCTTCACGAGCAAAACACATTCGTTTAAACTTGTTTTTGAGCTTTGGAAATTTGTATTAAACCCATTTAGTTCAGTCAACCAGGCTGATTACTGGAGGAACATAATAACAAATCGAAATAATTTGGTTAGTGATTTCCACCACAGTAGGAAAATTACAAAACTAACTAACTAAATAAATAAATAAACAACGAGACTCTCTGGCTATGATTCCAGGACTCATAGCGTAGCATCACACAACCATGAAATACATTAACCAACTGAAGCATGTTACATTTAAACATACATATCAGGTACTTTTTTCCTTCTCTGCTTGGTGGACAGGTTAATAAATCAGCAGACCATGGAACCTACTTGTCCTCTGGGCAAATGTGAATAAAAAAAACTGATAGCCCAGACAAATAATCTGCTTGTTCCAAGGCAACCAGGCTGGTGATTTGTCCACTCCTGTAGCAGAAACCATTTTCTACCACTTTCTCCCCATTTGTAACAGTTAAGAATGTACCTAATCTATTTCCATCAGCATGTTTAAAAGAGAGACAAAGGTGGCATTAGAACAAAAGTAATTATTTTCCCTGATCTTATTTCAGACAGACTGAATGACATTTTACTGACTCAATGAAGCATTTTTTTTCACTCAATGCAGAATAAACCTGTCAATTAAATATGCAACGTTACATTACCCCTCTGAAGACTTTTACATGAGCTCCATTAAGTATTAATCTTAATCAAGACTATTTAGCATTTTCATTTGTGTCAAATTGAAGAAATGCTTTTTTTTATCCACCCACTTCCTTTATTATGTTATACATTAGATATTGTTTATTATTTTTATTGTGTTAATGAAACAAAAACATCACTTTAACAGTTAATTTTCAATTCTGTATGCCTCTCTACAGGATGAAGTATTTACTGAATGAATAAATGATTGTGTCTCTGTAAGTTTTTGCTTAAAGCGGTTAAGACTCAGCCTTAGGGGCAGGTGTTAATCTTCATAAGTTCTCATTCACAACTCTGTGCATTTTAAAATCTGTTAAAATACTATTTCGGAGTTACCAAAGGTTTAAAAGAAATGGTTTGACAGATATAAGCTCATTGATTTGGTTGACTTTCTAGTTGTTCGACAGTTGTGAGGTTAAACACTGAAGAGAAACCCTTTGTGCAGGAAACACTCTGCAGGTAATAATAACAAATTGTTCTATCATACAGTTGTGGTTCCTGCTGCTATTGTCATCGTGTGCAAGTCAAACACAAAACATTTGTATGTATGTCATCACAATTCATTTTTAATCCATAGTTTTCAGTTGTTTAACACAGTTCCTTTACCCAAAAGAGAGAACAATTTGAAATGATGTACATTTAGTTCATATTTCTTATAGAGCATGTTTGATGTCGTTTACATCCTAAGTGTAATTTAATACATTAACTTACAAACATCGACTAACATGTACATCAACATTCATGCATTAATTCATAAGACTCACCTCACAGTTAAGGTTAACTCTTCATTAGCTAATGATTAGTATCTCAATTCAATTCAATTTATTTGTATAGTGCTTTTAACAATGGACATTGTCTCAAAGCAGCTTTACAGAAGTATAGAAACAGAAAAAAAATGATAAAGTTTAAAGTTGAGTTACTGATTAGCAAGCCTGAGGCGACGGTGGCGAGGCAAAACTCCCTGAGATGATATGAGGAAGAAACCTTGAGAGGAACCAGACTCAGGAGGAAAACCATCCTCAGTTGAGTGACACTGGACAATAAATAATGTAAAAGTTGATAATGTCCTTTCTACAACATCAACCAAGAGCTCTTGAGGAGCTATTAGGTCAGCGTAGCGTACAGTTCATTATATATACACTTAAAACCATCTAACCAATCACAATCGAGCATTCAGCAGCGCTGTGGTTTAAGGAAGGCTTACATCACATGCTTATAGCTTTTTTCTTGTTCTTAAGGACAGTCGATAGATTTTATTACAGTGTTCTCTCTGCCAGTTGCTGATCGTTAGCAATTAGAGCAAATTATATTACATTACTTAAAAAAAATAAACCTTAATGCAGGAGGTGGTGGTTTTACAAAGGACACTATTTTGGTAATGTTATAAATAAATCAAGCTCTGAATATATTTTATTTAAAATACTGCCTTATCTTTATTCATCGGATTTAGTACTGATATATACAGTATTATTCAGTATAATCAGATTCATATACCTTCCATTTAATGCAAACAAACAGTCTTTGTATGCAAACAGAAACCTTAGCCTTGGCCTTGTATCCACCTGATACTAGCATGCTAATATCATCTTTTCCCACTCATGTCCTTCACTTCACCCTTGATCCCAATTCACTCAGTGTGCTCTTTCCCAGCTCTGCTAACAGTTCTGTGTCTTCACACTGGTAACACATTCGTAGCCAAACGAAGATAGATTTGTTGCTTTTGCTACCCCAAAGGAGTGGGAGGCTGCTTTGATATGTCATCATAATAGCATTTCAGCTGTGCTCTGCCACATATTAGCCCTCTCTCTTTATTCTGCCTTTATCTGTTCTCACTTTCTTTCATGCCAGCTTCTCCCTAGACTCCTTCATCTTATCCCTCCATATTGACTAAGCTCAGTCTCGTATCTCCACTCGTAAACACTGGCATACTAAAATGTATGCTCATTCTCAGTCAGCATGGGAGCTCAGGGTTATTTTCATGGCCTTTGAACACCTTTGTTCCCCCACCCTATTGTATAGCTGCCGCCACTCAGCTGTGCACTTGCATTGGACATAATAGTCAATACACTGAAAGGGGGAAGGGGTCGATGAAGGAATCCTGGCCGAAGTGAGAGCGAAGCATTCCTGGCCATTCTCCAGAGATACGAGTGGATTTATGGAACTCCAGCACTCGAGGCAATGAAACGCTGTGCCATGGACAGGATTTGGGGGAGAGCTTTAAAAGCCACCGAGGCATGACTCGTTCTCTCTGTCTTTTGCTTTCTCTCCCCATGACTACTACCCTCTCCCTTCGACTCGTTCCCTGCCTCTGCTGCAGTTCCCAGAGAAGAGATGGAACTAATCCTCTCTTTCTCCCAAAGTCCCTCGCAAGGAGATGATGTGAAGATGTGTTAGCACTTTCCTGTGGAGACAATTATGAGCACTTTCCTTGCAGACGGAGATACGAGCGGATTTATGGGTTGCCAATGCACAGATATGCCACATCTAGGGTTTAGAATTTAGAAAGGATGACTGGAATAGAGGACATTGCAGGACAACCGTAAGACAACCTCTGTCTGGTTGTCAAGCAGCAGAATGCTAATGGACTCTGACCTGTGCAAGACCTTATTCTAAGAGCATGTTGTGTCCATATTGATCTGTGTTCAGGTGCAGTCTCATAGGCAAGAGCACTTCTCATGTTTTCATGCCCCTAACTGCACTTTAATGACACCATTTCTTATTGATGTTTCTTTAATCTTTTTTAATGTTGACCTTATATAAATGTCAAGTTGTTTAATGTTTTATAAACACTCGCTGACATCATAATTGTAAGAGTGGTGGCTTGTGTTAAGAGGCTGCTTTGTTTGACCAACATACCTGTAAAATGTACAAATACATATACATATGGTTACAGCAATGATATTATCTCTTTTAGCTGTATGATCAACTGGCAGTGCATGATGACAATGATAGATTTCGTGTTAATTTACTTATTAAATAACAGTTGAACTCTGGAGTGACTTTGATATGCTGATCTAAATGGCAATTAGCAAGTCTTCAATGAACTGCTGCTGTGAAATTTACAGTTACTTGAACACTGCAGTTTCAGAATTTAGGGTCTTCTCCTTTAGGACCTACATGTTATTTTGGAAGCGTTTTAGAATGGTGAAGTAGAAAGGACCATATCATTTAGATCATTTATTGCTTCTCTTACAAATTCCCTCTTTACCCCAGTCACTACGTTTTTGGCTGAGTCATGGTTTCGCTATATTCTTTCCAACTTTAATAATGGATTTAAACTTTGGGATTTTTTAAAGAACCAAACCTTGAGTGAAACTTTTTGACTCCATCTGGTTAATTATGGAACTGCTTATTGTAACTGATTTCCAACAAATTTAGCGTGTTTTCACCACAACAGGGTTGAAAAATGCTTATGTCCAACTTTTACATATTACATTCTCATTTCAACATTGTGCGACATTTTGTAGAGATTTCTGACAAATAATTCCAATTAAACCCGTTTAACATCCATGTTGAAACACCTTAGTGCAGTTTACATTAACTTGGGAAAGTTTGCGTTGTCTAGTCTGTATGTAAATTCCACAGCAGCCTAAAATGAAATGGGTTTGCAGACATAACAAACAAACAAGAAAACAAACGCAATAGCGCAATGTTACATTGCATTAAAGCTCGTATTAATTCTGACTTAAAAAAGAAGTTTTTTTTTTTTTTAAGAAAGCAGGGGGTGTCTGGCATTCGGATTCTTTCTGAGCCTGCTGGAAAAAGAGAATAATTCTGTCAAAGTACATTTATATTGATTTAATTTGCCAATATTTCAACCAACATGAGGTAAAGTACAAGCCAAGGTCTGACATTTGAAGGGTTAAGGGGTCTTGAACCCGGGATTTGAACTCACAACTTCCTGTTAAACAGAATCGCTTAACTGCTGTCAGTACCTGCAGGTTTACTGGAAATATGTCAAACTTCATTTCTTGCTGTACTTTCCAACGAATGAAAAAAGATGCCTGCTGGTTTCAAACGTCTAAATAAGACTACATGTTCCAAAAATACACCTAAATTGTCATTCTAGACATCTCAACAAAATGATGAACAAAAAGTGTACACAAAACAATACAGCACTACCACACCAGGAGGAGAAATGATCTTTTTCCTAACCTTTTTGTCACAAATTTATGCTGCAGTTTGATGACAGTAGGTGGTCTACATTAACAATCCAGTCCCCGATATCTCTGTTTCACAGGAAACAAACTGAAACAAACTCAAAGAATTGAGAATTGAACAGAGATGCATTTCATCATCAAACACCTCAAAATGTAGCTGAGCAGAAAAAAAAGATAACACACCTGGATAGACATAAATCATAGAAAAACAGTACAGCACCACTGGTGCATATGAGCAAAGTGTAATTCCTTTGTCTTAGTTATATTCTAAAAATAACATTGGCATTTCTGAACTGTCCAAACAAACTTTTTGTGGTACATCAAATCGGTTAAGTTTGAATGCCTACATTCTCTTCTATTCCCTGTTTCTCGTATAGACAGAATTTATGAGAGTCTCAAAATCAAGACCTGCTGCTTTGAAACTTTGTCCTCGCCTCTATTCATTCAGGCAAGTTGTCATCTTTCCTCAAAACAAGAGAAAAGAAAAACCTAGGGGGTACTGAGGGACAGACAGGGACCGTGGGAAATGCCATGTGGAGTCCCAGGATTGCTAGCTGACTACAGCCCAAAGATACAGCGTACTGAAGGTCATGGATAATAAAAGAGAAAGCTATGACCCTCTTCTGTAGATCAGACAAGCACACTGCACAGCTCAAGGGTGTACGGAGGTCTCTGATGAAGCTCCCAGGTAGAAAAAAAGAGAGGGGAAAAAGATAAGAGGTTGATGCTAGCAAGCTGGGAGGGATTTTCTTAAAGGGTCTTAAAAGGTCATGAGCAAGAGAGAGCAGAGACTCTGGCATTAACCTGAATGGCCTAATCTTCAGCAGGTGGACTATACTGGTTCAAAGTGGTAGACATTTTGTTGGGCATAAGCTATTGGGACATTTTTTGAATATGTTCCAAGCACTTTGTTAATGCTTGTTTCTATGAAGTAGCACTATATGCTAATGGAATGAATAATGATGCCGTTAAGTAGACAAAGCTTTTATTCGGATGGTGTTAGTGTCTCAGCTGGACAACCAAATGGCCAATTTGACTCTACCTGTCATCATCTGTGGCAATCACCAGTTAACAGCATTGACCAATGGGAAGGCAAAATCCTGACCAAACAAGGCAGAGCTATTAGTTAAAAACAGGATATTAAAAACCCTTGTGTCAGACAATTGGCTCAATGTCGGCCTGTTGCATTCTTCTAATTTTCACCCTTATACTAGCTCCGTTAGTTTAAGAACAGGTAAGATAGATGCACATACCTACAATACATCCCATCCCATAGATGGTTTTGAATATTTAGACAACTAGGTTAGAGGATGAGTCTCACCCCTTGTATTTCTTGTTAGTTTAGCCTAGTGTATTTGCTTGATATTTTTGGCAGCCATATTAGATAAATAAATGCCAGTCCTACTGCTTGGGTGTTGGAAATGAGTCCACAATCACTAGGCCTTTGCTTTCTGTGGGATCATAACAAAGCTCAAAAGAAAGCCAGTGTGGTTGCATTTCATTTCATTTTACATAAATAAGTAAAGGGATAAACACTTACCCATAACCTTAACCTTTGTAACTTTTTATACAAAATTTGCAAGCATGAAACCACAAAGATCAAAAAGTTGACTAAATACAGCATGTAGAATGGGTTGCAAATATTTTTTCATCTTCTTCACAGATATTTGTATATAAATAATATTAGGATAGGATAGACTGAGTTTTTGACAGGGAAAAAAAATCAGTATGTATTTTGTGATATTTCTCAGGGGTGAATATCCAGACATCGCAGATCCAGGCAGAAATAAAATAATTAAGAACGGATTTAAAACTAATGTTGTCTTGAATACGTATGTATAACAGCATCATAGATTTTCTCTTGCTTGTCTAAAGTAAGCAGAGTTTTTTTTCCCCTACCAAATCCCCATTTTCAATTCTTTTCCCAGCCCGGTGGCTATTTCCAAATGTAGGCACATTTCAAAACATTTTCAAAAGGTCACAATGAATTAATTATCCAGTGGCACATCATCTGTGTGGTTTTCAAGCCATGTGATTGAGTGCTTGTTCCTTTTCTGGGATTTCAGCTTTTGGGCTGAATACTAATGCATGCTGAGTGCAAAATGCTACCAAAAAAAAAAAGGCAATATATCATTTCATACGCTATACTACTGAAATTATGTTATCATCATTGTGGAAGATTACAGTTTATTAATTATCAGCAGACAATAGCTGATTAAACTATAATCCAAGACAGAATAAACTGTCTTCGAGAATCTTCTCGCATATTATGGCAACTTGTCAATCAATTTAGTTCCTGCCAAAAAGTACATTTTGTTGAAAAAGACTTGCCTGGTTCATCTGTCAAAATTTCACCTCACTCTTCTTATGTGGTAGTTCCAGCGCAGCTAAATTCACACATCATCCATGTGACCTGTACAGATAGTCTCCTAAATGACAGCCGGGTGAAAAGAGAGACTGGTGAAATGAGGGCAAATGAGGGAACCTCACAAATATCACCCATTTTTTCCTCTTTTTCTAATCTTCTTCCTCTTCGATTTTGATGGGAAACTGTCTTTTTTCCCCCCTCATGCTTACTGCGATGATCCCAAAGGATGTAGAGGAGCCATTTCTCTGAACACATGCTCAATGTTCTTAATTGAAACATCTCTTTAAAAATGTGAAGATTTGCCCTTTCAGCCTGGAAAGACAGCCATCTGGTAATTTAAAGCCACTTGGCCTTTCAAATGGCACATTTGTAGGCGTGAAGCCTTCTGAACATGAGAAGCACTAGATCACTTCATTGAGAAAAAAAACCTGTAGGAAAAAGAAAGAGACTGTGTTTGTGTGAGTAACATGTTGTTCTAGTCCGTTTCCAGTGAGTGTGTGACTCTGTGAGGGGCTTACTAGAAGTGCACAATTCTACTGTGTTTACTTTGAACATATTTTTTGTACTTTAGTTTGTGCCAATAAGATGATTAACTGCTTGCTTTTTCATTACATGTTTCCTCTCTAAAAGCTTCTTGACTAATTCTGGCTTCATGTCTGGCTGGTAGAAGAGCTTTTAGCCAGAAGCTATAGATAAAGCCTATACTAAGCCAAGCTGCTCTTACTCACAGTCCTTAAAAATTGCACCATTGTTCTTCTGTCTGACCTTTCCCCCCTGTTAAACCCAGTTAGTTGAATCATCATAACTGTAAGAAGTATTTTGAAGCTGACTGTGGTTCAATTTAAAGCCATCAAATCAGGATTTCTCAAGGTTGAAGCATTAAACAGCTCTTTTGCTGCTAGTAACAATCTTACTACCGCTTTAGCAGGCCAATTTATAGGAAGTCCACCTTTTAGCAGCAATTCTCTTGATCTGACAGTATGAAGTAGGAGGCCTGACTGCCAAAGTCGTTTTGTTGCAAGTTCTGAAGCTCTCTTACAGTAGGTTAGCACTGAATTTCTAGCAGCTGTAGTATATGTTTTTTTCAGTAGACTAGTCTGTCTAATTCAATGTGAAGTGCCGCGTTATCGTGGAGGATGAGATACACCCAGACATGTTGGCTAGTAATCCTCATCGTGTTCAACCTGTCTTTTCTAGTTCGTTTGACTCTAAGCAACACAGGACAAGAGCTAGGAAAAGAGTGGTAAACCAAAAGAGAGAGGAGGCATTAAAATGCATAGCCTGCGTCAACGACTGCCTCAGAAAAGCCTGGGTTTTCAAAGTAGGCTAATGCTTATGAGAAGCTGCCTCTTTGAGGACATGTTTACACAGGGCCATCATTGAATTATTTCCCTCTCCTGCACTCTAGTTCCACTCCAGGGAAATAACACACCTCGCGAGCCGAGAGACATGAGCCTGTCACTGCTAAATCCTCTCTGATGACTTGACAAGATGAGAACTAATACCCAGTCCACTCTCTGGCCTCTCTCTACATGTACACATGGTTTTTGAACATTGTAATGTGGGAAATAATGGCAAATATAGTATCAAATGATCAAACACTGTTTCTGAGCCTTTAAAGAGAGTGATAAGTGGTTATTCATCAGGTTATTTAATACACTAAAACTCCTTTTGGTCAGATAAGGAATATATTCCATGGTATCGATTAGATACATGTAATATTTTGGGTACTATGAGGCTTGGCTCATTCTTCAAGGTTTTTATTTCTCTTTTGAATTTTTGCCAAGCCACAGAGCATGACTGGCAAGAATCTCCATCACTGCTTTATTTTTTTCCATCCTTTATTCCAACAAATCTTGCTTGCCGCAATGCCATCCGTTATGACGCCAGAGGGTTACATGGGAGACTGCAGCTACATTTGCTTAACACTCTAAAACACCTCGAGAAGTGTTGGTAAAATTGACATGAAATGCATATTTAATAACCTAAAATATCTTTGTGAACATTTTTTCAATAATCTCTCTTTCGCTCTATTTCATCAAAGCAAGCTTGGTGGCAGAGCATTGTGTTAGTGCCACAAAAATGTTATGTGAATCAGATCCCCGTGGCATGTTTTTGTTAGAAAAAAGATCTCAAAATGTGGTATTCCTGGTCATATTGTCAGCTGACTTGAATCTTTTGTCCTTTGCTATGTTTGTTGGTTGTAGATCAGCAATGAGCTAAATACTTTGTAATTCTATCTTTGTAACTTTGTAATTCGCCAAATCTTCAACTGTATAATATCCTGTCATAATCTTCCCACTCTTGATGGGAGAATTAGCTAGCAGTTTCACACAGCTAATATTCACAATGACAATGATGTTAGATAGTAGTCTACCAGCTGGACAATGGAGAAACCAGACACTGGAAAATAGAAACAGATATCCAGTGAAAGAGAAGATGTGTGGATGAAAAAAGAATAGAATCTTTGATGTTTCTCTTCTCAGTTTTGCCTTGCTATGTTAACCACAGTGATGTTAGTGGGGTTTTATTTAACCACAAACTCCCACGCCTTGGAGGAGATTTTGTTCACAATAGTAACAAAAATAGTAAACATATAGCCAGAGGTCTAGCCAGTATACACATGCACACTATATTAAATGTTGGAAAGGACTTTTGTTCTTTTCGTTTTGCTTCAAAACACTCGATATGGGCAATGCGCAGGCAAGTTTTCAGAGCTATTGTACAGTTGTTGGATTCACAGCACTAAGCAAGTTGGAAACATTCACATGTAAATGGGAATGATCGGAGGACCTTGTCAGTTTTAGGGCCCTCTTCTGCCTGCAAACTAAATTGCAATTGCAATTAAACCAATGACAAGCCTTCAACTCCAACCCAGCTGACCTTAACCCTCTGCTAACACTTTATACATCTCATGGGTTGCTGAACACTTCTGTTCAGGCTGTGCTTCATTCTGGTCTGAATAAATGAAAGCAAAATTTCGTAACGTACAAACGAGGTAAATCCTTTAGATGGTAATATTACTACATAAGGGTATGAAGTGTTATTGAAGTTCTATGAATATTAGAAGTCTAAAAATACTTCTTCATATCCATAGAGCCCTTGCATTCCATTTATACTTGCTCCTTTGGAACTCTTTTGAACTAACAGCCGTCTAATCATTAGATCGTTAGATCAGTGGGTAAGTGTTTAAAATCTTTTAAGTCAAAATGGTCCCAAAATGAGCCCAGAGGAAATGGGGGGGGAAGCAAAAAGCACTTGTCTTTATCTGAAAATGACTTTAATATTATTTTAGTATTACATATTATTATGTTACTTTATTTAAGGCTATACAAATACAATCGCTGTCCACTTTATTAGGTATACCATCACATTCACCCAGTTATCTAATCAGCCAATCATGTGGCAGCAACACAATGGGAAAATTCATGCAGATATAGGTCAAGAGCTTCAGTAAATGTTCACATCAAACAAGAGACTGAAGAAAGCGCATGGTCCTTGTGACTTTGATAGTGGCATGGATGCTTGTATCAGATGAGTATTTTATAAAATATAAAATTTTTAATATATTTTATAAAATAAAATATGTTTTTTATAAAATAATCTCCTGGAATTTTACACAACCTAAATGGTGTATAGGTTGGGTATTAAAGTGACCGCTTGAATGTATTTCTCTGTAACAAGTGCTGTGTAATATGACTTGGATCATGCTGAATATAAATTGATACATATGTTAGGACCTAGATGTTTTGCTTGGTTTAAATATGAAGGGCTCTTTCCCATTTGTTGATCGGAAGTTAGACAGTATAATGTACCTCTGGCTGATAATTTTACATAGTTTGAAGAGACTTACATTTTCATTACTGGCATTTAGCAGACACCCTTATCCAGAGCAACTTACAATCTCGCTGTATACAACTAAGCAATTAGGGGTTAAGGGACTTGCTCAGTGCTTAGCTTGGTGGACTAGGGTTTCAAACTCACAACCATTCGATCAGTAGTCCAACACCTTAACCACTAAGCTACCACATCCCTTCTTAAATGTCCAAATGTGGGCATTGTGGTGCAGCTAAACTCAGTTTCTTAATTTTTGGAGAAATGAGGAGTACAGTAATGTGAAATGTGTATGGCTACATGCAGACATGTGTAATACTTGTGTGCTATAGCTTTTTGACTTTTGCTAGCTTAGTCAGTGTAAGCTCTTAATGTTATAACATCTTGTACCAACAAAAAAACCCTCTTGACCTCATGTTAGAACATGCAGATTATATAATATAATCTCTTAGCCAAGATGTTTTGCTATAGGCTTTCATAATGCCTACACGGTGATCTGGATGACCATGAAAATGACCTTTAAAACTACAACAATACAGTACATGTAGACAAGTAAATAGGACCCTACACAATTTATACATACTTTTAGAAAATCTCATCTGTCCTTTTATTTTAGTTCACCCTCTGTGATGGATCTCTGATCTGTCTTTCAGTAGTGAGAATTGCAGTTAGACTTCCATTTCGAGTATAGACAAAGTCCTTATCAATTACACTCACATAATGGCTACTGTATTGATCGATTCGAACACTAGGAGTTGGACAGGAGACGCAGCTGCAGCCACAGCGAAGAAGGCTATAAAAGGAAAGAGAGAGAAAGCATAGAGATTTTCTGGTGTGCTTTTTCAGAATGGCTGATTAGGAGTCTCATAGAGGGTGATTTTAGAAGCCAGGCACAGGGAAGAGATGGGTTAGTGACAGATACTGTTTGATTTTCGCTGTCAATCTCCTCCCTGAGTGGCAGCACTGGCTTGCTATCATGCCATACCATAACTGAGTGGAAGCAGGCTCTGTGTGTGTGTGTGTGCGCTCACCTTGTGTGTGTGAAGGACTTGAGGACTGAAAGGGAGAGATTTTATGTGTGAGCTAGACAGAGGTGGAGATGATACAGTGGTGTGATGAGGTGATGATACTACAAGTTATTATCTTCACATTCTAATCAAATTTGAATTCAGTTTGGTTATTGGCCCACAAATAAGTGCTAGTATTATCCAAAATATTCTCGAAAACCATTTGCATTACACAGAGACAAACGACCACCATGCAGCCATCCAATTCATGGCATTTCCCCCAGTGATGAGCACCGTAATGTCTCCAGGGCAAGAAAGGCCTGTTTCCTTTTCCCCCTCTCTAATGGCGGGACACGCTGAGTGTTAATTACAGGATGCAGTGATTTAAGTTGTCAGTTTTACCATCGTAGAGTTGCAGCTGTGGGCTTTCTCTCATTTCTTTTCTACTCCCTGCAATGATCTCTCTCACACATCCACACACACCATATAATCTTCATGTTTACTCTGGGGCCAAGCTCCGGCCGACAGGCAAGAAGATAATCCTGCTATGGCATGGGGAGTCAGGTTTGTTGGAGGAAGCACTTTCAGAGAGAGATCCAGCCAACACACACACACACACACACACACACACTGAGTGAATTAGTTCCCTCAGACAGACTAAGTGTTTGGCAGGACTTTTGTTCTTCTTCTTGTTTCGCTTCCAAACACTTGGTACGGGCAACTGGCAGGCGAGTTTTTTGAGCTATTGTACAGTTGTCGAGTTCATCACCCCAACAGAGAATCATTTATCAATCCCAAGAATTCATAGCTCGGAGCATGTCAGAAACATTCACATACAGCATCTTCCCATATTGCCAGACATGGCCAGGAAGTGGAATTAAAGGAGAAGTTTGTCATTTCTAGAAGCAGCTGCTGTCCAGCAAAGTGATCTACAACTGCATTTAAAACAATGACAAGCCTTCCAAGCCTTCAACCTATTCCACAACTATTATGGACAGTGTTTATACATATACAGTATATATCTTCTTAGCTGCCTTTTCAGGTAAAAATACACAGATTTTATGTGCATCTCTGTTCAGGCTAAGCTGGAAAAAAATAAGAAAGCCTGAAACAAAGAACGTAGGATTAAAAAATATTGTTATAAGGTATCTTGTGAAATTCCAGCATCCTAACACCGCATTTACATGTTGCTCGTTATAAACTATCTTATAAAGTCAATTTAAAAGTAAGATTATTATATATAAAAAATGAAGTTCTCTGGCAGTCCTGGAATTTGGAACTAAAATCTTTTGAATGATCTGATCAGTAGGTAAATGGTTAAAAAAAAAAAAAAACACTAACCACTGAGCTACCACTACCCCTGCAGGTATGCTAGCTAATTAGCGGGTGGATGACAACAGGCGCTAATTAAGATTCGTGTCTATTTCCTCTGCTCGTTCAGCCACTGTTCTAGCGAATAAGCCTTCTGAATACAGATGATTTATGTTGATATGGAAATGGTAGAGGTCTATTGTGTGAAGTCTGGGAGCTCAGGTTTGCTATTTTTGCCCTCCATCTCCTTCCCACTGCGACTGGCAGCGCCTCCATTGTGTCACAATAAGCCTGAACCTCAGCTAATCAATAGCCCATCAGCAGCTAGAGAGTGGAGACCTGGTGTTTGTGAACAGTGAAATACACCGCTATACCCACACACACACACACACATACACGCATAGAAACGCACACACCTGATCTTGTTCTTCTTCTGTAATTGTTCTGAGGTTACTGTGCACTTTTTCACATTCACTTCAGACACCCTTCAGACATGCCATTGTCTAGAGACATTTTACTTTCTAGCTAAAAAGGTTTACGGAGAAGAGGAAGAAAAACACCCTGCAGGTATCCAATTAACAATCAACTGTTCAAACATCAGGAATGTTACCCTACCTGCCCTTATACAAGCTATGTGCTTGGTAAAGTTTAGTTGAAGTACTACTGTACTAAAAAAAAAAATAGGTTTTTCATAAGGTATGGAAAATGGCTAACAACACTTCTGCACATTATTTGGACCCAGTACACATAAATACTCACACAGCAATAAAAACATTCTAAGCAAGCATTTGAAGGTTACTGGAAAGCTAAGGTCAGCAGAAAGATAAAGACTTATGTTTGCCATATTTTTTCACTATCCCCTCAGATCTCAAGAGGGGCAAAAAAAAATGTCGTCCAAGAAGGATCGTCTCCTTTCTGATGGGTCCCAAGGTGTCCTGGAATCATCATAAGATCAGGATATTTTATTCTTCTTGTTACTTTTTTTTGCCCCTTGTAGTTTTATACTGTTAATTCAGTTCCTTGGTTGAATGTGCAAGATTTTTGCACAGAAAATTCAATATGCCTAAGGCTTGTGCAAATTAGCATGAAGAAAAGGATTTATTAACTATTTATTTATGTATGACGTTAAAGTAAATCCCAGGGATATAGCAACGTGTTCAGAATGACTCGGGATAGAGAAGCAGCCGGGAGTGTTTTGGTGCGTGTTTCTTTATGTCCTTGAGAATGATAATGGTAATGGTTGTACTAGCTGCAAGTGATATCTCCAGAGGTTTGAATTATAAACAAAATTTTAGTATAAACTACTTTTATAATTGGGGCACAATATGTGTTAACTGTACTTAAGATCATTTACATTGGGAAAACAAGGTGGCCAGTGAATCTCAGGTCTCTTGAAAGCAATAATGTTCTACAGTAATGATGCTTAGACGTTTCTCTGTCTAGGTCTTTTGCTTCAAATATGGCGATTTAATTTGGTATGAATTTTGTATTTATTTAGAACTGAACTGAGGGCAAGAAGCCTTTATTATCACCACACATACATTACAGCACAGTGGAATTCTTTTCCTCACATATGCCAGCTGAGGAAGTGCAGGAGCAGTCCCTGGAGCAGGGAGGGTTAAGTGGAGCTTGGTGGTGCTGGGGCTTGAACCCCGATCCACAACCCAGAGCCTTAACCACTTGAGCCACCACTGCCCTAAGCTGAACCTCTAATAGACACCACATGAGAGCATTACACTAACTACTGTGCTACAAAAGCAAATTTTTTTGTTGATTTCGGTTGCTCACAGCTACAGGGTCAGAACTCATGGTCAGCTTCTTGGGTGCTCCTGTAGCAGTTAAGGTAAGAGCCATGGAAGGACAGGACTGGTATACTGCTGCCTTCAGGCTTTTTCTTTTGTAGCTTTGTTTCTTGAAAGAGTACAGATCTCTCTTCCTTTCCTCCATCTGTAAAAAATGCCTTTGAGAAGATGGAGAAGCACTGGTGCATGGGCACGATGCCTGCTTTGTCTGGTCAGTTGGTAGAAGGCAAATGTGTACGGTCATGGTGTTTGTTATTCCCGGTCAGTTGGTAGGATTGTGTGACAGCTGCTCCATATCTTGGCTAGTAAAGACGCTGGTGTTTGATCCTAGCACTGGGTGGGGAAAGTCCCTAAGGGTATCTCTTGGCAGTCAAACTCTCTCTGTGAAGATACAGTGTATGCAGTTGTAGCTGCCTGGTATACACACACACATACACACTTACATACTCTATGTGCACTTGCTTCATACACCCACACACCCTGAAGTGAATATCAGGATCTTGACCATCAAGAGCAAGGACAAGACTAGCAAAAATACCATGACTTTCTTTGCATTTTTTAAATCAAAAGGGCATAGATACCACTTGGTGGTTTACCATGTCTAAAAATGGAAAATTAAATTTATTTCTGTCAAATTATTTGGCTCTTGAAGGCATATGAGTTATTTTTTAAATTGGTTTGTATATAATTTGTTAGAAGACCTGCTAACAACACAGACTCCAGGTTTGTTCATGTTCTGACCTTCTCTTCCTATGCACAGATCCACCAGAAGTTCAAGTCATGGTAGCACAGTGATCTCTCCATTCTCTCTCCAGTCTTGGAGAGATTCTGTACTCTTATGACCTGTTTATGACAACCTATGACCTATTGTTGTCCAAACTCATTGCTTTCTTTCCCTGAACAGCATGGGAATGAAATACAGTTGCCAGAGAGTCTTATTCCAGCTGTCAGAGGACATGGGAGATGGAGAGGCACTGATGCACAGGCATGGTGCCCGCTATGCTGGGTCAGTTGATAGGAAGCATTTTTCTACAGATATGGTGTATGTTAATCTGAGACAGCTGCTCCATTACTTGACCTGTAAAGATGCTAGCACAGGACGAGGAAAGTCCTGAAGGCTATTTGAGAGCGGATATATTCAGTTGCATCTGCTTAGAATATGCACATTTGTACAGCCACACACACCCTTGCATCTGCCTAATAAATGCATATTTCTACAGCCACCCACACACCCTTGCACATAACCGTACACCTGACAACCAAACACAGGGACAAGGCATGATAAATATAATGAATATGTGATAAATATGAAAAAGAAAACAGAGATGGCTGCGAGCAAACATCAGGCATTAATTTGTATAACAATAGGAAAAATCATTGATGTTAGATTTTGAAGATTATGAAGTTCTATAGGCGTTTGGTCATTTAATAAAGACAACACAACTTGACTTGAAGATTAGATAATAGTCTTTAGGTCTTACGAGACATTTTACACCAGTTCACACATCCAGACTTCAGAATCCAGGTCCCAGCCATGATGGGATAAGACAGAAACACTGGTATTCCTGCAGGCTTACTGTTCTAGTGCTTCTAGTAGTGGGATTTGAATCACAATCTTCTCCTCATGGGCACAGATCCTTGAACAATTGCTTCTGTTCATTTTCAACACCGGTACAGGCTTCAAAGCCAAGTGGAAAACTAAAATTTTTGAAAAACTTCCACCATTTAAGTCTATGACAAAAACTCCAGGGACAAGTTGCACTCAGTTCGCTTTGGAAGTCAGGGTGTAAAGTCAGCCTCGAACCAGACACTGAGAGCAGATAGTTTACAACTAGCGCAGTGTGAAAGCTGGGTTGCACCATGGACACATAATGTACAATGTATGTACTCTTTTCTAAAGTGATAACAGAGTGATATATTCCAATCAGAAACATGATCCAGCATAAACAGGAAATAATGTCTGCATGATCGAAGTGGCTTGACACATCCCAGTGATAAACTATATTTATGCTAAACTTTTATGGTGTATTGCACCAATATCTCAATTTAATGTCATTTTACTACATGATGTAAAAACAGCTAATATTCATCTTAATTGTTCAAGTACCTTCAGTACCCACATGATGAAATGCTCGTAAAGAAAAAGAAAACAAAAAAGATTCATAGCTGCTCTTTTTACTTTGCATATATAAACCTTGTTCACTTTGAACCAACTCACATAGTAATTTTATTGATATATGATGAACATTGCACCTAATAGTGGGTAGGTGCAAGTTTTAAACTGTAACCATATTAAAACTATGCCATTTGGTGCAACAATTTATATCATGACAGAGCTTATGTTCTACTGGTGCAACAACCTTTAGAGCTATGATTAAAAAAGTTATACCTATTGGGTTACAAAGTGCTGTATACACCTGTACACTGCCTGTGGAATAGAAATCGACTTATTGGACATTTACCATCAGGATAAATAAATGAATTATTTTGTGGCCGCATATCTGATATAAAATTAGTGCTTTCAGTGTGAGACGTTTTTACCTCTGTTTTGGATAACCTCCCACAGAATTTTAGTGGTTGAAGATAACCTTCCAATTTTACACATTTTTGAACAAGAACCTGTGGCATCTCAGAGAGCTGAAAGAAGTCTGATATCACCATTTACTTTGATAATAGAATAATTTTTGTGAAAGAAATCTGTTTTGGGGGACAAATTTTACCCCTAGTAGAATAGTAGAACAAATTCGAGTGTCTACTTTCATATGAGCCATTAAACACCACTGTGTGTTGTGACATGACAAAGAAATTCAATGCTGAAAACGGACACAACAAAACAAGATTACATTTCTTGGTCTCAGGTAAGAGTTAACACGCTAGAAAGTAGTTTGTTCTGTGAAGGAATCTTCAATATTCATCAGTTGGTCAATATAAAACATCTCAAAATCATGACAACATTTGGTCCATTGTTTGGGTTTCTCTGGCAACAGGTTCAAACTTGTAATATCTGCTTGCAATGTAGATAAATCTGTTGCAAGAATTTGCTTTTCAGAGGTCAGCATAGGTAGCAGCGCTGTCACTGATTAAAGTTTTTTAACCACTAAGGCAGTGGGTTGACGATTAATGGATCACATCTATTCATGCTGGCAGAATGTCAGCCTGTGAACATTTTACAGAAATGGTTACTGCTAATCATGGATATTCCATGGTTGACCTGCCTTTCTAACTGTTTCTTAAGTGCTTTCTAGTCTTGGGGGTTATAAGTAAGTTGTGACGTTCCCTGGTCTTTCTGGTCAAGGCCTGCATAGAAATGTAGCAGTCGAAACCTGAGCACTATCCGCTCCGAGGTATCATATTCAAAATGAAATTAACTGGAGAGTGTAAGAAACAATCTGTGCATTTAAATGGCTCATAAATCCTGAAATACAGGCTGACTTGTGTACATATACAGATCTTGATCTTAGCCGTGTTCATTGTGATTGAATTGAGTGACAGATATTGTAGCTGCTTGAAGAGCCGCAATGTGACGAATGTCAAACTGAAATTGAATATCAGCAGGCCGTTTGGTAAACAGTAGGAGCTTTCGAACACCAAAAAGAAGAATCTGAAAGCAATTTATCGGAATATTCTGATACGGTTTCAAGAAATCGAACGTGTTGAAAACCTTTATAACAAGTCAGGAGTGAGTAGAATTTCTTATGTTGTTTTTTTTTATTGAAATTTATGTATGTAGTTGTCAGTTTGACTGCCCTGAAAAAGTAGAACAGATGGCACATTTATCCATTTTTTGAATTGAGTCCAATTTAAGGGGAAAAAAAAAAAAAAACGCTTGGATGACACTGCTCTGATGTGTAAACTGCTAGGTCCAAAATAGGTGTAAAAAAGTATAAAAAAAAAAAAATTACATTTTTCTTCATTCTGAACCTCAATCATGAGAAAACGAAGCAATCCAAGAAAATTACAAAGTGCAATTAATAATCATTTTGAAGGTGGAAATTGACAAATCGTTGGTTGTAGTGTGTGTGTGTGTATATATGTGTGTGAATATAAAATACTCACATTTGAAGGGAAAAAAAACAAGTTTCTAAAGAAAAAGGGCTTGGAATAAATCAAATCAGGTACAAAAAACGTGATTTTTATATGAAATACATATACATAGATGTTACTGAATATTAAATGATACTCTATATAGTGTATATAGTGCACTACGAAGCTTAAAAGAAGTCATTTAGGATTCTGCATGACTTTAGTACAAATGCAAATATTTCTAAGTAAGATGGTGGAAGGTTCAAGATGGTGGTTTTATGATGGTGAATCCCAAACAGCTAAAAGAGTAGAAATCAGAAAAAAAAAATACAAATAAACAAACACTACATTCTATGATACAATGATATTACCTCCTGATGATGTTCAATTTTCACGTTCTATGATTCATGCTTGTTTTGTCTGCGGTAGTATAAACTTATTACTACTATTATTCTCATTCATTTTTGAAAACATTTGAATACTAAAGATCGAGAGGACGTCCTAGTCAGCGCTAGAAGGAGTTAAATTGCGGCTTGCGTTGTTGTATTATGTTTCTCTTCCACACGAGCGCCTCTCAGACTGATGACTCCGGGCTCCATTTGGAGCCTGTGAACTGTAGGCAATTTCAAATGAGGCTAAAACCCTTCATGTTGCTTTCGCCCTAAATTAAGGTACCTCATGCGGAGAGCGGGGCTGCAATTCAACAAATGCTTCACAGCATCGCTGTCCTTGTTTGCAAATGTTTGCTCAACTCCTTCAAGTATTCTCTGTCTTCGGAGGTCATTAGAAAGCCGCATGCTTCTCTTTTTCCTATCTTTTGTGTCCTGCAGCATCATTAATGAGCCATGAATACGTTTGCTTTCTGAGTCAGGGAAAAAAGATGTTTTGATGCTCTAACTTCGTCGTCTTTCCTATTTCTTTCCCTTTCTTCCATCTTAACAAGTTCTCTGCCTAACCCTGAGCATATTTTATTTTTTTTTTTACCAACATTTGTGTGTTTTTTGCAGCTAGCAGTTTATGCACACATAAACAAGGTGAGGGCAAAAAGATGAGAAGTGCCTCTCGATTTCCTTCCGGGCTGAGGACATTTTAAAGACGTATGGATGGGTAAATTTGTGAGAACTAATGTTGAGAGGGAAGGTTCCATGAGGAAGAATGACGGGCGAGATGACAGGTGAATATTGGGGAACAAAACATTCTATTTTTCAATGTCAATACATCTTCATATCGCTTCAGGCCGGCCTGCGCCGCCTCTTGTATCCGATCTCCACTTTTCTCTGCAGTACATCTCTGGAAATGATTTTTCACCCTAGGACTATTCGTAAATGTCAGCGAAACCTGTCGTCACAGCGCAACACCATATTAAACACTGTCAGGTAAAGCTACGAGCAGTATTTTTAAGCTACCTCATATTTTTCACTAGATGAATGATTCATGGACGACATGCCAGTTTGATTTATTGTCATTTAGCTGATTTTTGAATCTGGTGTATTGAGATTTGATTTGATTGACACATTGACTGTAATAGAAATCATCAGTATGAATTCATTTCCTATTTAATTTTCGAGGAATATCAGTGAACCAATATTCAGCTTTCAAGCTCACTTTTTCTGCTTAATTAGTTACTGTGATTTCTTCTTAAAAATATCTGGCAACACCAGACTACTTTTAAATAGTGGCCATCTGAGTTATCTGGTAGATGACCAGTCATACAAGTCAACAAATGTGAGAGATTCTTTTGTACTGTCACATTTTTACTTGCCACTTCGCCAAAGAACCTTTTTTCAGTCTAGTCTCAATATTTCTGCTTTTTTCCTTGATGCTGAATGTATGTGTTTCTGCGGTGGACAAATCAGTAATCCTGACCATATCTCATATTTTGGTTGCCTTGTAATCCAGTGGACTAGATTAAAACCTGGCAGCAAAAAAATAATGTAAAAAATAAAAAAACATATATATATATAATATTGTATTATATGTAGTATTTTTTTTGTGTGTATTTAAATTTTCTTTGTCTTTTGGTAGATAATATTGCTTCTTTCTGGAAATTAAAGCGTAAAATTAGCAGAATAATCTGCCAACAGAACAAAATAAAAGCTACAGTAAAAAAATATATATAATCTTATATTTAGATATTGAAATCTTATAATAAGAAATTGTAGATCATTCTGACTTGAATTAAGATATCACTCGCTAGATTTTTTGCTATGAAAACTTTCAGATTCAAATCTAGCTAGGTTTTTTTTCTCTACGATGTTTGTTGTGCTAGCAGAAGTGGTTTCAAAAACAAATCATATAACACTCTTCAAGATACTGAAGAAACTTGCGGCCAGAAACAAGAAATGTACAAGAAAAAAAGATATCAGACGGATCTTGGCACATGTGCAAAGCTTCTGAGATTGTTATTAGCCATAAAAATGGCTCCAGACACGATCAAACAATCCATCCATTGTCTTTACAGGACAGGTAGAATCTTCTTCACACCTCACAGAGTCTTCCATTTTTATAGTATGCAACGTGAAAGATGTAGTAGTTTATTCCTTCTGACAGATTTTTACTTTAGTCTAGGTGAGTGTGTTTTAACAGCACAGAAATATAAAAGGAAAAATAAGGGCGGTGGGACATTTTAAAAAGCGAGAATCGGTGGTGCCTGACAACACAGCTGGATCGCCTTTGTTCATCCTAAAATGGAGAGGATTAAAAAGTAGACGCCTCTGACTCTGTTTGAAAGGGATGTGAAAGTGTGATTTGTACTTGAACAGGAGGGACAAAGGGCTTGTCATAAACTGAGCAGATAGGGGGGAGTGGGTGAGAGAAAGCACTTGATGAATCATTTATGTTTGGATGAATGTGCATGTCGCTTTCCAATTGTGACCAATGGGCTTTTTTTTTTTTTTTTTTGTCTAATTGGCATTTTATTTTTGGCCAGCGTGTCTCATGGGAAAGAGTGCACAGTAGATTGGGGAAAAACTGTAAGTGACAGTAAACAGAAAAGCATCTGTGGCCTTTCATCCTGACCCAAAGTGAATTTCTCTAAATATAAATATTAAGCAAACACAAATTTGAAAGAGTAGAAAAGAGTGCTAACCCCAGCTGTAACGTAAATGGTAATCTTTGTACCGTTATGAGATGTGTTGAGTTTATATTCACTCTTGTTAAAGCTAATTTAATTGCACATCCAGTACTTATTTTTTTCTTTTGCCAAAAAAAGAATATGCAACATAAACACAAACATGAGAATCCATATTTATAGCGTTCGCACACTCTCAATGTGTTACGTGACTCCCAGAGCATCAAGCTGCTTGCGCTAGTTCATTGTTTTCGATGTGCTTTTGTATATGTTTGGCCATGTGTCTCTGCCCTGATTCTGTCATTGGTTGTTGTCTGTCTGTTTTGGGTTAATTCTGCGATTAATTTGTCTACCCTGCTATGCCTTAGCATATTTGTCAATTGTACTGTGTAGTTCTGGGCATTTCTGTTTTTTTTGCTTCATTTTCAACTCATGCTAACATTTGGTGGTTTTGTTTCTGGATTTTCCTTATTCATTAAAGTGCACAATATATGTGTATTGACCCACATTATTGATTTTAACTAAGATTCTTGCATAGGCTTTTTACACACACTTGTCCAGCCTGATTTTCTATCACATTGTTGTTGTAATTGTGCATTTTTCTTCTTTGTTATGAATTTGTTTTGGAATAAATGAAAAAACAGTTCTTTTGGTATGTATTACCTAATGTCAGGTGATGAAAAAACCTATACAGATGTTGTATTTCTACATGCAAGGGAGCTTTCATCACCCGTCTGCCATTTGGAAGCGAAACGACAGAAGGGTGACGAAAGTGTTAGACAGTGCTCTGCATCAAAACACCGACCGAGGAAAAATCTTTTGGAAATACGGTGTTTCATCCCTCCAGTACAGTTCCAGAGAACTATCTATACCAAACACCTTTCTAAAACACTTTATGTTGTTTTTTTTTCTTCCTTTAATTCGTCACCCATCCATATTTCCTGATTCCTCATCCTAAATCCTAAGGATAATAATAGGCCTCCAATCGGAACTGAAAGCCATCTCCTTCAGGAAAAGATGTCGGTTTTGAGATCAAACCCCTTTTGAGTTAAAGGGGTGGATGAGTTTAGGAGATGACACGGTTTGGCAAAATGACTTTGGACGCTCAGTGGGTGTAATGACCTGGCCGGGGTGTGTCTAAGGGGACCACAAAAGGCTAGCTGAGGTTCTGGGTCATGTCTGGGAGAGTCATGGCCAACAGCTGTCTCTCAGGAGAGGTCTTAGTAAGCGCTGCCCTTTGTTGTGTAGTGTAGTGTGAAAACTGCAGTATGCCTCAGAGAGAAAGGGAGAGAAAAGACAGTGATGGTCAAACAAAAAGAAAAATAATAACAGCATCCACTTTATTATTATTTTTTTTTACCGGAAACCTCAAATATGAATGAATGGGAGAAGATATTTAGAATTTTTTACCCATGTTAAAGTAAGACAAACCATGCAGCACCCATGACACCGTGACCCCGTTTACAATTGGTTGTTTCATGCTTCTAGAGTTTCAGTATTATATCTGGGTGGAGATTACCCACATAAAAACGACAGGGTAAATGCACCCAAGACACGTTGTAAAATTGAGTTATATCTGTCTCAAACCACGGCAGGAGGTCTGAGATGCATTTCAGCCATGTTATATAAGAATAAATGTATCTGCATAACATCAGCAATACATGATACTGACACCCAAAACTCCTTAACTATAAATATGTGAGGCACAAAACATTTATGAAGCAACGAAATGTTTATTGAGTTAATTTGCATATTAACGTGCCATATAGATACCTATAGATCAACCGGAGACAAATTATACTATAGATGTGAATGCATCAGTAAATAATCTCTTCTTGGTAGTCTATATATTCGTCACCAAAGAACAGCTGCTGTAATCATCAAGACTTTTATTCACTATCTGCTTGAAATATACATCTCTATTTGAATCATATTTGTATTAATATTAGTGGTATTATGGCGAACTACAATACCCATCAGCCCGTGCATATTTCTTTGGCTCACAAATCACTCTCTCTCTTATTTCTCATTTCAGCTTGATTTGCACCACTAGTCTGGCATAAGTTCTGGTTTCTGCGTACTTCTTGGTGATGCTACTGTTGATGGGTTTTGTTTGTCACTTCCATAGCCTTTTTCATAGTCTGTAGATTTTGAGGTTTCAGCTTGTAATCACCAATTTGTTGGGGTTTTTTTTTCCCATTATGCACCAGAAATTTTACACTTTTACACATTTACACTTGCATCCACTCCCTCTGTAAATTTTTTGTGTAAATTGTTTATTTGTGTGGCACTTTTAAAAATGGACATTGTCTCAAAGCAGCTTCATAGAAACATAGAAAATATATCAAGTTTAGTTCATATTTATCCCTAATTGTAAAGCCCTGACAGATAGCATGACAAAGGGATGCACACAAACCAGAACTTAAATAATGGAGGTGAAACAGGAGTGAGTGATTAGTGAGACATGTGATGAGGAAACCTGCAAGGGCTGATGGGTAACGTAGTTCAAGCATAACTAATACTACTTGAAAAAGTTCATTAATATCCCAATATCAGCTAATACAATTTAAACACGATTCTATATCATACCTTCCAGTAAGCCAACAAGAGATTATCATATTGTGTAATAAAAGTGTTTTACTATAACGTTAAATATAACCAGCTTTCACAGAAATATGATGAATGTCCTTTGTGTAATCGATGTTCGTGTTCACACTGGCAGGAAATATTGATGAAGGCGATGGAAAATGAGATTTTGCCTTTAGGTGTGGTCTCAGTTCCTGCTTCGAAATGCTGCACTCACAACCTACACATGTGGATTCACTACAAATGCATGTATTTGTGACGAGAGCTCATGTTAGGAAAATGCTGCCACTACAGTGTACAGTGAGAGAAGGCACACTTAGAAATAGGACAGTCCTCAGGAGGAGACATAGTGAATACGCATACTGTTATATGGACTTATGGTCCTAAAGGTATACAAGCTAAATGCATTTCTTTTGCTACGGTGTATATTTATCAAGAAAATAGATTTACTAACACTTAACATAGAGTCGATATCCCTAACGCATTATAATTCTTTAACTAATAGTTCTTCGTGAGCACAAACCCTAATAATGTTTACATTTAGCAGACGCCCTCATCCAGAGCGACTTACATTTTATCCCACTGAACCATTGAGGGTCGGGGGGCCATTCTAAGGGGCCCAGTGGTGGACCTGGGATTCAAACCCACAACCTTCTAATAGGTATATACTGATATGAATTGAATAGCCCTTATAAATACTAAAAAAAAAAAAAAAAATCATATACACTCAACTGTATAATTGTTCTTAATCGAATTAATAATCATTAAAATGATTCATAATTCAATCAAGTTGTAATGCAAGTGTGAGTATTCCTTACAGTGTCATGTGGTTTATTAATGAACCTGAAACCATTATCAACATTTAAAATGTCATCATTAAGTGCTTCCAGAAATGACAAGGACACATATATGTAGTAACAAGTTTTAGAATAAAACATCCGTCATTTTTCTCTAATATGTCTATGTTAATTATATGACCGTGTCTTTGTAATCAATCTGAATGCAATTCATCTTAATTAATTAAAGCGGTTAAGTGTTTCTATATTGCATTACAAAAACAAGGTTAATAGTGTCTTAGAGCTGATGATCAGGAACAATTTAGCTTATTCACTTTACTTAAAGTATGATTACATTTTGTAATGTTCAATGTTATAATTGATGACTGGACAAAGACATTCCAGTTTTTGGTGAGTGTGCGCCTACTATAGTCTTCTAGATTCTTGATCTTGACTAGCAGGAGTGGAACCAGGTGTGATCTTCTGCTGTTGTAGTTCATCCACCTCATTGTTCGATGTCTTGTGTTTTCTGAGATGCTTTTCTGCACACCACGGTTGTAAAGGGTGGTTATTAGAGTTACTAGATCCTTCCTCAAAGCTTGAACCATTTTGTCCGTTCTCCCCTGACCCTGTGGAATTGAAGCTTGCTGGATGTTTTTTTGACTATGTAAACTCTCGAGACTGCTGTGTGTAAAAATCCCAGGAGTGGAATATTTTCTGAAATATTCAAACCATCCCCAACAACCATGAAACCGTCACTGTCACAGAGATCTGATTTGTCTGATGTTTGATATGAATATTAACTGAAGCATGATTGTAGATGATTTTATGCATTGTGCTGCTGCCATAGGATTGGCTGATTGGATAACACACACACACACAGTACTGCACATTGCACTTATCTTACAAACTACTAAATAGTGGACTTATCCCTTTTAAGCTCACCTGTTTCAGCAGTCGGCTGCATAAGGGATTGTTAACTATGCATTGATCGCCTAGATAAACCGAATGAGAAGAGAGAATGAAGGACAGGGTGAGAGGGAGAGATAGAGAGAGAGAGATAAAAAAGAACAGATACTCCCCGAGCGCATGGTCCTCATGTGGTTACCATGGAAACCGTCTTCTTGGACCGGGAGAGCTGAGCGTTTTCATATGAATACATCAGAAATGCTAGTGGGCTAAAAATGCCAAATTACAGGGTGCATTGTAATCCAGTGCTTATTGTTTTCTTCTCATAATTGCATTGTTTCAAGTCCCTTTTTTGGCACTTGTAGACTTTGCCGCTGCTGCATGTAACGCTGAGATAATTTTATTCACAGCGTTGCGCTTCTGCGAGGTCCTGGCTGAGACGACACTGGTGTTGTCAGATGCAATAGATCCATCAAGAGGATTTTTTTATTTTTATTTTTTTTACCATTTCATCTGAGTGTAAACTGTCCACTCTGAGGTCACAAGGTGGCATGTAACAATTCATTTCTATTTTTTTTTTTTTTTTTTTTAAACGTGTGCAATTGTAAATTCCATACGGTTATGGAAAGACTTCGACAGTCAAATTAGAAAGGTTGATAATTATCTAAAATTACTGTTTCAGTTTACACAAAGAGAGCTGCCTTGTCATATTTTTAACCCAGTGGGACGTCCATTAGTCCCCCCCCCCTTTTTTTTTCATTTTCATTATTTTAGGACACATTAATGGAATTACGAATCACGGCTCCCACTATTTCTCATGCAAAATAATGAAGCCATGTCCGAGGATCAAATTAATTTAATTGGGCGTTAGTCTCCAACCTAGTGGAATTAGAATAGCTTGTGATTGCTATTCAGACCTCACAGTTAAAATATGCAGGCTTAGGTGCTGAATAGCATTTCAGTAGTTTCCGAGTGGATGAAGTGGCACGCTCGTCTTTCCACTTTGGAGGGTAGATAAACACCAAAATATCGTTTGTCAAAACAGTGCATAAAAATAAAAAGACACCTCCTGGGAACACTTCATTTGGATTCTGTTGTTAGAAATAGCCTAGGTAATTATTTGCAGTCAAATATCTGTAGGTAGGAGGAGGTAACCATTTGTTTTCTATGAAAGAACCAAGCCCTAAATGAGAGTCTCGTATAATTGCTAAATTCACCGCACGATTTCCCCAGAGGCTGGCATTTATTTCACCTAAAGTAAGCGAGCTGCCAGCGGCTTTGCGGGCGAAACAATTACCATCACCCAGCAAACCCCAATAATACAGCTAGAGCACAGTAAAATCACCAGGTGTTAAATTAGCAACTACTGAGTTCCCATGATCCTGTTCCACCTGGAGTGTGCGCGCATGAAATTCCTGCCGCGGTTTACAGTGAACCGAGAGCAACTTTTGTCTTCTCTCTGATATCATTCATAAAGATGGGATTAAAAAGGCACTGAAGTAGTGCACTTCCTTCCAATTAACCCATTTTATTTGCCCCGCCAGCCTCTTTGCATTCACATTGTGTTCGCTCTTGATGCCTTTGATCTCTTCTCTGCTCTGCTCCATGTTCTGAGAGGTGAAGGTGCCGTTTGATTCAAGCTGACTGTAATGGCGTCCGGTCAGGATGAAACGCAAAGAGATGGGAGGGTTTCTTGTGGCATCCTGCTGTGGCACCCACTGTGTGCCTCAACATGTTTCAGGATTGTGGGGTATGTTGCGAGAAGGTTCCGGTGAGAACGAGCGGCTTTGTTCCTGCAAGAATGAGCATGCCTCTGTCGTCCTCTTAAATATTTGAGAGCATTCAGTGGGTTTGTGGTATTCAGGAAAACTTTTTTTTTTTTTTACCTGCTCGTTTATCAAGTGTCTGTGACTGGGAGGGGATTTCCAGGTCTGGATCAGACTGTGAGAGCTTGCTGACTTTGGCTTTAATTCGCTATTTAGTGCCATTACAACCAATATGAGGTGACAACAGTGTCCGAAAGCTTCAGTTGAAATCTCTAAGTTGCTATGACACTCTTCTAAAAGCCACCAATCATCACCGACAGCTAAAAATACTGTTTATTTTGAAGCATGATCCTGTTTAAGCGACCCCATTTTCTGACTGAAGATGTAAGCGGAAAAAAAAGTAATTTTCTTAAATCATGGCTCTATCTTTAGAGGATCTTCATTATTTAAACCGACAAGCAGAACACGTTATTGCTTAGTCCATTATAGAATTCAGCCAAGACATTTATTGAGATCGTCTCGAACGAAATGCCAAGTAATAATAGTTTTTAAAAGATGCTGAAATCACACAGTCTGACTTTTAATCCAGCTTTACATTTTTTTTTTTTTTTGTGATTTTGTAACCAATCCCATTCCAGACTCTGCTGTAGGGAGACTATATTGTTGAGATAGCCTGCTGTGATATATATATATATATATATATGTATAAGATAACTGTGCTAAGTTTGAAGAGGGTGAGAGGCACACTCCAGTGCCTCATATACTATAAAGATCGCCTTCATGCATTCCATCGGCTTACACTGGTATGTGTGTTCAGTCAACGGCTCTCGCCTTCCTTAAAATCCCTTCCCACATTCCACATACTTTACCCACCTCAGATCAACAAACACACAAAGGCCTTTAGTTTTCCTAAAACTCCACCGGAAAAAGTTCCTTAGTTACTCTGATCGAAATGTCGCATGAAAAGTCATATAGGTATATAAGGTATATATAATGTAAATATGACATGGTTTTAAAAAGGTTCAATATTTCTATTTATTTGTATTCATTTCTATTTTAATTTTTTTACATGATTCTGATTTTTTCGTAATATATTATCACATGATCTTTACATTATTCATTTATTTTCACATGTTAACGCTTTACATGTTGGTTAAAAGGTTTTCACATATATTTGTGGGGGGTCGGGGGGGTGTTCAAATTTTTCTCACATGAATAATATCAGCATGCCCTGAAGTCTTTTTTTTAATCATTTAGTACCACAACATTTTTCCATCAGCCATGTCCACCTACTGGTTCTGTTCTGAACTTGTTGTACATTTTAGTGTTATGATTTTTACACAGATTCCACCAATGTCCATGCTGAAGTTCAGCTTGTCTAAAAATACGCCGCAGTCCTCCACCGGATTTTTGTTTCTCAATATATGTAACCAGGGTTAAGATGCTTTAAGATGTTACTGAGTGAGGAGTCAAGGGAGGAGGACAGGAAACACACACACACACACACACACACACACAGAAGCTCCTACTTTTTCCCCCTTTGAATGCAGCTGTGTTTTATATGTAGACCCAGAGCTTGGTGGATACAAACATAGGAATATTCAAATGCTCTCTCTCTCTCTCTCTCTCTCTCTCTCTCTCTCTCTATCTATCTATCTCTCTCTCTCTCTCTCTCTGGCTTCAGGGCAATCAAGTGCTGGAGAAAGGCTCCTGAGCACCCAGACGAGGGTGAGAAAGTGTATTTGTGTGTGCCATGTAGAAGCATTGGCATGTATTCTTCACTCTTTTTTTTTTTTCTCCCCAGCCCTATTTTGATTTATTCATTCTGGTTATTTTAAGCAAGCTGTGAGCCAAGAGGTCCTTCAGAGCAGCGCATATTGATCTAATCAGTCTTTGATTCGAGCTCTCTCTCTCTCTCCCTCTCTCTCTCTCTCTCTCTCTCTGCCATCCTCATGGTATTGACAGTTGTGCTCTTTCCTTTATGCATCATTTCTGCTCAGTCTCAAGACCGAATAAGTTTTGCGCATCATAATAGGCAGGATTGAACAAACATATCCTTTATTTTCGCATTCATTTCAAGCTCTGCTTCTTCATTGACTGACCGCTAGTTTTGGGTTTCAGTGAGTACGACGTAATCAAACGAGTTTGCCACTAGGCCATCGATTCATGCCAGACTAATCACAGCTTTGGTTGATAAATTATTCAGTTCATTTGTACGATACGCCTGCCATTTTCTCTGCTCCAGCCTTCATCATCACAAAGGCTTGAAATCCCTCTCATCAGGCTGAGTGCAGGAAAAGAAATGGTGGATGTTTAGTACTTAGTGCTTATTGAGTTCCCTGATACAGCACAGGATCCCCAGGGCCTTTACTGCATACGGAGTGTTGTCAAAAACACAAACTTGAATTGTTCTTCATATAAAGGAAGAGGAAGGGAGACTACCTGACTTGTTTTGTGTTTCTATTTCATTCAGTTGTCTTTTATTTTATTCCTGGCTTTTTTTTTGTTTGTTTGTTTGTTTTTCATCCACAGATTCCACCAGACATCAATTGAATATCATCATTTGTTTTGTTTAATTTCATACCAATCAGAACCGTGCATTTTTCCCCAAATCTTTTTGAAACGAAGAACATAAAGCGGTGACAGCCGGTGAAGTACCGGAGGTGTGCGGGAGGAAAAAAAGAAGCATAAATCTGGTTTTACGATGTAAAAAGTCATTTCCTATTTACTTTTATTAGCATCTTATTTGAATCGTTTCCAATGGAACTGTCATAACAGTACTTTATGTCCTACTTCCTGTATTTCCTATTTGGTTGATGGTAGATTGTGCTTTGAATAATTAAACTATGTTACTGCTTCTACTACTGTTTGGCCCAAATGCATGAGCTTGTCATAGTTATCCATTTAGTCATACTGATTTTATTTCCCCACCTCCCCTTAAAACGAATTCCTGCCTACGCTACAGCTACCAAGGGGGTAAAATGTACCGTGAATAAGCTATGTACCTACATAAGCACTCCATGCTCCTGTTTGTTTGTCTTTCCGCTTGAAGACCCACCGGGCCGTGCATCACTGATTTAAATCAGCAAGATCAGCATGTCTTATCAAAACACCGGCTCATACCTTTACATCAGCTTTCCAGTGGAGAGCTAAACTCGGCCTGCAGTTGCAAAGGCTTGCTTAAATGATAATAATGAGGTTTTAGGAGTCAAACTATTTGCTCTGATGTGCTGTAAGTCATACTTCTAGAACATGTTAACAGTCGTAACATGGTATTACACCCCCACACTAAAGTTTTAGCAAAAGTTTGATTTCATTTAGGACCTACAGTTAAAGTTGCACTGTCATAATTAAAGATTCATTCAATATAAATGGCATTTTGTAGCTTTTTTGTTGGTGAAATCTGCATTATTTGAGGCAGTTACTAGGGGACATTTATTATTTATGAATGTACTCAACATCAAAAGCTTCATCAAAAGTCTTGAATTTAGTTAACTCTCATTTCAGTTTATAAACCTGTGTTCAATCTTTCAATCTGAATGAATGCAATAAAAACGTTATTTTATTGTCTTGTAGCCAAACGGCACAAAAAGCATGTACTGTACTACATTCTGACTGGTCAGAAGGTGTTGAAGGTCTTCACAATAGCTCTGGGTGTAATTTACATCCTAACTTCATATTATTGTGCACTTTACCATATGTTTCAAATAGTTTCTATAGTCACAGCTTATGTGACACGTAAACACATTTAGTTTTTGTGTGTAAATGCTGACAAGGATGGTGGATCGTTCTGTGAGGAAATTTTTGTATGATGTATTTAATATTTCTGGAAGGAGTCTTCAGTGTCAGCACTTTGTAACAGTCAGGAAAAGCTGTAACTCTGACATAAGAAAGTCTTCAGGATGAAGGGCTTGGTACTTTACTCAATGACATAAAAAGCTGACAGAACAAACCCAAAGAAAGTAGGATAGAAAAAGGCATGGAAAAAACAAGGACAGTTTATTCAAAAGCTTTTTTTTTAAAAAAAAAAAAAACACTAACTTGCTTTGTGGGCATTCCACATTATTATCTGTAACTATAAATGGATTGACAAATGTGACATTTCTTTTTCAAATTAATAAATGTCATTTTCAGCAATTTTTGGTGGCATTTTCTGCTGTAATACAGGAGGAATATTTTATCATATTTTTGTTCATATGCATCACTCTAGGCTTTTCTACCACATACATCCTTCCACAAAGTATCTTCAGGAATATATATATATATATATATATATATATATATATATATATATATATATATATATATATATATATATATATATATATATACTACTCACAAAAAGTTAAGGATACTAGGCTTTTGGGTGAAATTTATGGAAAATGTAAAAAGTTCACGCTACAGTGATATTATGTCATGAAAGTAGGGCATTCAGGTAGAAGCATGCAATGGTGATTTCCTCATCTCAAACAATTTATTGAAACAAAAGCCAACAACAGTGGTGGGTATACCACAACAAAAAATGTCAATGTCTCAATAATTTGTCATGTGCCCTTGACCATCAATTACAGCTTGACCACGACGTCTCATGCTGTTCACGAGTCGACTTGTTGTCTGATGAGGCATGGCATTCCACTCTTCTTGAAGGGTGGCCCTCAGGTCATTGAGGTTCTGGGGTGCAGGGTTACGAGCCTCTACACGGCGAGTCAGCTGATCCCATAGGTTTTCTATGGGATTCAGGTCTGGAGAAAGTGCAGGCCACTCCATTTGAGGTACCCCAGCCTCCAGCAGCCGTTCCCTAATGATGCGACCTCGATGAGCTGGAGCGTTGTCGTCCATGAAGATGAAATTAGGCCTGTGTTGCTCATGCAGGGGCACAATGACTGGATTAATGATGTTATTCAGGTAGTATTGGCTTGTCACTGTACCATTTACAAGATGTAGGGCAGTTCTGTATTGAGTAGACACACCTGCCCAGACTGTAACACCACCACAGTGGTGTGATGCATAGCGCTCTCCTTGACATCTCCAACATTGTTGGCAGCCATCATTTCTGCTCAACGTGAATCAGCTTTCATCAGAGAACAGCACTGAGGCCCACTGGTCCCTCATTCAGCATAAATGCTCCTTGGCCTGGTGGTGTGGTCAGGTACCCTTGCAGGTCATCTAGCACGCAGACCACGCTGATATAAATGGTTTCGAATGGTCTGACGTGACACTTGGGTGCCTCTCGCCTCCCTTAAATGTGCCTGGAATTGAGTGCCATTCATCATCCGGTTCCGCAGGTCACTATTCACAATGAAGCAGTCATCAATGTGGGATGTGGCCAAAGGACGTCCACTTCTATGGCTTTCTGTGACTCTTCCAGTCTCTCTGTATCTCAGTCGCAACCTGCTAATGACACTCTGTGACACTCTAAGCTCAGTGGCCACTTCCCTCTGAGAACATCCTGTTTGAAGCCTCGCAATGGTGAGGTACTGTTGATCAATTGTTAGGCGTCATCTTGGTCTCATGATGTCAAAATGTGAACAGCATGATGAAGAGGACTGTTTAAATACCAATTCTAATTGAACCAGAAAATTTATTGGTCGATTCATGGATCAAACACCAGTTGTGTATTTTGCCTTTAAGCACCTTGTTAGAGAACAGCAAGCTATGCAAAAAATACTGAAACACTGAACAGTTGGACGTGTGCATTCAAAAGTGTAGAGAAGGTCAAATTAAGTTCACCTGTAAAGGTTATAGTGCATTTTAGGTGCATCCTGAAATTTCACTCGAAAGTATATATATATATAAACTATGAGTGTTGTTCAGTCAGGTGCTTGTTCCTCTTCAAATTGTTGCTTTGTTGATTTTTTTTTAGTGTAAAAGTTTATATTTCACCAACTCTGAACAAATGCAGACTCCATGGCATGTAAACAAATTAGAAGTCATCTCACTGTGAAATACTTTTTGCTTCAAAACAGCATTATTTTTTTATAATGTATCTAATACTCAAAGGCATCATCGAGCCTTAAAGTAAAAAAAACCACTTTGTCTAAATATTGTACACATAAGTGTGTGTTGAATAGAAGCCCGATTTACCAAACACCCACACAGAGGTGCAGTAAATTCATTCAAATTACTAAGCTTTCTGTGTGTAGCAGCAGTTATGCTGACATTTTCTCACTGAAATTGCACACATTTAAGGTTTTGGGAAGTGTGGCCAGAAATATACACAAGACTTTTGATTTGTAAAAAATGGTAATAAGCACATTTTTCAAGCTGTTGTAGGAAATGTTTATCTTCAAATAATACTCCAGCGATTTCATTTCAATAGATCAGCAGACGTGGATGAATGACAACACTTTTTATATGTACTATATACAATGGAACCTTGGCATACGAATACCCTCCCTTATGAATTTTCGCCTTAATGATTGACATTTTGGATAAGCATACAAACGAACTGAACCAAACGGCAGCTAAGTTTTGGATACGTCCGGGAGCCATTCAAAACTTGTTTGCGTCAGTGAAAAGCCAAGCAAAGTGAACTGAAGCGAGTTTACAAATTTTACAAATTTATTTTAGTCAGCGAAAGCTGTTTCGAAAGAGTCAACCCATGATACGTTCAAAAACTAACGCGTATTTCTGTTGACACGTTGGTGGCATGGATGGTCTGTTCTATTTTTAGCCCAAGCTTGGTGGCATGACTTTCTGTGAGGACCCTTGACCCTTGGAAATTGTTAATGTTTTTGGGTGGCTGGAAAGAATTATCTCCATTTACATTATTACTTATGGGAAAATTCATCTTCAGAATGAATTAAATTTGTAGGCTGAGGTTCCACTTTATGTTGCTTTTTTGGTTGTACATCCTGTGGAACTCTTTTGTTGGGATTTCCATAGTGTATCACATCATATGATCATCACCATCTTGAATGATGTTTTAAGGTTTAGCTCATTACTTATTAGAAATTGTTCTTACAAAGTAGCATTAGCAGCTAGTTGTTAGCAAGCTGGTAAAATTGGGAGGGAAAAAATATTTTGTGAATATCCATCCATCCATTTTCTCTACTTATCCTACACAAGGTAATGTGGAACCTGGAGTCTATACCAGGGGACTCATGGCACAAAGCAGGGGACACCCTGGACAATTGCACATAAAATCACAGACCTATTCACACACTACAGACAATTTAAAGACGCAAAACAGGGGACTGGGGAGGAAACAATGAGGAAAAAAATGACTGTCATATCACACTCAAGCCTGTTTTTACATTGTGCTAATGCAGTGCCATTTTAAAATCTGCAAAGATTATATGCTGAAGATCCTCTAAGGATAGATCAGTGACTAAAGAATCTTTACTGTTCTCCTTCCATCATCGATCAGCATTTCCTTGCTTATTATCTAAATAACTCACTGGTTAATTCTTTCCACGCCATATTGTTTTACAGCTGTCGCATTCTTTCTTTCTGCTGCCACAATTCAACAAACTGCTCTTCCTTTAATTCCTAGTTTGCATTTTGTAACCTTAAACACTGTATTTATAGCTGTGAGTTTTGCATCTGGTGCCATCCAGATGAGTCTCTTAGTAATGCTTAGACAAATAAAAAAAATGTAACAAAAACATCTATCTTAATCTAATCTATCTATTTTAATCTACAAAAAAAAAAAAAATTCTTGAAAAGCTTTGAGGTTACGATGGCTTTGAGTCGGCTGCTGGCGATGTCATGTTGTGCATCTTCCATGACTGACAATCTCAATTCATGACCGAAGAATTCTCTTACAATGCACTTTTTGGATAGTGTCAGCAAAATTGGGCTGAAAATTGATTGGTAAAGTAAGCAATAAATATGGGCTAAATTGTAGGTAAGCTGAGCTCTTCTACCTTTAGTTCATGTCACTAGCAAGCAGTACTCAGCATTGGTACTGTATGGAGAATGGGGATTTTAGAATGGTATAAAGGTAATAATTATAATAATAATAATAATACTGGTAATAATAATGGTGGTGTAAATTAGGAATTTTGGATCTGGCCAGTCAAGTGAACACTATTTACAGGTTTTATTCACTTGCAAGTAATACCCTTGTTGAGTATTTCCTCAATCACAGGGAGTACCAAGTTGAAGCTAAGAACACTTAATTATCCAGTGAATCCTTAAATAACCCGTGAAGAACCCGTTGTTCTAAGAGTGTACTGAGTAAATTCAGCCCCTAGGACAAAAACAGATCTATCAAAATCTATCATATCAAGTTGCACACATGGCCCCGTTTCTTTGGGGGACTTAATCACCAACTTATATGACTTTTATGTAGCTTAGGAAGTGGCATAAACTTTCCTTGATATCAATACTTCCTGCCATCATTGTTTCAAAAGAGGCCTCCTATGGTGGAGGTTTATCCCTGCAATGCTGATAAACCCTGCTGATGTTAAAGCATATTCCTGATGGGATATACCTCATGCTTGAAAATATTCATCACCAAGTTTTTCTTTGTGAATTTCCAAGCAATGTTCATTTCCAAACATGAAAAAAACAAAGAATCCTCTTGACAAAAGTTGCTTGATTCTTTCGGAACAACATATCATCTAATAGCCCCAATTCCAGGTGCTTGGAAAGTATACGTGTCTATGATTATGTAGTGTGTAAATGGATCCCTGAATGATCATCCAACATCGTGCTGCACTTTTCCAATTATTTACCCCAATGCCAGTGTTCAGGGTCTTGTTCCAATTTCATTTTAGCTTCTCACAATTACCATACAGATTATTTGCAATAATATAATAGATGGCTGAGGCTTAAAGTGAAGACCTGGGCAAAATAAAGTAGGATACTAATGTATTCTCATCCATACTTACTACAACCCCCAGACTTTTAGTGCAGCCCTGATTTGCAAAAGTCTCCCTTGTCTGTTAAGTTTAGGATTAAAATATATTATCTTGAGACAAATCACTGACTGTTTATAATCCTTTCTACAGTATGTATTAGTCCTATAGAAAAGGCTTCATTTGTATTTTAATGGGGGATTATCCCAAACAGAAGGATAACCCTGCTTATACTGGGGTAGATGTTGTAGCTTGTAAGTTTTGACTCTCACTTCTTGGCATCTTCTTTTTCTGGGGCATTTAGGAAATAACCTTGATAGACTTGAAGGCGTAAGCAAAAGTTTCCCCTTTCTATTTATCGTCATCGCAAATGCCATGGCCATCATATCAGTGCCTTTTTTTTGCCATTTCAAAAGAAATAGCATGTAGTTACATGATGATTAAAGCTAGTTCGATGTCAGGGGGTTCTAACTTGCAAGACACTGATCACTTGTCAAGGGATATTGAGGTCAGTCGAAGCACACGTCTACTGCTCAAGCACATACGTGAGCTCAATGACTAAGCAGGCTGATTTTAATACATTAAAGGAACATTATTGGAAGCAAGAAAAATGAATGGTGACTTGTGAAATCTAGGCAATTCAAGTAGTAAAAAAGATTAATCACGTTATTGTTCCTGTAGCATTGGTATTGGTATCATGTGGAACCATTAATCCCAATAATAGTTCCATTTCAAGTATTGGCGCTAAGACAGCTAATTGCTAAACCTAGCATGTGATGTATGGTACATAAAAAATAATCACTGTTATGGCTGTATTGTTATTAATATACATCTGCGTGTATAGCGTTATTTATATTGCAAATGAATTGTTGATGGTAAATATGTTAGAGTGGGCTAAACCATCAGCAGTGAGTGTGCTACACTTGAAAAGTTATAGGCTTTTAAATTATATACGTTTCTGTGTTAATTTGTAGCCTGCTCTATAGGAACTCCCTAATTAACTAGTTAAGGATTCCTAAAGGGGTATTTATTGGCACCACCAGTGAGGTGTAATTGATCTTTATCTTTAACCCAGACCTCCTAATCTTTTACAGTCGTGGAGATGAATTGATCTGTTCTATAGATTGTATACCTTGGGAACACACAGTCAGCCCCACTGCTGTTTTTCTGGATGTGCAATTCCAAGCCGTGAAAATTCTCCGTATTTGATTTTGCTTCTTTGAAAGGTTTTGGGTTTTTTTTTTTTGTTTTTTTGGGGGGGGCTTTTTCGTCGATCACTGTGTGCTTGTTTTGGTGCTGTTTTCTAACATACTGTACATCTCATATTTACATACTTCTCTTCTTTACCTCAAGGAGTCTATAAATTTGAATTTCAGCACACTATGTCCTGTCTGAATGTAATGCAAGTATCTACAAAATGTTTGTTTCGGTTCCTTCTTTCTCTCCCAATGGCAATAAAAACCTAAAAAGTTATTTGATTTGTCGCTACAGTCAACTCCTTAAAGACTGCGCAATATACTTAACATTCAGTGACTATTCCAAATAGACCCCATTTAGGCAGCTAAGAACTCTTATTTATCCAAATGGTCCTTGAGAAATCCTTTTGTACACCTAGCTTAGTATTTTGTAAGTCAGTCCAGGTCCAGGGTTATTGCTGAGTCATTCTTAAGTTCAAGGGAGTTTGGCTACTTTGGTGATTTATAGTATTATGTACTTTTTCTCAAGCACCATGTTCTCTCTAAGCCTGGCCTTGTTATTCATCTCCTATCAGTTAAATGATATCCTGGCTTGAACCATCTTGTATTGTTTTGTCTTGATTGTCTTGAGATTGATGCTCTAGTGGAGTCCTTGTCTAAACTAGCCTGAGAGTGTTCATGTTCAGGTGTTTCGGAAAACAAGGACAGGGGCTTATAAGTACCAAACACACCTGACCTAAGCATGTGCCAGTCATAATCACACACTATTCCTATCACAGGACCTGATCTTCTCATATCTGTGGTTTCTTTACACACAAAAAAATCCAATGACTTCTAAACATCATACATTTTAGGTATATTAGCTGCCTCAGTGTGAAATATGGATCTGTTTATGCTCTCTAGCTTGAATCAGCATCAGTGCACTCAGATATCACGTCGACTTTTCAATGATGCTTATCTTTAATCCAAGTAAAGGAATAACAGTGTATTCGATTAGGTACTATTTTTGAACTCTCATCCCTGCAGTGTAAAGCTTACTGACAAACCCAGGTCTGTTTTAGCCGTGACAAATTATAGTGACACTAAATTAATAATACAATTACGACTGTGTGATTTTAGTAGCTTGCTTGAGTAGCTTGAGTATCCGCTGAGAGGAAAACACACCACACAAGAGGCCCTTGTACAACCATGCACACAATTTCGAAATGTATATACTGTAGTAACACTCCAAATGTTTGCTAATTAACAGATTTAGTAAGATGAACTGCAGCCTTTTATTTTTGCCTCCAACTGAAATACACTACATTTCAAAAGTTTGGACACATCTGCTTAAAGAAAGTCATAATGTTTCTTCACTGTTTTAAAGTAATACATATGGAAAATGTGCTGCAACTAAAAATAGTTCAACAAATTAGAACCATTTTCTACTTTAGATTTTCTGAACAGTATTTCTGATGAAGTCTTTGTATGTTTAACCAGCTTGATGAGGGAGAATTAATTAAAGATGCTTTTCTCAAAGTTTCTAAATAAGCTAAGCAAAAAAATAAAATAAAAATAAATAAATAAATAAATAATAATTTAAAAAAAAAAAATTAAAAAAAAATAGAGTGTTTTAATAGAGGGTTTTAAATATTATTTACATAGAAAAATATAAAAATGGCTATAATATAATACAATATATATATATATATATATATATATATATATATATATATATATATATATATATATATATATATATAATCTAATTTGGCTAGTGCTGTATATTAGCATATTATAAAAAGTTCTCTATTGGCTTTTTATTTCCCAGTGCTCAAAACTAGACTATTCATTTATCCTGATTTTATCTTTCAGAATTCATATGGAACTGAAATGAAATCAATCTGACACTGACACAAGCGGCAGTGGAGCAAGATTATATATCCAACTAATTAAATACACTGCCGTCACAATTATTTGTCAACAACTTCAGAGTTTGGATTTATACGTAGCCCTAAATTTTTGTAGCATAGACAATATCTTCTGTACTACTAAAAATAATTATCTTGCTAGTTAGCTTACTTTTGAGTATGCTAACATTGATGTACTTGTAGCTAAATTGGCAAATCCATCTACATTAAATTAAACTAAATATGAATAATGGTGGTTTAGTGGTTGAAAAAAAAAAAAAACACTCAAAATGGAGTGACAAACAGGATTACCCTGTTAACATCAAGATCACTCCCAATGCTGTGGTAATCTATGTGAGGTCAGAGTTGACTGGGCTGAAATGTCCATAGGCAGCGAGCCTAAACCACATAGGTCACATAGGAAACCAAGCCAATTTATAGCACTAGCCACATCCCCAGAGCAAGGCCAAGCTAATTGTGTTTTTCCGAAGCAAATCTTTGAGTGCATAGCACAGCTGGAGCAAGACCTCAGTTTCAGGGATCATAACTGTCTTCCTTGAGCCACCCAGAGGCAATATAAATTACAATTTATATATGGCAGACAAGAGGGCACTTCTACAGACTGAGGGCAAAAGGGCAAGACATCAAACCTCAACGGTGTCTATGCGTATACGTGCCTGGTGGTTTCTTTCATGTTTTACAACCCCCACAACATATCAGTCTTACAGACGTTTTGCACATTGGCAGTGTAATTAATGGCTGAGGAATGAGTAACTATGATACATTTTAAATAGAAACACTCAAATCGCAGCTCCAGCAGTATTTCTGAGTTTTTTTATGTTTTTTTTTTTTTGGAATTTTTTAAAATGTGACTGAAAAATAAGAAAGTACGTATCCTGAGTGTTAAATTTGAAGGTTTTTAATTCAGGTTGCCTTTCCAGCATTGATGTGCAGAAATAATATTTGCAACTTGTTTAAGCTGTTGAATGACCCAATGGAATTCATGCATTCTAGAATCAGACAGATTTGGTAATGGCTATTGTTTTTGGGGGTTTTTTTAACTGACATTTGGACATCAAAAAAGACCATAGCTCACCTGTCATTCATTCATTCATTCATCCATGCATTTATTCATTCATTCATTCTCATTATCTTCTCTGTCCATGTCAGGGTGGTCAGGTTGTTGGTGGGAGCAGAGCCAACGTTCAGACACTCACACCAAAAGCAATTTAAAGCAGCCAATACTGGCATGTGGGAGGAAACTATAGAATTTGAACCAAAGCCAAATGCAGGGAGAACAAATTTCAGTAACCTACTATCTGGCTTAAACCAAGGACCCTGGAGCTGTGAAGCAGAAACTGCACCTTTTCCGGCCAAATATCAAATTATTTTTCTTTTCCAAAAAAGGACATCCATGCACATCAACCTGCATGTGTTTCACACCATACATTTAAACAAACTAAAAAGAATGCTGTCTTACTGTGAAAAAGGCTCGACCCTCTCTGCCTTCATGCCCAAACGTGACCATAAACCTCTCAAAGTGAAGCAATATTACACTATTTATTAACTAAGAATATGAGATGCGAGATGTCTGTATTCCAACTTAATAAAGTGTCCACTGGTGCGTTATGAGAAGAAAGCAGGCTGGCTGATATACAGCGCTCTTTTCATATAGCAGCATGCTTGCTTCTTAATGAGCACCACTTCCCTTTTTAATACAGAGATGATATGAATGTGATCCTCTCTCCAGCTACCCTGATTACTCATCTCCTTTTGATTCAGGCGGCTCTCCCACTGTCCTTTCTACTTTAGTGAACACTGAAGCCTGGCTTAATGCTACCAGGCTACATAAGCCTGGAGAGATAGATCTTGGATTATATATGGAGGATTGCTAGGTTTAGCTGTGCACATAGTTAATGCCATTGCAACATTTTTACAAAGATCAACAATGGTTTCGATATTAAGTAATAAAAACTATGACATAGACATTTGACAGCTAAACATGGCACAGAAACATCCCTACAGTTTCCATTAGCAGGAAAACTACACTCTGTGCCAACTAGTGATAAGTTAATATAATGTTAGCAATAAAACACATGCTGTATTTTCCCTCATCACAACCTATCCAAAAGGTTTTATACAAAAGTAATATGCTAGGAATTGTTTATTAGTTAAAGATTAGATTGGATTAGATCCAACTTTATTGTCATTGTGCAAGGTACATGTACAAAGGCAATGAAATGCAGTTTGCCTGATATATACACCGATCAGGCATAACATTATGAGCAGTGAGAGGTGAAGTGAATAACACTGATTATCTCCGCATCATGGCACCTGTTAGTGGGTGGGATATATTAGGCAGCAAGTGAACATTTTGTCCTCAAAGTTGATGTGTTAGAAGCAGGAAAAATGGACAAGTGTAAGGATTTGAGTGCGTTCGACAAGGGCCAAATTGTGCTTGCTAGACGACTGGAGCAGAGCATCTCCAAAACTGCAGCTCTTGTGTCAGAGCATCTCTATATGCAGCTGTCTCTTTTTCTATATATTTATGTATACACAGAATAGGTATGAAATGAAATATACAGTTGTGCAACAATGTATTAAAAGTTATGTGTTGGGCAAAGATGCATAGTAGATACAGCGTATCATGTCATGTCAGTTTTTATTAGTTCAATTAGCTTCATTATATCTTAAATTCTAACAGCTATAAACCAGTTCTCTCACCACTCACATGTCTTTCTCCTGAAGTTAATACGATGAAAAATGTGGTTTGTCATGCAGCCAAATCTACTTACTGTTATGCAAGAAATAACACGTGACTGGAGAGACCCGTGCTGATAAACTAAGATTTCAAGATGTTATCTGTCATGTACACACTTATACAGTATACCACTCGCAGTGAAATGAAACCCTGCCTGCTCCTCATAGCCTCTGCATACCGATAAACTACATTTAATAAACTAGGTTAAAAAAAGAATGAAAAGAAATAAGATGTAGTAGAATACGATGTGTAATGTTTCATGTAGTAAGAATAACTATGACTGTTACAAAATGCATACCACTGAGAATTCTTCTATAAAAGTTCAACACATCAGTGATATTAGGTGTCTGTTGTACAAGGCACTGTGTATGAGTTGCTATAGATACTGTTGCTATAGAAACAATAACATTAAAAACAAGCGCTTTAATATTAACCTATTGTTCATTTTCCAGCCAGAATGACATCTATGACAACAATGCACACTTGTTGACCGATCAGATTGGTGCATTCACCCCTGCTGTGCTATATCAACACCTTCTGTCCAATCAGAATTGAGAATTCAACTGCTGTGGTGTATGTTGGAACGTAATATAATGAAAGTTTAAATTGCTCTGACAGGATTTTGTTCTTTTAAAGAAGGGAATGCAGTGCTAGTGACACTGATTATTGATTTTTATGCATTGTCTTTTTTAAGGCCTATGCTTAAGCAATATTACACAAGTACGTGAGGCTAGTAATTTGGTAAGTACTCACAGCCTTGCCAATATTCAGAATAATTACATGATTGCGAGTGTGATATTGCTATTATTCGTCTCTATAAACAAATATTAATATTGAGTAAGTGACATTTCGGGCACAATGTAGCCAAAAGTTCTGTTTGTTTATTTATTTATTTGCTCCACTAGTGGAAATAGATCCCAATGAAGCCACATTTGCATTTTTGGCTAGCTAGCTGTCATTGATTTGTGGCTTCTGATAAAATTGTCGTCTCTTCTTCCATTTTAGCTCTAGTTGGTGGACTTCCGGAAAAGTCCATGTCTGCTCACGATGTATTTAACACTACTACAGTCATGGTTTTGAACTAGGAAGTGGAATTTTAGGTGGTGATCACAAAGCGGTGGACTGATACACACAGTGCAACGTCCCAGTATGGTTACAGGAAATACAGTCGCTAATAAAATACCACTTGACCAATCAAATTAATGGACCTGAACTAACTGTTGTACAATATTCTTTAAGGGCTGATTTGTGTTTCGCAGAATTTCAACTAGGCTAATGTAAAAAAGCTAATGTAGTTACAATACAATTAGCTTTGTTTCAGTTGGTCTAGCCCACTGACCGTGTCATGTTATGGGTTTTATTCGGTATTGACTCCACGATCGAAAGCGGCAGTATTTTCCCGGCTTCATCATGCATCCGTGTATTTACACACGCTTCATTCACAAACATGTGTGTCTGCAGTGAAACATAGCGAGTCTGTGTTTAAAAAAATAAAAACTACTATTTTCATGAATATATGCATAAGACAGAGAGTGTTCCCGGCTCAGCTCTGCAGGCATCGCCGTCCACTACATGCAACAAATTCCTCACACTTTCTACCAGATTAGCTTCAACGTCTTTGTTCTGGCTTTCTTGTACAGTGCATATTCATTGAAACGTTGTGTAATTATTGTTATTACCTCAGAATTGAGCTTGGTGCTCAGACTCATAAAGGCTGCAGAATTCACAAAGCAGATGGTGTATTTATTTATTTATTTATTTTAGGAGCCAGGTGCATATGAGGAAATAGATAACAACAGAGAGACAAGAGAAAGCACGGTATTTCAGAACAGAGCAAAAGATCAAACCTTAAGGTATACTGTCGGTGGCCTGGAAAACGTTTGTCATGTCTGAGAAATAAATATCTGAACAGTAAATCTGAAATATCTGAAATGTCTGAACAGAGGTGGGACGTAATAAAGTACTATGTTACTGTATATATCTGTGTGCTCTTTCTACTTTAATTGAGTTGTTGTTTAAGTTGTACTTTTTATTCACTTTCTGCTGATGTGGATAGGCCTAGCTAGCCTATATTCCCAGAGTTATCATCACACTAGCCATCATTTGAAAGATTGCTGTTATTTGGTTATTGCTGTTGTTTGGTAAAGCTAGTTATTTGTATGCAGGCTTGTATCGTGAGAATTATTACACTAGCTATCATTTGAAGCTGTTGGAATTAAGCTGTTGGTTTGTTCGCCTGGTGACAGCTACCTTTTAACATGCAGCTAGTTTGTATTCTCACTTATTATCCTGCTAGCTATCATTTGAGAGATTAGGAAGGAACCTGTTGTACGTTAGCAGGGTGACAGCTAATTATTTGCATGCAGCTAGGTTGTACTGTGAGAATTTTCATGCTAGCTATTATTTGAGAGATTTGGAATAAAGCTGTTGTTCGTTAGCAGGGTGACAGTTAGCTGTCTGCTGTAGTTAGCTTGGATTGCCAGAGTTATTATCATACTAGCCATCATTTGAGAGATTAGGAATGAAGCTGTTGTTTGTTAGCAGGGTGACAGGTAATTATTTGCATGCAGCTAGCTTGTACTGTGGGAATTATCATGCTAGCTATCATTTGAGAGATTAGGAACAAAGCTGTTATTTATTAGCAGGGTGACAACTAACTATCTGCTGTAGCTAGCTTAAGTTCCCAGAGTTATTATCATACTAGCCATCATTTGAGAGACTAGAAATGTTGCTGTTGTTTGGTAAAGGTAGTTATTTGTATGCAGCTAGATTGTATCGTGAGAATTATTATGCTAGCTGACGTTTGAAGCTGTTGGAATAAAGCTCTTTGTTTGTTAGCCTGGTGACAGCTACCTTTTAACATGCAGCTAGTTTGTATTCTCACTTATTATCCTGCTAGCTATCATTTGAGAGATTAGGAATAAAGCTGTTGTTTGTCAGCAATGTGACGGCTAGCTGTCTGCTGTAGTTAGCTTGGATTGCCAGAGTTATTATCATACTAGCCATCATTTGAGAGGTTAGGAATAAAGCTGTTGTGTGGTAGCAGGGTGACAGCTAACCATCTGCATGCAGCTAGCTTGTATTGTCAGAGTTATTATCATAGAAGTTAGCATTTGAGAGGCTGAAATTAAAGCTTGTAATTAGCCTTGGCTGATTATGTTGCCCATGTTTTGTGCTTTGGTGAAAGAAACACTAATTAACCATCAGTTACTAAAAGTGTGTCAGTTGAGGCAAACAAGTTTTTTCTCGTGTGAATGTTTATACTGTTCTACTTTCACCTGTGTTAAGAATGTGAAAGTTTTACCAGAGGATTTATTTCGCTGCGTCGATGCACTTTAAGTCAAGCGAAGAATATCTTTCTCACCTCTATACCTGATAAAGTGAATATTTATCAGGGCAGTACCTACCAAAATCAAAAGACTTAGTATAGGCTCAGGCATAAATGTATACTCGATTATTTGTCATAACCAGGTTTTAGATTTTCGTTTTGAACCTTTTTTAAAGAAGCAGAGATCAAAGATGCCTATAGACTATTTTGTGTGCAGATTCAATATGTTTCAATATGATGCGACTTGCTTTCTTATGTAGAAATATGCAGGTTTAATTAAATCTCTGGCAGACTTCACACTTCAAGTTCGTCGGTGTTAGCCAAGCTGTTATGAATGTACAACTCTCTACTAGAACTAATCACTCCCAAAAAGCTTCAGTTCATCAAAGTGGAAAATTGACTGCTGTAGGTGCCTACTTCAAAATGAAACAGTGCTAAATGTGTCAGAAAAAAAAGTGTCCTTTGAATTTTTTTCTTTCTTTCTTTCATTCATTCTTTCTTCTTTTTTTTTTTGCCTGTCTTTTTCTTTTTATTGTTTTTTTTTTCTTCATTTTTTCCTCAACGGTACGAGTGGGCACTGATTTTGCTGCTGAAATATATATTATATAAATGTTACATTTAGAAAAAGAAAAAACACTGGGTTTACAAATTGTGTAATGGTGTAGAAATCTCTAAAAGCCTTTACAAAAATCTGACGGTTTAAGGATTATACAGTATCAAATCATATTGATACATATGGAAATGTATTACATGAGTCATTGAGTCAGTATGCCGAAGTGAGAGATGTTCTGGACGTGCCTCGACAGACAAAAACATGTAAATCTGTATGAGGATATGAGAAAGTGCTAAAATGATGCTGTACTGATGTCATAGGGTTGCATATACACTATATTGCCAAAAGTATTCGCTCACCTGCCTTGACTCACATATGAACGTAAGTGACATCCCATTCCTAATCCATAGGGTTCAATATGACGTCGGTACACCCTTTGCAGCTATAACAGCTTCAACTCTTCTGGGAAGGCTGTCCACAAGGTTTAGGAGTGTGTTTATGGGAATTTTTGACCATTCTTCCAGAAGCGCATTTGTGAGGTCACACACTGATGTTGGACGAGAAGGTCTGGCTCTCAGTCTCCGCTCTAATTCATCCCAAAGGTGTTCTATCGGGTTGAGGTCAGGACTCTGTGCAGGCCAGTCAAGTTCATCCACACCAGACTCTGTCATCCATGTCTTTATGGACCTTGCTTTGTGCACTGGTGCACAGTCATGTTGGAAGAGGAAGGCACCAGTTCCAAACTGTGCCCACAAAGTTGGGAGCATGGAATTGTCCAAAATATCTTGGTATGCTGAAGCATTCAGAGTTCCTTTCACTGGAACTAAGGGGCCAAGCCCAGCTCCTGAAAAACAACCCCACACCATAATCCCCCCTGCACCAAACTTTACACTTGGCACAATGCAGTCAGACAAGTACCGTTCTCCTGGCAACCGCCAAACCCAGACTCGTCCATCAGATTGCCAGATGGAGAAGCGCGATTCGTCACTCCAGAGAACGCGTCTCCACTGCTCTAGAGTCCAGTGGCGGCGTGCTTTACACCACTGCATCCGACGCTTTGCATTGCACTTGGTGATGTATGGCTTGGATGCAGCTGCTCGGCCATGGAAACCCATTCCATGAAGCTCTCTGCGCACTGTTCTTGAGCTAATCTGAAGGCCACATGAAGTTTGGAGGTCTGTAGCGATTGACACTGCAGAAAGTTGGTGACCTCTTCGCACTATGCGCCTCAGCATCCGCTGACCCCGCTCCGTCAGTTTACGTGGCCTACCACTTCGTTTCTGAGTTGCTGTCGTTCCCAAACACTTCCACGTTCTTATAATACAGCTGACAGTTGACTGTGGAATATTTAGGAGCGAGGAAATTTCACGACTGGATTTGTTGCACAGGTGGCATCCTATCACAGTTCCACGCTGGAATTCACTGAGCTCCTGAGAGCGACCCATTCTTTCACAAATGTTTGTAAAATCAGTCTGCATGCCTAGGTGCTTGATTTTATACACCTGTGGCCATGGAAGTGATTGGAACACCTGATTCTGATTATTTGGATGCGTGAGCGAATACTTTTGGCAATATAGTGTATATATATATATATATATATATATATATATATATATATATATATATATATATATATATATATATATATATATATATTCTTCTTTGTGTATCAAGACTGGGATCCTGTCCATAAAAATATCAGCCAATCAGGTGAGTGTCATGGGGGTTTAAATGAGGCAACTGGCTTCTTTACATTTGGGGAAATAAAACAGATAAAATATGTCAGAAAATATTGCTCTTAAGTGTAAACAAAAATACAAACTGTGCAAAAAGGATTATAAAAAATTCTGAGGAACTGCCAGAGCCAGAATTCATAGATTTCATGCTGCCATTACCATCTGTTTTGTTTGTTTGTCTCTCTTTTTTTGTCTCGTTTTTTGTTTGTTTGTCTCCACAAAGGAGTTTTTCAGTGTTACTGGTGGCATAGTGGTCCCATTTACTCTGGATTATGGTCTAATGTTATATCGGTTTTAGATCACATCCACTTCAGGTTTAAATCCAAATAGAGATACAGTACAGATACAAATAGTGCAGTGGTGTCATTGCTTTACGTCCCTAAAATTTATGAAGAATGCGATTACAACAGTTATGCTGAGTTACAGTATTCAGTTCAATTCAATTCTATTTGTATAGCACTTTCATCAATAGGCATTGTCTCAAAGCTGTACAGAACTTAAGAAATATAGTACAAAGTTCAAGATTAATATTAGACAAAAAAAATATCAAGATTAATATTAGACTTACAGTAGTGACAAACAAATAAAAAAATACACAATTAATTTTTCACATGTTCATGGTGTTAATCACACAGAGGGCACTGGTGGTTCTCACCTACCATGCAGAAGGCCCGGGTTTGATCCCCAGCCACTGGATGCGGTGCTGGTCCCAAGCACGGATAAAAATGGGAGGGTTGCGCCAGGAAGGGCGACAACGTAGGGAGCAGCCGAAAGAACAACAACATGGTGTTTATCACGCAATATTCAAATGCTGTCTGATTTGCTTCCCGGAAATTTCACAACATAACATTGTGATGCATTTGTGAATGTTTTTTCACATATAGCACATGTATAATGTATGTGATATTTTTTTGCAGCAGTGTGAAGCCAGTGCTGTTTCAAAGTCTTAAATAAAGGTTACAATGAACATTTGAAAGTGAGTTGAGGAAACGGTGTCGGATAGATGTCCCAGTCCTAGACGAACCCATGTATGTGTAGTGTTTCGGGTTAAAGGTGACGTGACCCAGACTTGCGATTTTCAGCCAGCTCTGTTCCTCCTTTCCCTGTTCTATAAATAATGCACTAATTCACTATCATATATTTTTTTAAAATCCAGTTTCCACATACTTGCAGTGTTATCACCATGCACAGCTCATTCATAATTTCAGCTCACCTGTCAGGGAGCTGTGAGCCTGGAGCATTGCTGCATCATAAATTTAATGTCACCCACTGTCTGTGACACATTCAACCTCGGCCCAGTCCCAGAGGACACAGTGTCTCTCTCTCTCTCTCTCTCTCTCTGTCCTTCCTTCCAGATATAGAGGCGCTTGGTCCTGCTGAACTGTCTGTGGCAGTTTATTATTTCTCTTTTGATTTATTATTTCTCATGGGTACCAATGAGGTTTTATAATAGGCAAACTGAGCCTGCTTCTTGCAGTAATTACATATTTATCAGCTTTTCATTTTTAAGGCTTTATGACTTGGACTGAGCAGATCACATTTAAGCCAAAAAAAAAAAAAAAAAGAAAAGGAAATGGTAAGGAAATAAAATCATGAGAATATCAGATAAAACCCTGTCTTCATTGTTCGCACTGTCTGCTACGAGGCGTTGATGCTCTCTGCATTTTTGGCAGTCAGAGAAAAATACAATGAAAGCATTTCTGGCAGAAATGATCATAAAACATGTTTTTATATTTAATATTTTATTTTAATAAGATGGTTAGATGGTTTTAGGGATCTTGATATTGGATTTTGATATTTGCTAAAAATAGTCTGAAATCAAATAAATAAAATAAAAGTATATATTATTATTTAAAATAATAATAATAATAATAATAATAATAATAGTATTTTTATGGAGTAAGAATAACCTAGTTGCATAAGTTTGCACACCCCTAAATTACTACATTGTCGAAGGACTTATGGATTTTATTTACAGCGCTCAGTCTTTTGGGGTAAGAGTCTGTCAGCATAGCACATCTTACCTTTGCAATATTTTTCCATTCTTCCTTGCAAAAACATTCTAGATCCATTAAATCGTAACGGCATCTCCTGTGCACAGCCTGCTTCAGGTCACCCCACAGCCTTTCAGTTGCAGTCAGGTCTAGGCTCTGTCTAGGTCATTTTTTTAATCTTCTTCTAGTTAATCTATTCCTTGATTTAGATGCATGCTCCGGGTCACTGTCATACTGAAAGGTGAAGTTTCTTTTCATCTTCAGCTTACTTGCAGACACCTGAAGGTTTTGTACTAAAATTAAGCCGTATTTGTAGCTATTTATGATTCCCTTCACCGTGATAAAAGTCCTAGTACTGGCTGAAAAAAGCAGCTCTAAACTATGCTTCAGAATGGGTATGGTGTTCTTTTGGTGACTTCTTTTTCTTCTTCTTCTTCTTCTTCTTCTTATTATTATTATTATTATTATACCTTTAGGATTTGATCTCATCAGATCAGAACACAATTTACTACAGAGTTTGGGGCGATTTAGTTGAGCTTAGCCTCCCTACTCCATAGCCCAGACATGTGAAGAATAGGTGACATTGTTCTCACATGCAGAGAGTAATCAGTACTTGTCAGATATTTCTGCAGCTCTGTTAATGTTGCTGCAAGTCTCTTGGCAGCCTCGCTTGTAAGTTTTTATCTTGTCCTTTTCTAAAAATTTTGGAGGGACGTCCTGATCTTGGCGATGTCACTGTGGTGATCAGTTTTCTCTGTCTGTTCAAATCCTTTACTTTGTTCCATGATACATTTAATGTTTTGGAAATTCTTTTATATCCCTCTCATGATTGATACCTTTCAACAAGCGAGATACCGTGTATGCTTCATAAGCTCTTTGCAGACCATGAGTACAGCAGTCGGATGAAACCAAGAAGATGTGAAGAAAATCCTACAGAAACAGCTGATCGTTATTTTGGGGTAATCGGAATCATTGAATTGAGGACAGATGTACGATAATTACTTTTAATCATAAGATTGAATGTGATTGGTTCATTCTGAACTGTATCTTTTATTCACTAAATCATTTCTGAAAAAAAAAATACATTTCATTTTTGTAAATTTTACCCTGAAGGTGGAAAAAAGTTCTGACACGATTATCCTTTTTATTTATTTATTTATTGATTGATTGATTGATTGATTGATTGATTGATTGATTGATTGTATTTTCTCCCCAGGATGGTGGGGTCCTCATGATCTTATTGAGATCAGATCCATCTATTATCATCCGAATACATGCTTTCAACAGCATGCTTTGCACAAAGCACTTGGTCAATATCACAGATTTGCTTGCATTTAAATAGGAGCAGAATCTTGAATATAAATATTAAATGTATTAATTTCTTTGTTTTAAATATTTCTAAATCATTTGATTTATATCCAGGTTTTCCACATTATGGACTCTGCTGTATCTGTTTCAAACCTGACTAGCTCTTACTAGATTGATATCTTCAGCAAAAGCAAAGAAGATGGTTGATAGAAGCTAGAGATAAAACATTCAGTCACTCCAGACTGTAGAGCCAAATCGGCATCTGCAGCTCACGGCTTGAAATGAAACCAGCCAAAGTTAAAGCTTCAGCATTTGCATACAATCTGGAGCATGGAGCACTATAAAACACTAATGAACACATTAAAGCCGCAAAACAGAGGCTGCTGATTTGTGACTCGGGGAGCGGAGATGTGCAGGAGATTGATTCTGGTGTGGTTGGCGGCTCCTCCAGTCTAACCAGTAAGTAATCATCCTTGTAAAATGTTTATGGGAGTCACCGCTGTGCCCCCTGATTTCATCCAGCACCCACTTGGCGATACAGCGGCTGAAATTGATAGGTACGGCTGAGCGGACACCTGTGCTCTGCTGAACTGGCTCCTGCTGATCTCGCCTGGAAGTGTGTGTGTGTGTGGGCATGCTTTAGGAGATGGGGAGCTGCATGGTAGCAGCAGTGATGGTAGTGGTGGTAGCGGTGGTGGTGTTGGAGAGGGAACTGTGCATCCAGGAGAGATGGGGCTATTACATTAGCTAGGTCTGATTGGCGGAGTTGAAATTGGAACACATTCCTGGGCCCTTACACAAATCCGGAGGACTATAAATCTCTCAGCCAACTTGTGACGCTTAACGCAGCCAGCAGATGAACATTATATTCCTCAGACGTCCCCCTCAGCTGTTAGCATGTTGGAACAAAGCAGCTGTGCAGCATGGTATTGAATTGATTGAATTGGATAAGCAATGGCTGATGTCATTGAGTCATTTTATACTTTGCAATTCAGCTATGCGGTTGTTTTGTTCTTGTCGAAACAAGCATGGGATGCTGCTTAGAAGAGACAGGGCACACATTTTAATTCTAAATACCTTTATGGTAGTGTACTATTCTACTAAATGAGACAGTGGTGACTCAAGCAGTTAAGGTTGTTGATCAGAAGGTCAGGGTTCAAGCACCACCACCGCCAAGCTACCACTGTTGGGCAATTGAGAAAGGCACTTAACCCTCTCTGCTCTAGTGGCGCTGTGTCATAGCTTCCCCTGCGCTCTGGCCCCAACTTCCTCAGATGGAAAGAATTCCATTGTGCTGTAATGTATGTGTGCTGATAATAATGACCACAAAAGAAAACATACAATATTGGGACCATACTGTGTCTTAGTGGTGTGATAGATCATACCAATAGGCATACCTTGCACAACCAGGTCTGGAGTTTTGATTCATACATATGCCTTGTGCATGTAGCATTTGCACATTCTCCCCGTGCTTCAAGGGTTTCCTGCATGTACTCCACCCCTGTCCAAACAATTTAGGACTGTTGACTGTTGTAGGCTGATTGGCATTTCTAAATTGTCCGAAGCGTTTGAATGGGTGTGTGATGGGTTGGCAGCCATTCCAGTTGAACTATCCCTTATCAATTACTGTACTGTACTGTCTTGCACTGTCTTGCACACATTTGCACATATGTGATGTATGTACTTGTACTTAATACATTCACGTACTCTGTTGTGTTATAGGTTTTGTGTGGTCTTTTGTAGTTCTGTCTTTTAAGTAGCACCCTGGTACTGGAGGAGTGTTGTTTCAGTTTACTGTGTCCTGTACCTCTTGTGTACCACTGCACACTCCAGCTGATATTACATAAACATATACATATTTCAAATACTTGAGAAGGTAAATGTAAATACAGAAATCATTAGTGTGTGAGAGGTTTGATGATGTCACTTGGACACTTCAGCTTGATTACATAAAGGTTCTTGATGTTGTTGCTGAAGATCCATTGCTCTTCACAATAATGATGCAACGCTCCAGCTATTTGATCATTAGTAACGACTGCATTCTGTATCTATTCACATGACCGTGCCTTTCAGTCATCCCTTTAGAATTGATTTTGAATTCATTTCTAGTGAGTTAAGTGAGTCAGAATAAAACATGTCACTATCATTAATCCTCCCAAGATATTCTGAAAGCAAAGTAAACCCTCACTCAATCTCTAACCTGAACATTCTTCATTCGAAGCTGAAGTCTGTGCTCATAAGCGTTTGCAGTCATAAGATCTCATTGTTCCTTTGGTGAAAAGTGCCAATGCAGCTGCCTTACTGTTTTCTCAGATAGACTATTGGCGGGGGAGCTGAGCCTCCCTTCCCTTGTTCTCATGCATTCCTCCGAGGCTGGCATACTTGACACCCTCCTCTTGGCACTGAAGAGCCATGGGTGCAGTAAAGGCCATGGACAAAGTTCATTTCATAGCGAACTGAAATCCGAGGCCGTGCTTGCATGTCTGTTGTGTCCTCTGTTAGCCTTGGCAAACAAAAGGCCATAGTCATGCAGACTTGAGTTCTTCTGTGGCAACTCTCGAGTGAACCCACATGCATTCCAGTCACTCAAACTGAAAACTAGTGAAAAATTTGTGTAAATGGAAATGTTTGATTTAGCCAATTGTTGAATGATGGTCAAGCTGGACTTTCCCAATGCAAAATATTAACTTGTGGGTTTCCTCTGAGTTCTCAGGTTTCCTCCCACCTCCCAAATAGATGGATTGGTTGAGTCTGAATTGCTCTTGTGTGTGTGTGTGTGTGTGTGTGTGTGTGCATCATGTCCTTTAATAGACTGGCATCCCTTCTAGTGTGTAAAGCCAAGTCACATCCAGTGATCATGGGGTATGCTCTAGATCCACCTTGACCATCTGTATCTTTCAATCCCAAGAATTGTCTTCCATAATTTATCCTTCTTCTTCTTCTTCTTCTTCTTCTTCTTCTCTCTTTCTATTTATTCCTCTTTTTATATATCTTTTTATATATTTCTTTAATTTTGTTTTTGATTTCTTGAAGGACTCATACACATGTGAATGTTATATATTATTTAATTTAATTTGCTTAATTCATTAAGCTCTTAGTATTTTGTTAAATAAACCGATAGCAAATGTACACGTTGATAACAAAGTCCCGTAGTCGACTAAAAAAAAGTTGCTGTTGAAAATCAAAGAAAAGAGCACTGAAATAGATGACATTAACAAGTACAGGTAAGCAGTTTCTCTGCATAAACCTATTGCCTACTTCATGATGTTCTGATGCAGCAAATAAAACCACATGGTTTAGGGGCCTTACAAAAGGATTACTGAACACACTGAAATCAGATTGAATGTACCTGAGCCATGGAAGAAAAGAGGAGGAGGAAAGAGAGATAAACAAAACAGCGGCATTTTTACAGGGCAAAGCAATTAGACGTTGCTGGGGCAACAGCGGTGGATGTGACCTCATCAGGCCACATCTCGTCCTCCCTCTTGCAAAAGGGAGATGGTTGAGGCAAGACCTGCGAAATTAAAAAGGCAACCTTCAAAGCCCAGTTCTCATATTCGTTTTCCTCTGTCCTTAACCCAAACATTTCAGCCTTGTTAGAGGAGAGGCCAGATACCAGCTTTGACATTTTTGCTGGAGATCAAAACTTGACATTCTTGCTATGGAGATACCATTTATTGTAAGTGTTGTACATAGTAACACACTTATTTAAAGACCCCATGAATTGGCTTGAGATTTCATTTGATTCCTTACATTGATTTATTATTGACATACTTGACTGATTCATAGAACAGTCAATAACATTCGTTATTCGACACATCCTGATAAAATGAATTTGACCATAGCTAAGCTACAGAACACTGGAGAGTTTGCAATGAGCTTCTTTTCTACTCTTGAGGATAATTGGCTTAGATGTAGAGTTAAGTAGTTAAGTAGCTTTTATTGTCACATATACATTACCGCACAGTGAAATTCATTCTTTGCATATCCCATTCTTGGAAGATTGGGGTCAGAGTGCAGGGTCAGCCATAATGCAGTGCCCCTGGAGCTAGGGTGGCTTGAACCCCCATCTTCCAATCAACAACCCTGAGCTTTAACCACTTGAGCTGCTGGGTCATCACCAATACATCTGGTCAGATGACCTGTCTGAACGGTTGGCTTAAAGTTAAATGAGTTAAGGTTAGTGAAATATTGTGTTATTTGACAAAATTATATTAGTCTTACTGATAGAGAAGCCATAATTGCCTCATGCTCTGAGGCTTTGAGGTAGCAAGATATTCTTTTATTGAGCAGCCTCAAGTTGGTAAAACACTGTTTGAAACAATACAGAACTTGCACAAATTCTGTATTTTCAAAACTTTTACCAACTTAGCCTTTTTTCTAGCCTTATTTTTATAACCAAGGGAGAGGTGGAAAAGGGAATGGTGGAATTGTGTGAAGGAAGACACTTGAACCAATGAACCATATTTGTTTTTAACAAGCTACTACTGTAGAGCAAGACACATCTCTGGAGGAGGGACCTATGCCTTCTAGGGAGCATTTAATTGGATGAAGACAAGACTAGTACCCAAAAATAATAATAAAATCACCTAAAAAATGAACCATTTCCCCAGAAGTGAATAAGCATAAAATTAATATGAGCGTATTTCCATTTTTTTGTATTTTTTTTTTTATTCATTCATTTTTTTAGACATTCTGTCATATTGGTGTCCATAACACTACCAGACAAGAAGGTTTGGAAATACCAATACTTTAAGTGTTTGACAGAACCTATACCTTGGAAATGGAATGGCATACCTTAATGCATTTAATTAAACATCCAATGCTTGGAAATAAATGTTATTTTCTAAACATGTTAATGGTATATGCACCCGTGACCCTGATGAGCAAACAGACTAGTTAATGCACTTTCAAGAGAAGATTATCTGATTGGCCACTTCATTTCACTTGGATGCCTCTTTAGTTAATGAACGAATCTGCTTTGAAGCTAGCTACAGTAGGTTGGCTTGTTTTGGGTTTTTTTTTTAAAATCTGACCATATATAGACCTTTGGAAAGTTACTGCATCACTGACCGTGTAATTTTGAAGCATAAGCCAAAGGAGTCACCTGCATTCGAGTGATCTTTCTGGCTTGGTTAAAATAAAACTGAGGCCTGAGGTGAAAGCTGCTTTTTTTTTTTTCCACAACGGCTGTGTGAAGTGTTGGTCTTTATCTGTACTAAGGGTTGATCCTGACTAGGGAAAAGGTGCAGTGCTGTAAAATTGAAAGAAGAAACACATCAAAGAGGGGTAATGAACCTTGTCCAATCCCAGCCTAACCGAGAGGCTCTCGGGGCCAGGCGATGGGGGAGAATTCTGATGAAGCTGTTTTCCTCACCGGAGTAATGGGCAGTGTGGGAGTGTGTGTGTCATATGTGTGTGTGTTTATACATGCGTAGGAGTCTGCGAGGCACGCAAGAAGTGGCGGCGTAGGTGGAGTGCGTTCCAAACCTCTGATGCCTCTGAACAATCCAAAGCTTTTGTTAGAACACTATGCAATCCGAGACATCCAAATAGGAACAATGGGCACTCAAGGTGGAGTAATCCTAGCAGGCAGCCCATGTACACCTCATTAAGCTCGGAGATGCTGGAGGACTCAGGGGACATCTGGAAGGGACTTAACTAGTCTCAATGTCAGGATGAAACTTACATCTCCTTGAGAGCTCCAACCCAAATGGAAAACTTTTCCATGAAGTCTTGTTCCCAAGCAATGTTGTTTCTAAAGATGGTAGATATCTCCATGAAGGTTTTAAAAATGGTTCTTGGTACTATTTATGATTTTAAATCATTTACGTAGACTGAATTATGACAACAATTAATGGTTAACCATTAACGTTTGGTTCATAGCTATTAATAAGACTATTCGATGTATTCTAATCCACGGCTCTGAACAGACGAGATACATCTACTTTGTACAGTTGATTAAAAAACAGTCCTGATAGGAAGGAAGTAGAGTCAAGGATCTCTAAAATGACATAAAATGGAATGATTGTGAGCCAGTTAATTAAATGTCTATTTTAGGGAGAGGCATGAATACTTGAGGTAATCTTCTTGTTAAACCATTATGTAATGTATGAGCAAATCTCCCTTAAGAGAAAAATAACTGCTTGCTCCTTTAGTTGTGCATTGTGTGCCCTGACATCTGTTCTATCTCTGGTAAGGTTGGTTACACCTTCTTAGGATAAGCTTGTATGTGTGTCTTATGTGTCTTATATGTGTGCGGCGGTTGCAGTTGGGTTGGAGAGAACATTGGCTCTCTTGTGATTTAATGGACTAAATGGACTGTGCCTGTAGCTGGATGTTTCAGCCTGTCCTCATTATCCAAGAAGAGCTGAGCAGCATCCATGAAGAACATCAAACACGAGCATTGCAGCTTTTCAGCAAACATGAATAACAAAGGTAATACGGGATTTGGCTTCCGAGAGATTGTCTCGGATGAGGTGAGCAAGTATATGCTCAGCAAATCATCCAGTACGGCTGAAGGAACAGGATTAAAAGAGATGCCTGATCTGTTCATCTCACTCCATAATGTTCAACACATGTTGCTTTCGGATGATCCTAATCCGCCTTAGCATCTCATGTTATGTGATATAGCGGGGTGGTAGGATTCAATAGAAGAACTGACTCTGTTAATACTGTGTTTCAGGATTTTTTTATACTACAGCACTGTTGAATTTTCCAGTCAGAAAGTGTGGATTCAGATTTTCTAACAGCACAGCACTGACTGTAGTTCTGACGGCTCATTACAATGTTATCATTTATCATCGTTTATAAACCTCTCACCCAGATGGAAGTATATTGTCTTAGATTTTCAAGAGATTCTGGAAGGAGTCTCCAGTGTCAGTGCTTCTGACAGTAAATATATATATATAAAATCGAGAGAAGGAACTGATGATTATAACTGTGTAACTATAAATGATTAAAAAGTGTGACACATCACTTAATAAATTAAAAATTGTAATCTTTGCCAAATCGACATGGTATGAGAGCAGAATAATGCTTTGTGCTATTAGAGCAAAATAATCCACTTCATCTACTATCGTCTTTTTTTCCCTTACACCTTCATCACACCCGCCTTGTGAAACCGTGACCATGCAGAATCACTACTTGGTGCTTTTGCAGAAATCCAGAGAGCCTTATGACATGACTAATGCAAAGAGCTGCTTAGATAATCCACAAAACAATAGGTGCTCTTCAGGTCTAATTGCTTTCCGTTCACGTGATTGCTAGGTCTTAGCTTGGGAAATGGTTCCCATCTGGTTTCCCAAGGCAAGCTATTCGTTCTGTATTTATTACTTTAGGCCAGATTTTGAAGGTTCTTGCCTAGTAGGTTGGCAAAATATATAAGAAAACACTTTTGCCTCACTTTGGTGTGATAATATGAAGCTTCAGGGTATGGAGTTAGATAGTAACAGGGATATGTGTGAACAAAGAAGCTGCGAGTACATTCCATCCTGTCGAACATGTCCTGACCTGTCATTGGGACGGGGTATTTTTTTCTAGATAAAAGAGAATTTTTCTCTTATCTCAATGTGCTTTAGTTCTTTCGGTGTCTCCATTTCAAGTTTGGGGTTGATGATGTTTCTAAAGTTCAAGAAACAGTGTATACTATAGTCTTAACTTTAGGGTCAAACTCTAAACCTAAAACATACTGCTTCATAATGTGGCGTTATATAAAGCTTCATTCTTCATTCATCTCAATGTGTTATTAAGGGCAAGGGGTGTGGATTTGGTGGGTAAAGGCTTGACATCTGTTTTTCTGCTTGACACAAGATAGATGTTATAAACCCTTGCTGATGTAGCTGCGCCAGCCATTTTGTGCATTATGACCAAAGAATGCTATTATCATCAGTAGAGCTATGCAGTAGGCATATTTTTTTTCTTTTAAGTGATCCTTGGACACTTGTGTCATTACTTTCCTTTGGTAGTGGCTTTTTTCCCTCATAATTACCCCCTCCTTATCTCTCAGCAGCCCTCAAATTGTCACCTCCCAATCATGAATCAAGCCTTCCCTTGCCATTCATATCAACCAAACAATTAATGACAGTCAGTTCTAATTAAGGCTTTACAGAAAGCAGGGGAAAATGGAATGCAGGAAACCAACCCACCCTTTTATGAGAGCATCAGGAATCACTGGGTGTATGGGGCTTCATCAACTCTCACTATGCCCATTGTCAGAGAGAATAGGTCTCTCTTGCTTTCTTTATTTTGTCAAGATTTTACAATAAAACTGAGATGTTTGCTTTGAGTGCTATGATGGCTTATTTATAACAACGAGGTCTAAAAATATAGTTATATAATGTATACTGGCACCCAGAGATTAATGTTTGGCTGAATGAGTTAGTGTAATAAAAACAACAATAATAAATACAATGAAATCTACAATCTACAATGCACCTTTTAGCTGAATCTGATATTGAGACCATACTATGATCTGTGAAATGAAGGAAACTTGACTTTAAGATGGCCACCATTAAACTCTCTACATACGTTTATCAATTTGTAAATGTTTATCATACAGTGTAAGAAACCAACAGATAGATTAAGAACCAATAGATTAAGGCAAGTCTGGGGCTTTTTAAACTAAACTGCTAGCTCTACAGTATCTGGTGTTAATTTTTCCCTCTTAAACCTTTCCACTTTTTGGAGCATTGCAACAGGGAACTGGAATGGAGTTATTTAGGATAATATATCTCATTACGTTATACATATTAATCTATTAATACATATATAATTAGTTGAACGGAGACTGGGTGCAATTAAATTGTCTTAAAATAAATACGCCTGTTCCTGGAAGACCTCAGAGTTAATTAGACAACATATCTCAACAAACAGCATCATGAAAAGCAAGCAGCTATTAAAATCAGTCTGGGTCAAAATTCTGGAACAGTATTAAATCAGGGTTTGGTAAATCAGTTAATCAGTCAAATAATCAATCAGACAGTAAATCAATCAATTAGCTAGTCAGTCAGTCAATTAATCAGTCAGTCAATCGGTTGGTTGGTTGGTCGGTAAGTCAATTAATCAATCCAATATTAAAAAAGTAAACCCATGATGGTGATTCATAAACAGGATTAATAAAAAAAAAGCAACCAAATGAAATAACCCTCATCGTGATGCTACCACCACCATGCTTCACTGTAGGGATGGTACACTGTAGCGAAGCGACTATATACATCATTTTTATGTTTAAGTTGTATTAAAAATTACCCTATACCTAGTGCAGCTAATAAGGATAATAGAAAAACTGTGTACGTCTATTTTGGATGAGTCATTATGCAATTTATTAGCATTGTTACTCATTTTACATATTTCAGTTCACCCAAATGTTTTACCACTATACCACTTTACTATATGTTCCACTTTTGATTTTAAAGTGAACTACAGATTCTTGTTTAAATCCTCTACATAATGATGGGCTTTGTCACACATGTAATGATGAAATTAATTGAGTGTCATGGAAAAAAAAAAATCTTGATCTCTCTACACTGTGTGAGTCCAGACAATCAGGTCTCTGGAGGTCTTTCAACACTTCGCCCCGTTGCGTTTTCTTATTCCAAAGGCACAGCTTTGATTTATGAGTTTAATAACATAAAGAAGCAGTAATCCAGAACTAATTCCAAATTAGCCATTCTAATAGTAGTGCCTATATTACCAGAAGGTGGTCCATGCTCAGTGTGATGTAATTATTTTGGAAGGTGGACAAACGTGACTTTTTGTGTGTGTCTTCATATGATGGGGAGAGAGAATGAAAGATGTCCATATTCTGGATTTTCCTTTTATGATTATGACCCTCTGAGATATAGATATAAAATTAACAGTTCATTAGCGCTTATGTCTATAATAATCTCCATGAGAAATCATTATTAACGCCAGGGAAGCTCACAGCAGGTATGGGACTTGGTATTGCAATTTGCCATTTTGTAAATTTATAGAGTGAAAAGTCTGGACTCAGCTAAAAAACTTTCCATCATGCCATGGAAATATTACACATGTCTTTGATCTGATTCTCAAAAACATTCCTTTTTTATTCCTTTCTTTTTTATTTATTTTAGGAAGCCCATCCTTATAGTAAAAAAAGGTAACATAAAAGAGAGAACAGATTAGGAGAAACATAAAAGTCTGGGCAATCAATTTACATTATACCCCTCAGGCCAAAACAGAGTAGTGAGGTAGATCATTTACTATTTTAATGCAGAAAGAATCCAAATCAGTTCTTTGGGTTGAATCTCTGTTAAGAGATCAGCTAAGTAGGGGAAATGATAGATTATTAATATCACATTTAATCAATTTTAAATAGTTACATTTGGTAGCTACTAGTTGTCTGCTGGTGGGCATTTCTGTAACATTTGGTGATGTCCAGTTGAAACACTTTTGCGTCGTAAAAATTCTCACCTGATTGGTTAAACACACCATGGTGGCCACATTCCATTGCAAAATAATGGGGCTAGTTGACCTGACTTTTGCCACCTTTCAAGACAGAATCCAAAGTTGCAAATGGACATGGACCCTTAAAGTAAAAAGGTTACTCTAAATGCTTCTTCAGCCTGTCCTTCAGATTCTACCTAAAGCTCTACAACACAGGAAATCTCTTTAACAAATGGCTCACCGTCCGAAATAGAACCATCAACCATCCATTCAATGTTTTTTTTTTTTTTTTAGATATTATTGTATCAGTGGTGCTTTAGGAAGTCAGATCATTCTGAATTTTAAACTGGACGTCATAAAATGTCTTCAATACTGTGCTCAGGCTACTGTTAAAATGGAGATTTGTATGTTCTCTCTTTGGTTTCCTCTTAGGTTATTGTAAATAATGTGATGGATTAGCTATGCTAAATTGTCCCTAAATTATTTGCACACTAGTGTCCCTTCCAGGGTATATTCCTGCCTCATATCCATAGGCTCTAAATCCATGGTACCCCTGACCAGGATAAAGTGCTTACTGATGAAGAAAGAATGAATCATTCAGTAAAATGTAAATAAATGTCAGACTAGCACAGGTGCTCGGATATATCTCAGCCTTCCAGAAGCCTGGAGTGACATTTTGTCCCACAAAAGTGAGGAACTACTTTGGGAACTCACAACACAATTGGTTGGTTTTAGTATAACTGATAATTATGTTGTCATTTATTGGCCTTGTAAGACTTTATTGATGGTCCAAGTCTAAAATCAGGTGGGCTGATTGGTCGTATTCTACTTTCTATTTTTGTTTCAACGTTTTTCGAAAATGGAACTGTTTGCATATTAAACACATGTCTGATGGTTAGATTAAATAAAAATGAAATCTCCAAAGTACAGACAAGTATTTATGATTTTCTACTTCCGAGAAATTCTCAGGCCTTCTTTGAAGGTCTAAAAGATCTTAATGTGGAAGCGCCCACATTTTAATATCACCGTTGGGAACGATTTTAAAAAATAATACTTGCAAGAAGCCGAACATCCTGCTAGGCCGGAACCAAGCTATATTTTAAAATACACTGTGGCATGATTTGAAATTCATGACTTCCTTTCAGTGTGTCAAATGCTAATCGTTTCAGGACACTTACATGTAAGTATTTTTTATTAATTTACAGTAGCAGACCTGGGAAAAGAGTAACCTGAGGTGACAGGCTTTCGGGTAATTCCATCTCTTATATACTCTCAGATAAGCCTTAATAAGTACAGGACTCTCCGGTGTTGACCACAGCACCACTGGGGCATGCTATTGTAGTTAAGTAATGAATGTTGGGGTGGTGTGATGTGGCCCTCCCAGTAACCAGAACTAGCAATAACAACCCTCTAATATTTATACCATTATCAACTTAAACATATGTAGAAGCCTTTTATTTTGTAACAATTGTGGTGCTCTAAATCAATTGGGAGTTTTTCACAATAAATTAAATACAAATACTAAAAGCCCCTCTCGGCTGCAAAATTTGTAATCACTCAACTATTGCCCCCCAAACACAGGGCTTGATTACTTCCCCTTGATTGTGAGAAGACAGGTATAGTTGAAGCTAGAACTAGGATGTGGTAGCTTAGTGGTTAAGGTGTTGGATTGCTGCTCAGAAGGTTGTAAGTTTGAATCTTGGGTCCACCAAGCTGCCACTGCTAGGCCCTTAACTCTCAATTGTTCAGTTGTATAAAATGAGATAAAATGTAAGTTGCTCTGAATAAGGGTGTCAGCTAAATGCAAAGAGAAGTGCTCCTCAGCAGATTAATTTGCATTGCTGGTCAGAGAGGAAGAGTAAAAAAAGCTCAAGAAGAGTTAGAAGAATATGGTGTAATCAAGCTAACAACACTCCATGTATGTTATAATTTGTTGCAATTTCGCCATAACTATCAGTTTAACAGGTTAGCGAAAAACAGCCTTGGGTTATGTTAGCTAATTTTTATTTTAATAGTTATGAATAACAATAAGGTTGTTCACACTGGACACTATGTCGAATTGACAGATGGCCCAGTGCTATTATAGATTACTCTGTTCCCTTATATCTAAATTTATATTCTGAGGTGACATGAAACCTTGACAAAATCAACTCAACTAGTGTGAACATCCTCAAACTGACGCTAGGCGATTTTGTCCACTGTCTACTTCCATTCTTTTTTACTTAAATTCCTGACAAATGTTTTCGGATGTTCTCTTGCCTGCTCTACAGTGACATGTTAATGTCAAGTCTCACAATAAATGATGTGTATAAGTTTTAATCAGTTACAGTGTGCGTTCATTATGCCCTGTGTAATTTGTTTTAATGAAACAATCATTTGATAATAAATGCTTGTGGATGATTGATAGATAGATTAGACAGATAGATAGATGGATGGATGGATTGATGGATGGCTGGATAGGTAGATACATAGAAAGATATATGCAGATATAACAAAGCTTTTTTTTTTTTTTTCAATTTAGTTATACATTTAGATGTAATTAAAAAAACACTTTTATACCACCAAAAAATGTAAAAAATAAATAAATAAATAAATAAATAAATAATAATAATAATTTTAAAAATGACACATCAGACTTTTATCCATTTATAGTTATGCTGTGGAAAGTTTTCTACACAAGTTAGTTTAATACTCTCTCTTTTTGTCCTTTCTCTAGAAAATAAGACCAAATCTTGTTTGTCATTTTACAGAGAAAGTGCATTTTGGTGTTGAAAAATAGTGACACCTTTTACTATTAGACTATTGATGGTTATAAAACTCTTTTCTTTTTCATTTTTTTCAATGTAGAGTGTCCACCTCCCTGTCCCAGTCCCTGTTTTATTTGTTACTGTAAAACAGATAAAATATTAGAACAAATTATTCATAACCCGAGCCGCAAGGAATGGAAAGTGTGTTCAAGCTCTCTGTTTGACCCTACTGAACGTCTGCAGCCTTGATATACTTGATTAGCATGAAAGCCCTTTCTGCAGTCACTTTTAACGAACTTCATTTAAATGACAATTTATTTTGAATTAAGCATAAGCCTGAACAGTTATAAACCATAAGGTGCAAATGAAAAAGACATTAGCGGGCTACAGCAGTGAGCTCCATTTTGCCTGGCAAAAGATAACAGCAAACTCTCTCCATTCCATTGAGTGTGCGGCTGAAACACCCTGGCCCTGGCTTACTGTATTAACACACGTACAATATTTTAAAGTGAATCCTGCTTATCTTCAATTTGCAATTTAGAAGCATCTAATGACAACATTTGCCAGCCTGGGCTAGAAAACCAGTTTTGCTTTTGCATTACCCTGCACCGAGCCAGATAAAGACTAATTGAGAATGTAAGTCCCAAGAGGAAAGCAGGTTGACTTGCAAAAGAAAGTACTGCTTCGAATCGTGCTGAAAACCCCTCCGAGGGACAGCCAGCTATATTAACACAACCGTTACTTGTTGGATACTTGTGCGAACAAACTTGAAGTTTGTGTGTGTGTGTGTTTTGTCTTCATGTGGGTGTTTAATAGCTGCATCTTTTAATAGGTAACTGTCTAATTAGCCAACTTTTTAACTTCTCCAACCTTCAGTACATTTACAGCTCCAGGGTTCAATCCTGAACTTGAATTACAGTCTGCTGTTTCACATGTTCTCCTAGCATTAGTTTGCTCCAGACACCTCGGCTACCTTCATCCTCCACCTCATATCTCTTCTCTAAGAAGCCCCTAAGTATAAGATAGTGTGTATGTGCCTTTATATGTGTATAATTCTCTGTGATGTATTGGTGTCATGTCCATGGTGTATCATGCCAGTGTTCCTGGCCAGTCCAAAGCAGTTACTGAAGAAGAATGAATCACTTTCATGTTTTCACATTGATCGATGTCAAAATAGCGGTAGCTATTTTTTTTTAATAATCTATAAAACGTATCTACTGTATTATTAATAAGATATCTAGCTTGATTGTGATCGAACTAGCAAGTTCGAATCTCGAAAATTTGCAGCTAACAAGCTGGATCAATTAGTTGCTAGCAAGATATCAACAAATATATAAAAGGTTATAAATGTATATGAACTATTATGTATATATATTATATTTAATATGTATATTTCCTTCTAGTTGAATTGAGTATCATTAACATGATTCGTTTTCACACACTGAACACTATTTGAGTGTGTAAAACACTGAATAAAATCAAACACCGAGCTCACACTTGAGCTTTTTGCCTAAATTTAGTATTATAGTTATAGTTCCCATCAATACCTACTACATTGTAATGTAACAGAAATGTTTTACATTAATACTAAATGAACTGATCACACTCATTCTTCATCATTCAATTAGAAACCTAGTAAGAAAATTAGAATTGAAATGAAGTTGAATTTAATCAAACAACAAAATCACGTTTTGTTAAGATTTTTTCTTAAATTATAGGTCATTTTTTTTTTTTCCTAAAACTGACTGACCACATAATCCTTTCATTTTTCAGCGCATGCTCATATGGAGAAACAGAATGAGGGGGAAAAAAGTGATAAGGAAGAATAGAACTTTCATTTCTTCAACATGTTGTATGTTTTTATCCATTTATAGTTACATTGAAAGTTGTGGAACATCTCTGATGCTACTCAATTCTTCGTTTCACATTATACCACCTTTAAACAGTGATTTCCTCACCAGGTGTTTTCTCATTTCTCTTATTAAGTTAATAAGATGCAGCTTTTTATGTTGTCAAGAAACCACAACTCATACATTCTTGTCCCGAAGACTTGCCTGTGGTGGAAAACCCTGACACTGGAGACTCCTTCCATTGACATTAAATTAGGGACGACTCCATATGCTATACATTACCCTTTATTACAAACCAACAAATACAAATACATTCACATAAACCTGTTTGAATTATAGCACTGTTGTTAGACCTGTGTGAGAAAACTAATGCACACCTTCTGACCAATCAGATTCAGGAATTCAAATCAGAGATTGCTATTACCTCAGATAATAAAATGGAGCCTTGTTAAAGACACGGCGAATTCCAACTATAAGACTCTGTTTCTTGAGAAAAGCTAATCTCAAATAAATCCGTAATGATCTAGTGTTTGCCAAATGTAAAAATATGTTTAGGTACCTCAGGGCACTAAGAGATAAACCGGGAAACAGATTACATCATGCATTTTATGTTGTCTTTGTAATGGAGTAGGCATTTAATTACATTTGGCTGCACATTATTGAGATGAGGATGGTTAGGTTTCTGGCAATTCATTACAGAAGGCTTTTTTTTTTTGTTTGTTTACTTTTGAAATGAGACTTTTGCCCATTACCTGCAGCCAAGAGCAACTATACCACTCGAGATTGGGCACGTTAAAGAGGAACAATAAATTACTGCAGCCTTGATCATTTGGCATGTGTGTGTGCAAGAGAGAGTGCTGGGTTATGATGCTTGAGCAGCCAATAATTCATAAGAGTTAAACAACGCATTAGGGGACGGCGTTGTTAGATTAAAACGCTTAATCGGTTGTATCATTTTGATCCATGCGATTGTCTTGCGGTTCAAAATATTTTCATTTTCGAAGCACTTAATTAATCTGTATGTGTAAGTACATCTTTAAAAATTTACTTGCATTCCAAGTGAGTCGGAATCACTGTCAGGCATCGGCGTATATCAGTAACAGTGTCTTATTTACACTGTACCAAGCTGACTATGTTATTGTATATATGTATGTTTGAAGCCTTTTTGTATGTATGTATGTATGCACATATATAAATAAACACCATAGCTACATAATCTTGCTGCAGACCCTATTCATGATACATTGCATGGAATAATGAATAGCGCATGGAGATTCATTTTTTCTGAAGACATTCTCCCAGCGCATTGTGTGCTCATTACAGTTGTAACACATATCTCAAGCATCTAGAAAGTTGCCCGTTTTCTACAGTCAGAAACTGGGACAACACATAAGATCAGCATCGTTCCTTTAGGAAACAAATCTAGCTTACTGTACAGTCTTCAGAAAATAGACCCGATTAAATCCTTGAACTCACATTGCAATTCTTGCCCCAAGTCCACAGGGACATCTAAGAAATAAAACACTTTTTGTAAGAAAATAATCCACGACGGTGTGGTGTGGTGCAGTGCAGCCTGATGCGTCGTGCAGTGGATTATTTTTTCTAGAAAAAAAAAGCATATCCCCCAAGTGTTTTATTTCAATTATACCACAGCATTGAACTGTTGATTTACACGTTTTTCTTTTGTTGTAGGTAAAATATTCTAGAGACAAATCAGTTCCAGGCATCAGTAATATTAAAACAGCAACAAATAGTCATGTCCTTACCAGCCTCTCTTTTTCTTTATATAATAGTAAGATAAGCTTTTTTTTTGAACATTGACATTGTGATAATGTAGAGAAAGTGGAAAGTACAAAGTCCTCTATCCCAAAAACTTTCTGTTGTGGAAAAATTACTGAAACTGGAGACTCCTTTCATAAATGTTCCATAAATCGATGTCTCCTTATAGAAATCCTTATCATATCAAAGATAATGAGTCTTAAAGATGTCAGATCTGCTCTTACAGAAAATTAATCAACGCCTACTGACCAATCAGATTCGAAAATTCATCAAGACTGTGGTGTGATTAGTATTAATCGGCCCATATTTGTGCCAAGAAAACATTCTCAACATCATTACACCACCTCCACCAGTCTGGATCGTCGACACAAGGCAGTTTAGGTCCATGCTGTCGTGCCAAATTCTGACCCAACCATCTGTGAGCCTCAGCAGAATCTGAGATTCATCAGAGCAGACTGCATTTTTCCAGTCTTCAGCTGTCCACTTTCGGTGAGTCTGTACCCAGTGCAGCCTCAGCTTTCTGTTCTTGGCTGACAGGAGTGGAACCCGACATGGTCTTCGGCTGTTGTAGCTCGTCCACCACAAGGTTTGACATATTGTGCATTCCGAGATGCTTTTTAACTCACTTTTCTGTCTGCCTGAACCAATCTGGACATACTCTGCTGAACTCTCTCATCAACAAGGTGGTTCTGTCTGCAGAACTGCTGCCCGCTGGATGCTTTTTTTCTTTATTGCACCATTCTAAGGAAGCTCTAGAGACCGGTGTGTGTGAAAATCTTAGGAGATCAGCAGTTATAGAAATACTTAAACCAGCCTGTCTGTTCAGGAAAGTTCAGGAAAGTGTATTTTTTTTTAGAATGTAATATAGTAGGACACAAACTTTGATCATGTGCAAGGTTTTCCAGGACTACACACATAGATCCTTTTAAAATTCTAAAAAAAAAAAAATAAATATACGTTTTTTTTCTTGTGTGCATATGCACCACATTTAAGGCTTTCAATCCTGAGAAGGTTTTACATCACTTGCCAAGAGGCAAGAAGTGACAAGTTCAAGGAGGTACTTAAAGCCATATTTCACCCCAAACCAAAATCTGACTCAGTACCTCCAGCTCCAGACAAAATTATAGATGATAGCAATTTCCTGATTAGACTATCTCCATATGAGCAAAACTGCAGTCGCTGTGTCAGGAGTTATCGATGCGTTTTGACGCGGCAACTCCTTGGAAGTCAAGGAAATGGCCATCATCTTATATTTTTTTTCGCCTGGAGCTCCAGTTACCGAGTCTGATGTTTTAGTGTGAAATATCACTTTAATTGCTGCTGGAGCACTAAATTGGACGTGCAGCCAGCAGTGAATAATTACTGAATAACAAAAGTCTCTGTTTGCCTCATAGGAATAATTGATTTTTTTTATGGAGTTGGAAGTTTTTACGCATCAGAAGACTCGCAAGGTCCCCTACCGTGGTCAGTAGGCCCAGGACTTCCACCGGGCTGGAGAAAAAGTAATTAATTGGATCTGATTAAAATTAATGAAGTAATTAAGGAGCTGCTGGGGCCGGTTCCAGGCTCGCATGGATAAACCTGACAATGCTGGGATGGGAGGACAGGGACTGAGAGGAGAGCCAGGCGCGGTGTCTCTAGTGCTAGTGCAGGTTCATTACCGAGCTGCACGGCTTGGATTGGTTTTACTCTTGGGCTTTCAACCTCTTGAGTGACCTAAATAAGCTATGGTATCTACTAAGGTGGCCTATGTGACATCAGGATGCTAGACAGTGTTTCAAATAGCTGCAAATAGTTGTTTCTGAAGAACCAACATGAATGCATCATTACAGCAAGCAAATCTATCAAAAACTGTCAACTAGCCCATATTTTCTGTATTATGAAACATGTAATAACTCACAAAGGAGCAGAGCTGTATAGTAACTCAAAGTTGCATTCAGCATTAAGTTAATGGAGCCCCAGAACTGTAACTGTGACACGTTATATAAAAGGTCACAGCGGATTTCACATCTGGTGCAGCAGGAAGAAAGAAGAGTGTGTGGGACTGTTACACAGACACTGGTGAGGGTGGAACAGGACTCCTACTGACAGCTCCACTTATCCACGGATAAAAAGGAGAACAGTGAGTGAACAAGGCAGGAGTTCACTATTTTTTTTATTTTTTTTGCAATGCCTTTGGAGGAAAAAACCTGCTTGTTCTAACACTCCAATCAAACACTTGGCGTTTCTTGTGTTTTCCTACTGACTGATTAGTATAAGTACCACAAGCTTAACAACAACGGTACAGATTGACAAATAAAATGATGAAAATTCTAAAAGAAAAAAAAGAAATTATATGATACAATCCAACTGATCAGATGTTTTTGGTTAACTTTTTTATCGCTTATATAGCACCAAATAACACAGCTTCACATGTATTTATATGTATACATTTTGTTAATTCAGCATATTTTGTAACATTCAGAGGTTAATTTTTATTTATTTATTTATTTTTTTGGGGGGGGGCAGTGAAGATATGTTCTAGCTGTTACAATGTAAGTGATAACAGGAACACACAGTATTTTACAAATGGTATGTAGCTGTAAATGGACAAAAATTCTAATGTGTCCTTACTAAGGAATACAATATGTAATCATTGGCAGAAGATATAATGTTAAAAACATATTGTGGTACAAACTATTATTGTGTTTATGTGGTGAAAAGAATGTAGAATAACATACCTGTGAAGTAAGTGTTTAAAATGGAAAATTACATGATTATTTACATATTCCAGCAATATTCAAACACCTATGTATAAATTCACCAGGATTTTTTTTTTTTTTTTTAAATAAGCCCAAATTTCATTTTTTCTTCTTTCCCAACATATGTCTGAGAAATCATCTATAAATACTGAAGGCCTGAAATAAGTAAGTAGTCTTACATGACAGGATATGACAGAATCTCCATTAATCTACACAGACCTGGGCTGAAAGCGAAAGAGCTTAATCTTATAGCAGGAAATTGCTGATGGTTTGAAAGTCGAAGCTGATGCCAGAAAATGGAGTGAAAAGTTAAGGTGTGATATTGAAGTCTGGTAATGGACATTTAATGAGTATCGAACATGGTTAGAATTTGTTCGAGTGGGGATGTGGCATGTATTTGATAATCCTAGAGATCAGAGGGTGCAAATTAAAAGAGTTAATGAACTTCATTTAATCCTCCTAAATTAGGGCGTTTTCACACTTGGCTAGAGTCCACACCCACTAATGGTTCTGGCTTTGTTTGGGGGCGGAGCTTGTAATCACTGGTTTGGTTCATTCATGTGGAAATCTTTCTGAAGCAGGAACCAGATCCATAGATCCCTTTTGAGAATACAGATGCAGAGGAGCCATGCAGGCTGGCAAGTTGTTTGCATTTTTTCATGATGTTTATGTTTGCATCATAATGGTGAGCTAATTAAGCTGCCCTAGTCCTAAGAAATTCAGGTTTCATATATTAATTAGGCATTCTGTCTCCTCCAGTGGCCATAACAACCCTTTTTCCCCAGCATCTTGAAACTTGAAACAGGAAATAATATAAAATGACAAGTGAACCAATTCCGTGGATATTCCAGTCCGTGTACCATGGTTCGGTGGAAACGGACTCTAGAACACTGTTTTCAACTAATTTCAGGGATCAGTTCTCTAGATAAATTCTCTAAAAAACATTGCTGCATCTTCTCAACCTACTTAATGAGATAAACTTTACTTGCATTCAGTCTTCTACAGTGAACACTTTATCATGGTCAGAGTCATGGTGGATCCAGAGCCTATCCCAGAAACACTAAGTGTGAGGTAAACCCAGGTAGGAAAGTGGTAGTTCAGCGGTAACAGTGTTGGCCTACTGATTAAAAGGTTGTGAATTTGAATCCCAGGTCCACCAATCTGCCACTGCTGGACCTTTGGGCAAGACTCTTAACCCTCAACTGCTGAGAAAGTAAGTCACTCTGAGTAAGGGTGTCTGCAAAATGCTGTCCATGGAATACAGCCAAATTCAGTAAATGGAATCTGACTACTGGGAAATTTTTAGGAGGTGAGAGGAAATGGGAGAACCTAGAAGAAACCCACAGACATTTAGGAGGGAATATGGAAAATTCTGGAAACACACTAACTCAAAGTCAGATTCGAACCTGGTACCATGCACTCTGTAAGGCACCAATTTTACCGACCTATTACTATTACAATTACTATAATTAGTGGTACACGTTTTCTATTCCATTCCATACATACATTTATATATTCAAACTCAAGTATGGAACCAACTTTAGATATTTTACACATTTGTACCGCACTACCTGAGGTCTGATTCCAAATTAACTCACATCACCAAAAATGCTGACTTGCTTCATAATGAATAACACCTATTTCTGGGCAAGATAGTGTTCCTGAGGACAGTCATGGTTTAGCCTTATCTTTTTAGAGCGTGGTATATTATTATCCTCCTTTTCTTAACTTCAAGTGTAACTTTATGAACTTTCTTTCGCTTTTTTTTGTGGCATATTTAGTATTTCTGTACCAGTTCTATCATCTACTCATGTAGCCCTCTGAGATCTCCTCTAAGAAATGTAGCGTGTAATGTAAATAAGAAAATGAATCTTTGCTTCATTGGTTGCGGCTTCAGCTACTTCCACTTCCCCACTGAACTCACGGCTGTGCTTCGCCTCAGCTCTGTGACTCGAGGCAGCATACTGGGAGGTTTTTATGCTTCGACCCCTTTAGTTAAGCTATAAAGTCACCCGCCAGAAAGCCGTCGCTGTAATTCCCATCCCTCAACCTCCCACCATGCTACGCTAGCTCAAGCCCGAGGGAGTTGCTGTATTTCAGGCCGATCGGCGTTCCATAGGCAGAGAAATCCGCTCACTATTTTGTCTTCTCAGCTAGGGAACATTACTCTTCTGCTTTGGCCTGGTGCCGTAGTGAATGCCTTCAGCCTTGCAGGGTTGTAGAAAAAAATCCTGCACACAATGAACGTTTTTTTTTTTTTTTTTTTCCAAAGAATTTCATAAATGTGTGGGAGTGGTAAAGAAATACAGTATACACTGTATGGTGTTGAGGTTGTAATGTGTGTTTTTAAAGCTCTGAGCTGAAACCAGCTATACTCCCATATAGAAGATAGTATATCATATAATTGCAAGTAACTGTCCAACAGATTACTTTTTTATTATTTGGTTCTTATCAACCCTGTTTTCTGTTAATTGCACAAGTAATTATACCACTTGCAAGTCATAATATCAGGACAAAGTTGAAATCGTCAGAAGTTCTGTAATAAATTTTAATACAAATTAAAACTATTTTGTACTTTCAGTTCTTAACACTATTCTGTCAGAATCTTTGAACATCCTTGCATCTTCTCAACTCACTCCATGAGGTAAGCTTCTCTTTTGTTCATTCTTCTGCAGTAAACACTTTATCCTGGTCAGGATCATGCAGGAATGCACACAGGATGGGACACCTGTTTATCAAAGCGCACACACACACACACACACACATACACACACACACACACACCTTATTCCAACCACTCTGCCAAATGGGAAATTTCTGGGAGGTGGGATGGACACAGAAACACACAGCTATGAGAGAATATAGAAAATTCTGGAAACACAGTAATCCTAGGTCAGGCATAAACCCGGGACCTTGCAACTGGGAGGCAGCGTTTTTTCCTACAGTACTTCTACTACTACAAATAACATTATTATTATTATTATTATTATTATTATTATTATTATTATTATTATTATTATTATTATTATTATTATTATTATTATTATTATTATTATTATATTTTCCTCATATATAATACTAATACTTTCCATTTTTTCTGTTATTAAACTATATTATTAAAAAAGGTTGATGTGCTTTTTTTTAAAGGAAAACTACAGTTGTATTAAAAGGAAGAAGAAAGTATAGCACAAACTGTATAATAATGAAGAAGAACACATAACGAATTCTGCACTGACCAACAAAAGGTACTTTTTAACCACTAATACATATATATATATATATATATATATATATATATATATATATATATATATATATATATATATATATATATATATATATAGATGTAGGTCCAATTGATCTGTTTTCATCTCCACTGAAACGAAATACGACCATGAATGTTTCCCTGAGGTACCTCAAAAGTTTTCCCTGTGTTCATAACACTTGTGCTATTACTTCTGCAGCGAATAACAAACTAACGCCTGCCCTGTAGTTCAGCTCTCGCCTGTCTAGCGTGCTAAACGTAATGACTTCATTTACATTCGCATCTCACTGATGTGACAAGTCACTGTAAGGTTCACTTCATGCTTAAACAGAATCTGTGTTCAGTGTTAGTCATCCAAAACTTGCTGGGAATCCCATAAAAAGTTCTGTTTACTGAATAATAACTTGCTCAACATGGCTGTTCGGCAAAACCAATTATTAAACAACAACACAAAAGGCATGAAAACATGCCCCTTATCCAGAGTGACTTACATTTTATCTCATTTTATACAGCTGAGCAATAGAGGGTTAAGGGCCTTGCTCAGGGGACCAGCAGTGGCAGGTTAGTGGACCTGGGCTTCAAACTCACAACTTTCCGATCAGTAGTCCAACACCTTATCTACATCCCCCAATTTTCTTTCATAAACCTAGAGAGAAAAAACATAAAAAAATTTACATTTACATTATTTACTTTCCAGTGTCACCCAAATGAGGATGTGTTTCCTTCTGAGCCTGGTTCCTCTCAAGGTTTCTTCCTCATATCATCTCAGGTAGTGTTTCCTTGCCACCATCACCTCAGGCTTGCTCATTAGGGATAAATGTTAGAGAGAAATAGTAACTTAACTTTAAACTTTATATTTATTATTTTCTTTCAATACTTCTGTAAAGCTGCTTTGAGACAATGTGCATTGTTAAAATCACTATACAAATAAACTTAATTGAATTGAATTAAAACACACTATACAGTAATCCTCCATTTATCATGAGGGTTACGTTTCAAAATCACCCGTGATAAACAAAAACCTGCGATACACGGACGGCAAATGCTTTTTTTATTGTCTAAGCCATAAATTAGCCTCCCACACTCTTTAAACACACAAAGAAAACATTTGCAAGCATACAGCAAGATCAATTTTGGGTAAATTCATAGAAATACACATTTATAGTGAGTACTGTATGTATGTATGGTCCTTGCTAGAAGCCTTAGAAGGTGCAGAGCATTTGGGCGACATAATAGGGCTTGCAGAAAAAATGTAAAAATACAGCGTACACAGAACAAAACCAAACACTCGGGTCAGTGACACGTGTAGAACTGGGATGCTGGAGAATTCCCCAAGTGTACGCATAGCCAGCAGCCAATCACAACCATGATTAAATGAATGGGGCATTCCGATTGGCCAGACTCGTTCCTCCAGCCGTACTGTATTTTAATTTTCAGCATCCCCGCATCGCGCTTTCCTAAACAACGCTACGCTGTATAGTATTTGATATATCATTAACATTTTACAATAATCAATTCACTATAAGGGCTGCGGATACGGTGATATACGGGAAAATCCGCAAAAAAATTTGTTCCAAATAAAAATCCACGATATACCGTGACCGCGATATATGGGCCACGATATAGAGGGGGATTACTGTAATAAAACCAACTTTAATAAAACCAATGTTATTTTCCAGATGTTTTCCCATATCCATAACCACTTATCTTTTTCCAGCTGATCTGCATTCCTGAAATGTTATGTTAATTACTTCTCCGACACTAAACAACCAGTGATTTTCTGACAAATTGCTCCATAAAAGTCTTTCTCCCAAGAGTATCTTCACACTCAAATGTTTTAGATCTATGTCTTTGCTTTTATTATGTATTCAAATGAATGCAGAAATAAACAGATGAACGAAGCCCCTTTTGCTAAAATAAATGTAATATGTATTTTTTAATAAGTTCCAGGACACACACACATTCACAAAATATGGACTTCACTGGCAAAGATTGATTGTGATATATACTGTATATAAAAAATAAGAATCAGCCTGTTCACCTGTAATTTTTGCCATCATTTATTTCCCTTGAAATTTTAGAGTTTAAGCATAAAGAGCAGGTTGTATAAAGTTTATAGACTGTAAAAAAGACCATTAAAAAGACAATAAAAGAATCAGCAAGAGACACTGAGGAAACTTTCTTTAATTTTTTTGGTTCAGTTGTAGAACTTAAGTGATTATTCTGGTGACTTCCAGCTTATCTCCTGAGATTCGATTATTGATCATTTGATTTTTTGTTCATTTATGCATTCATCACCATTAATCATTTCATCCTGTTCATGATCATTGTAGATATTAATTTGGGAAAACTGAACGAATGGCAGGAATACACCGATCTAGGCATCCAAGTGCACACTGAGGGACAAGTAAGCACTGAATATTTTGGGAGGTAGAGGAAATAAAACCCACGCAAATACATATGAAAAATATGTGACTCCACATGAACTGAGCAACCCTCAGTTACAGAGCTCAATAAGCTCCAGAATGTTTAGCTGTGTGTATGATGGGATAAACTGCATTAGTGAACTGCTGACCTTTGACATGCACTCGAGGTGGTCATGGACAGCAATTAATTGCGGATCTGAAATAAGGTCTGGGCATCTGCAATAAAAAATGTCATTGGCAGAAAAATTGGAGCATGCACTCGGTACAAGTTTGACACATCATCCGTGGCACCGCTTCCTTCAATACAGTCTCGACAGAGACACACACCCCCCCATGCTAACAGATTGTGAGCTAGGCAAATAAGGTGACTTGTTTGATGCAATGGAAAAAGGGCGTTCTTGAGTGCAAGTGATGGGTGAGAGGCATCCTGCCGTGCATATTAATTGAAATCCACCAAGACCTCCACCTGTGCCAGAGGAGAAAGACATCCTTTTCACGTAGGACTCATACATGGCTGACTCCTGGATTAGATAACATTCCCTTAGTGATTTTAAAAAAAGAACCATTTCTCCCCAAGGGACTTGTGGATGACTTATGCATCACCCTCATGCAAAAAAAAAAAAAGTTACATAACAGATTTATTTTGGAATATAGACTGAGGTGATCAAGCAATTGCCAGTTTAGAGTTCCAAATAAGTCATTTTTGGGTTATCCCCAAATCCCCCCACGTGCTAAAACTAGAATTACGGAAGTTGCCGACAAGGATCTAAAAAGAACAAACAAGCTGAAGACAAAGTCTCCTGTCTCTTCAAACTCCACTGTTTTCTGCTCAACCACCACAGGCAAGCAAACTGTGGTCAGGAAATGATATCTCACGCCAGGAGACACAATGAAATGAGCCACTGAAACAGAGCTGCAGCTGTTTTATCTCTCTGGTGTTCTTGTTGGTTCTCCTTCAGGCTCTTCAATCCTAGCTCCAGGTTTTTCACTCAGTATTTGGCAGCTTAGCGTTTAGCTGAAAGTGTTTGGGGTGGGATTTTGCCAGTCAAACCCCATATTCAGACATAGCCTAGTTTTGGAATTCTGAGATCAGCTTCCCTTGAGGGACCACCAGCATCTCAAAGATGGAAGCCACAGCATCTTTGGCTCATGACAAGCAGTCTCTCTATCATTGCAGCTGGAAGCCAGGCCATTTTATTCTGCCTTTATGCAGGATTTCAATTTGGCAGCAGTCTTGAGTGTTTGTCCCTCTCTGGGCTGGCGTGTATTTTAAAAATAGAGGCTTGGGCACACTCCAAGCATCTTGAGAGTTTGGACTTGATGGCGTCGCATTTTGCCTTTGTGTACACTAATAAGAGCAGCCAGATTGAACTGTAAGTGAAATGAAGGACAATCAGGTGCTCTCCATGTGGCTGAGATGTTTGTTTGTTTGTTTTTCTGAATGAGAGTTTCCAGGATGTGAAGAACAGTTATCTCTTTGAATCAAAATGTTAGACAACCCATGATACCAACGTTGCCTTCGCCATGCGTTCAAAAGCTACTTGAAGTATTTTTGTTGACAGATCGGTGGTGTGGGTGGTCTGTTCTATTTTTAGCCCAAGCTTGGTGGCATGACTTCCTGTGAGGACCCTTGACATGGAACGCTTGGCTTGGGTCAGTTCTTTATAAGCAGCCATACAGTTTACATACGCTTCGTACTGGTAATATTTTTGGTTGGCTGGAACTGATTATCTGCATTTACATTGTTGCTTATGGGAAAATTTGTTTTACAATACAAATTTTCACTTTAAGAACTCGCCTCCAGAACGAATTAAATTCGTATACCGAGGTTCCACAGTCCCTTTGGGAAAGCTTCAAAAAGTGACATGTGGCATGACCTCCACTTTACACACATCTCATTTTGGCCTATTTTTAAATGCAAGGACGTGCTCTGTGAAACTGGTATTAAAAATTTGCTGAGTAATTTTTTTTTTTTTTTTAATCTGCTCATGATGTTAATCAAACTGAAAAATCCACACAGGTATGCAGTTTCAGAACAGTTCAAGAATCCGTAAATTGTCCTTTTTCCCCTCTTTCTATCTTCAGGGTCATTGGGCGGCCAGTTCCCTAGCCAAAGGAAGAATAATCTCCTACTGTATATTTTCTGCCAAGGCATTTCCGAGGTGTTAAGTGCATTTGTCTGTGAAAAGTAGCAGAGATTATGAGGACTATCAACAGAGTTGCAGAGCTCGTTAGCTTCACAGTGCATTTCCATTTTTACTAGGCTTCAAAACATCATCTGCGACATGACAGATCTATTTCTCGTTATCGCCTTGGCCCATGTAGATAGCAAAGAATAAGCAGTGAGGTGGCAATAGGTATTATTAAACGAATAATTGTGAGAGGCTGGCTTGCCGGCATGATTCTCCATCTGTGAGAGAAACGGCAGTCTCATATTTTGGCCATGACTGACAAGCTATTTATTAAAGACAGTGAGGGGTGCGCATATTGCAGCTATTGAAAAAATCACAGTTTTTTATTTGTGGACAACATAGGCATACTGCTGGAAATTAGGCAAGATTGTGTGCAATTTACAGCAGGGCAGCAAAATAAGGTGATCTTAGGATAATATTTTCAGGAAGTTTAGCACTGATGTGGGGGGAAAAAGCAATAAAAGCAAATGGGAAACAATGGAAAACAATAATTTGATGTACCAAAGAAAATGAATGGTCTCTGTTTTTGGTTAAAATGGGCAGAGTCAAAGAAAATAATCCACAACAGTGGTGGTGGAGTTAAATGCTTGACCACCCTGAAGCTTCCAATAACACTACATTACATAATATTTTATTTCTCTTACTTCCCAGCAGTCTACAGTAGTATAAAGTAGAGTAGCGTAGAGCACTACTCTACTAGAGTTGAGAATTGTAGTGTAGTGTAGAATATTGTACGGTAAAATAGCGTAGTGTAAAGTATTGTATTGTAGTGTAGAGAATTATAGTGTAGTGTAGAGTAGAGAATTATAGTGTAGTGTAGAGTAGAGAATTATAGTGTAGTGTAAAGTATTGTATTGTAGTGTAGAGAATTATAGTGTAGTGTAGAGTAGAGAATTATAGTGTAGTGTAGAGTAGAGAATTATAGTGTAGTGTAGAGTAGAGAATTATAGTGTAGTGTAGAGTAGAGAATTATAGTGTAGTGTAAAGTATTGTATTGTAGTGTAGAGAATTATAGTGTAGTGTAGAGTAGAGAATTATAGTGTAGTGTAGAGTAGAGAATTATAGTGTAGTGTAAAGTATTGTATTGTAGAGTAGAGAATTATAGTGTAGTGTAGAGTAGAGAATTATAGTGTAGTGTAGAGTAGAGAATTATAGTGTAGTGTAAAGTATTGTATTGTAGTGTAGAGAATTATAGTGTAGTGTAGAGTAGAGAATTATAGTGTAGTGTAGAGTAGAGAATTATAGTGTAGTGTAAAGTATTGTATTGTAGAGTAGAGAATTATAGTGTAGTGTAGAGTAGAGAATTATAGTGTAGTGTAAAGTATTGTATTGTAGTGTAGAGTAGAGAATTATAGTGTAGTGTAAAGTATTGTATTGTAGAGTAGAGTAGAGAATTATAGTGTAGTGTAAAGTATTGTATTGTAGAGTAGAGAATTATAGTGTAGTGTAGAGTAGAGAATTATACTGTAGTGTAGAGTAGAGAATTATAGTGTAGTGTAAAGTATTGTATTGTAGAGAATTATAGTGTAATGTAAAGTATTGTATTGTAGAGTAGAGAATTATAGTGTAGTGTAGAGTAGAGAATTATAGTGTAGTGTAAAGTATTGTATTGTAGTGTAGAGAATTATAGTGTAGTGTAAAGTATTGTATTGTAGAGTAGAGAATTATAGTGTAGTGTAGAGTAGAGAATTATAGTGTAGTGTAAAGTATTGTATTGTAGAGTAGAGAATTATAGTGTAGTGTAGAGTAGAGAATTATAGTGTAGTGTAGAGTAGAGAATTATAGTGTAGTGTAAAGTATTGTATTGTAGTGAAGAGAATTATAGTGTAGTGTAGAGTAGAGAATTATAGTATAGTGTAAAGTATTGTATTGTAGAGTAGAGAATTATAGTGTAGTGTAGAGTAGAGAATTATAGTGTAGTGTAAAGTATTGTATTGTAGAGTAGAGAATTATAGTGTAGTGTAGAGTAGAGAATTATAGTGTAGTGTAAAGTATTGTATTGTAGAGTAGAGAATTATAGTGTAGTGTAGAGTAGAGAATTATAGTGTAGTGTAAAGTATTGTATTGTAGAGTAGACAATTATAGTGTAGTGTAGAGTAGAGAATTATAGTGTAGTGTAGAGTAGAGAATTATAGTGTAGTGTAGAGTAGAGAATTATAGTGTAGTGTAGAATAGAGAATTATAGTGTAGTGTAAAGTATTGTATTGTAGTGAAGAGAATTATAGTGTAGTGTAGAGTAGAGAATTATAGTGTAGTGTAAAGTATTGTATTGTAGTGTAGAGAATTATAGTGTAGTGTAAAGTATTGTATTGTAGAGAATTATAGTGTAGTGTAAAGTATTGTATTGTAGAGTAGACAATTATAGTGTAGTGTAGAGTAGAGAATTATAGTGTAGTGTAGAGTAGAGAATTATAGTGTAGTGTAGAATAGAGAATTATAGTGTAGTGTAAAGTATTGTATTGTAGTGAAGAGAATTATAGTGTAGTGTAGAGTAGAGAATTATAGTGTAGTGTAAAGTATTGTATTGTAGAGTAGAGAATTATAGTGTAGTGTAGAGTAGAGAATTATAGTGTAGTGTAGAGTAGAGAATTATAGTGTAGTGTAGAGTAGAGAATTATAGTGTAGTGTAGAGTAGAGAATTATAGTGTAGTGTAAAGTATTGTATTGTAGAGAATTATAGTGTAGTGTAAAGTATTGTATTGTAGAGTAGAGAATTATAGTGTAGTGTAGAGTAGAGAATTATAGTGTAGTGTAGAGTAGAGAATTATAGTGTAGTGTAGAGTAGAGAATTATAGTGTAGTGTAGAATAGAGAATTGTAGTGTAGTGTAGAGTAGAGAATTATAGTGTAGTGTAGAATAGAGAATTGTAGTGTAGTGTACACACAATTACACAATAAACTCACTACAAATAAGACAGCCTACATATACATACTATATACATATATCTCCAAGTGACAGATTGAGAATTCTGAAAAAATGAGCTGTACAAAAATATAACATGTCAGGTTTGAAAACTGTAAATATGCAGTGCAGTAGTTGGTATTCAAAGTCAGTAAATATGTCCGTCATCTCCAATATTCACATAGTTCCAACCTCGCTGGTGACTCATTGTAGAGTCAGATCGCAGTGGACACGAATGACATCTTGTACCTTTCCTTTGCTGCAGAGAAGCTGCTGTAGTCTACAGCTCTGCTGTTTGGTCAGTCTGGCATAGAGAAGGTGTTTGCCACTGTCCATGATCCTCTCAATTTTGTCCACCACCTGCCTTTCCAGCACAACCTCCAGGGTGTCTAGTTTACAGCCTAGAACAGAGCCAGCTAATTAATAACAAAGTTAATTAGAAGCTTTTACACTAACACGCTCCCTGTTTCCTTTTATATCAAACGTTGCATCATGTTAGCTGTAGGGCTGACAAAATAGAGAATGCAAGTAATACATTTACCTCTTTTTTGTTTGTTTGTTTGTTTAATGACCACAGACATTTTTTAAGAATTAATGGTATCATTTTGCTTTACTGTTTAATTTATTTATTTTTTTGTGGTCATAAAATGTGTTTGATGTTAAAATGTATTTTTTAAAAAATGCTTGAAACGTCTCGTTATTTATTTGATTTTGAAGCACACTTTTCTTTTTAGTAGGTAATAAGCATAGCAATATTCTGTGCCATCTGTGTATTTTTCATTTATTTTGATATTTTTCATACAAATTTAATTCTGTTATCATGCAAGTTTGAATTAGGATCAATCAGCCTGCGGTACTAATCATTCGTTTAAACAGCGTAAGTAGTTTGGTCTTTCTCCCATTTTCAGTCCATTCAGGTTAATTATTCTATGTAAAGAGTGAAAAGTCATTTCCATATTTGCCATCCATAAGCATAAAATAAAGTTCAGTTATTATAAGAGTTCAACACTATGGAACAGTGTGTGTAGTTAAAAAAGAAAGAAAAAATCAGACAGATGATTCAGCAGTTCAGGATGTGTTCCAAATTTTTCTGTATAGTGTATATTTTCGCATAGACTCCAGGTCAAAAGGTTTTCAGACAAGTGGAACTTCTTATGTGTTGGTACAGTTTAATCTTTATTAACAAAGTAAATGATAAAGTATAGCATTTATAGAGAAAAATATTTTTATGCAGCATATTAACTGCTGTCATGAAACTGTCTGTCAGCATACAGTACATTTCCCAGCATGAATATATATATATATATATATACTACCAGTTGCTACAATGCTGAAGGCGGCTGAAATACACAACAATGTCGTTTGAACAGTTGATATTGAGATATGTCTGCTACTGATGCTCTGTAAAGCCTTCCTAACGGCTCTAATCTGAGGTGTTGTTAATTGGTGATTTCTGAGGCTGGTAACTCTAAATGAACTTCTCCTCTGCAGCAGAGGTAAGTTTTGGTCTTGCTTTACTGGGATGGTCTTCATGTGAGCCAGTTTCATCATGGTGCTTGATGGGTTTTGCAAATGCACTTGACAATACTGTTCTTGCAAGAACTATTCCAGAACACCTGACCTTCGTGTCTTAAAATAACAACTGACTGTTTTTTTGTTGTCGTTACATATGGATTACTTAAGTCCATGTGTGTTATTTCATAGTTTTGAAATCTCCAGTATTGTTCTAGAATGTAGAAAATAAATTCCTAATCAAAAGACATTGAATTAAAAGGTGTGTCCAAACTTTTGACTGGTAGTGCATATATATATCTTTTCAAAGTATTCCTTCTGTTACCTTATCTGTTCACCTTTCAGTGGTTCACCTTTCAAAACTGGTGTTTTTAAAGTTACTATCCTTTCTCATTGGAAAGCAATAACACTAGACAGACTCTACACAGCTAGGATTAACTGTAAAACTTAAATATATGTTTTGCTGCAAGTACCAGAAAATATTTTGTCCTCTTCTGACTACATTACTTTTCGATGGCTTCAGTAAAGTGGTCATTTCAACCTTTTCTCCTATTCCTTTCTCAGAATTACATATTTTTCATTATTTAAATTATTGGGTGCTCTAAAAATACAGGGCAGTGGATTATAATGGAATACATTACCGAATGCATTTAGATGCATTCAATTTTCAGCCATAAACACTAACAGAGTGTTTTCTTTCCAAACCTGGTTAGCTTCCTGATGTTTTGTATAAAATAAATATTTTAATATACTTCCTGAAGTCATTTCAGTTGAGTATCGGCTGTCAAACTGTCAAACGCTGTGCAGACTTGAGAAGCAGCCACCAAGCGGTGAATATTTGCCTAAGATTAGAATTTATATCTATTTATACACATACATAGTTACATGGAGCTGCCAGTATGTTTATGAGTGCTGAGGGAAGTCTGTACTGTTCTGGTTATAGTCAATGGTTTCATGGTTTTCTTTTAGCTCAGATTATATTGCAGAGATGTGACATGCAGTCTGACCTTACAAACTGCTGGTTTAGTGTTAAAAGTGAAGTAGGTGTAGGAAAAGAGTGGGAGAGCATCAGATCCCTCCCTATATGGTATCAGCCATGCGTCCCCTGTGGTGCATGCTATGCGGCTCTGCGTGTGTCATTGTGTGTTGGTGTGGAAAGTCGCAGAAGGTGGAAAGTGACCCTAGGTGCCCTTCATGCTGGATGCCTAGTGTTTGTGTGTGGTCTGAACATGGAGACACACGACACGATCTCTTGTTCCTGCTTTTATTTTAAATCCCTCTCTGGCAAGTGTGTTTTGTTTCTAAGTCTGATCTCGAATCAGATCTCTGGGCACAACGGCACTAACGATGGCTTCAGCAAGGCTTGGGCTAATTTTAATCACTCCTGCGCACACTGACATATTTGGGCAAAGTGGACGCCACTCCGCAGCTGTCCCTCAGCTCCAATTACATCCCGTTTAAAAAGTGGGCATAAAAATAAATGGAGGTGAGAATGTTCAGAGAGCCTGACTCACAAATACTGAGACGCCAGTCCAAAATGTGCACTACGATGATTTGGACCAAAATGAAACAATGGCTAGGGGAGGGACAGTGGCTTGAATGTTTTTGGCCAGCACGTATTTAGGAATCAAGAGCATGAATCATTTTCTATAATGGAACCGGAAGCCTACCAAATATTGTACAGGCCCTAGACGTCATTAGCTAAGCTGACTCAAAGATTTAGTATCACTGTCTGTATCTTTTAAGCACTTTGGACTAAGAGTGGGCGGGGTATGAAAAAGAAATAGTTTTTTTCTATCAACCCTAACTCTATGACCCTTGAAGCATTGGCTTACTGGCTTGTACGCTGCTGGAGACACTCGAGTTCATGAGTAGTCTCAATCTTTCAAAATTTTTAGCAAGCTTTCTACACCATGTAATGTGACAGAATTTTAGTATGCAGTATTTATACAGTATTTAAGCTAACTGTCTTTTAAAATCAGGATGTCTTTCCCAGATTAACGGACTGCTATTAATATAGACAAGGACAAAGGTTATATACAGTACATCTAGCCTAAAGATTCTTCACAACTCCAAATGTGCTTCCATACATTTCCTGTGTTAAGTCAATCAACATAGATATCTTTTATTTTTAATTTTATCAGATTCAGCTCAGGGGTTTGTGACGGCCATTTTGTTTCTTTAAGCAATTTTTTTTATGTTTATACTCCTTGTCCTGCTGTTGTAACCAAGTCTTCACATTCTGGCTGAAGTGTTGTTTTAATGTTTGTAGATAATCCTCCTTCCTCATGATTTTCTGAAGCGCACCGGTCACTTTTTCAGAAAAAACGGGGATGGTGGTCTTTAAAAACACATTAAAAGATTCATCCATTTTTATGAGAAAACGCGAGATTGAAAAATCTTTATCCTAGGTCGATGTAAACTTTTGGCCTCGGCTATAGCATCATTTTTTTTTAAACCTACTCTAGTTTTCTGGTTATTACATTCCAGAAAGATCTGAAAATATTGCACTTCCTATTGAAATTTGTATTTACATTGGTATCTCATTCTTTGCCTACATATCTGCAAAGGAAGCAGGCATGCTAAGCAATGTTTAACCCAATCTTGCAAAAAAATACCCTTGTATTCTTCTTTATGTCACAATTCCTCATACCGCCTTTATTGATTTATTTACATATTCATATTTAACACTTGAAACATCTCTCTTGACGTTTTTATCTGTGTCTGTAAATGTTGTTTGTTCAATCTGTAAGGTGTAATCAATCCCTTGCGAGATGCTTAATTGTGCAGATCAAGGTTTATTGAGCGACTCAATGGTGCTATTAACATGAGGTGAGTGAAACTACTGTTGCGGATCCGGCTGACCAAATAAAATACAACTCACACACACACACTTTTGAGATGCTGTGCTGAAATGTTTTTCTACTTTATTGCTATGTTCAGTCACAATATATTATGTTTCCTAACATTGTCTAGATATGAAACCTCAACACGGTGACTAAGCAAAAACGTATTCAACCTACAGCACATATTAAACAATATATATCTCCACATTACAGTGAGGTAAACAGTAATTTTGTTAATTTCCCTTTATCTCCATTCTTAACCTTGTATTCTAAAGCTGTCTAAACTCCATCTCTTTTGTTGCCACTTGGTAGTTTTTTCATATTTTAAGTGGGACACTCAATCAGAGGTTCAGAAAGCAGACAGTGATGGATGGCTGACCTCGGAGAAGTGGATATGCACTTACAGCCGTTGGAGGTAAAGCTCAAGGCGACACATGGGTCAGCGCAGACCTGTGGTGTAATGGAGGAGATTTGTCATGCTCCTATTTCTGTTTGGATGCTACATGTGCTGAGGGGATAAAAGCAGTATGGAGCAGGTATCGACATTGTGCTGTCAGCTATCACTATGCAAAGAGATCATATAACCTTTCAGCATTTGTAGGAACCGTGGTCAAGAAAAATGTTAATGTTGCTTGGGCTGTACGACTTTTAAGCTAAAAACCCAAGAATGTGATGAAAGTTGATTTTGGGGATTAAACATAAATTATTATTTGTTATTATGTTTGGTTATTTTTTCCTCCCCAATTGCAAATTCCTATCCACCAGCCAGTAATCCCCGATCTTATGGTCAACCAACCAGTGATGGTTCTTCCTCTGAGACACATGGAGCCAGCCAACTGTGTCCCATCCCTAGGAGTTTAAAAACTACTGACCATGCACAGATGCCTGCAATTGGCTAAGGTCACTATGATTGACAGGGGACAGAAAGCATATACCATCCCTCCTACCCAGAGCACATGGCTGATATTGCTCCTTTGGCCCCAGCCACAGATGGCTGTGAATTGGGATTTGAATAGATAGATAGATAGATAGATAGATAGATAGATAGATAGATAGATAGATAGATAGATAGATAGATAGATAGATAGATAGATAGATAGATAGATAGATAGATAGATAGATAGATAGATAGAAAGAAAGAAAGAAAGAAAGAAAGAAAGAAAGAAAGAAAGAAAGAAAGAAAGAAAGAAAGAAAAGTTAACAGTTCCGCATAACTAACTTCTGTCTCTGCTACAATGACTCTACCAGATTTCCTAAATCTCTCTGTGTCCTTAAAGCTCTTGGACCCAAGTTGCTCCAGAAACAGGACCCAAGCTGCTCTTTTCCCTATCAGGCAGCCTGGCATAAGAGGGCATTCTTAATGGGCTTAGCCTGAATAAATAAAGTTTTCCTGTTGTTGTTGCCAGAGCAGAGGTTTGACTTGTAGTGGTGTCTTTAATGAGACCCAGTTAGCTAACTCTTAATCCCTTCATCTGACAACACAGCCTGCACATCAGGACACGGATTTGTCCATAAAACCATGGGGCTGATGGCTTTTGTGCATGTTTCATTTTCAGAAAGCTCCATGCTATGACACACAAAAGGTTTATCTGAATCAGAGTATAAGAGGCGAGTGTAAGTCTTAGATTAGCAGAGAGGCATGTGGTTATTGGGTATCCATTCAATACTGTGCTAATTTACTTGTACTAATACTCGTAAAAACATACCAACAACTGATGACATGGTATATTAAATACATAATATATAGTGGAACCTTGGCATACGAGTGCCCTCCCATACGAATTTTCAATTTAAGTTTTGCCATGCCATGCAAAGCATTTTCGGCATACGAACAAACTGAACCGAGTGCCGCCTAAGTGAAAAGCCTAACGCTTCAGACAGATTGGTGGCATTGGTTCTATTTTTAGCCCAGGCTTGGTGGCAGGACTTCCTGTGAGGACCCTTGACATGGAATGCTTGGCTTGGGTCAGTTCTTTGTAAGCAGTCATACAGTTTACATACGCTTCGTATTGATAAAATTGATAAAATTACACTATTTCTTATGAGAAATTTGTTTCAAATTTTACTCACCTCTAGAATAATTTTAGTAGGTATGCCAAGGTTCCACTGTACAATGTTGCACTTATGAACAAAACACAATCTGGACTTTATAATCCAAGGTGCTAGAGCTAAGGCATCTTCCTACAACACAGGTAATCCAATAAAACAGCATCTTAAATAGAGCACAAGGGAAACTGTCATGTGTAAGAGCACTTCACTTCAGTGAGGACTGAGTGCTACGCAGTGCTTCCCATTACTCGCCATGGTCTCCACTCTGTTCGCAAAACCCAACCACTTCACAGCACCTTGCTCTCATTTTTAATGACCACACTCACTGATATTGCTCCTCTCGCTCAGGTCAGGTCAGTAATTTTTAATGACCACACTCACTTATATCGCTCAGCTCACTCAGGTCAGACGCCCCCTTGCTCTCTATTAAAGATAGAGTTTAAACAATATAGCATCTTAAACATAAGACTCAGCCACTAGGATTTCATTCCTAGCAACACACGACAACATCCGAGATAAATAAAGCTAAATAAAATATTCACAGATGTCCAGGATTGATTAAAAACGAAGTAGGTCATTCGTATCTTTATCAGTATTGAGGAGTTCACAGGGGGAAAAAAACACAGAACAAAACACACTGTTGGTATTGATGCATCTTTACAGATTAATATACCCAGTCTGCTTTTTGAACAGGCCAAAGTATTATGTTCTTTCAAAGGCATCCAAGCTGTTTTGTCTTTACCTATGATTTATGGCAAGTGCATTTGTTTTCTCTGGAGGCTGAAAAACAAAAGTATTCAGACGTGCATTCCTGTGCTTTGAAGCTGCGGCTATAAAACTGAAGATTGTCAGGATTTCATTCCTCTTTTTTTTTTTTTCAGAGCATGTTTGATGGAGGTGTGGAAAGTTCTTTTCAATGTTGAATGTAGAGAATGTACTGTATGAATGTTCTGATCTTTTCGAAAGTTTTAACTGACTTGGCCCTGGCTACTTATTCTGTTGTATACAAAGATGTGAGACAGAATACAATCCAAGCATATACTTCAGCAGCTGAGGGTTAAAGTTCTTGCTCAAGTGTCTCACTGAGGCTTTCTGACAGACATGACATTTTTTCCCCAGTGATTGAACCGAATACAAACACACAAATGAAAAAAAATCTAGGATTATGAGTAGGCTGGAAACCATGAACGTTATTTATTAAATATTGCACCTGAATTATAGTATAGTGACTTGGTATTACGATGCAGAAGACCCAATTAGGAGACTGCTCAGAAAAGAACATCTTGTAATAACAGTTATTAGTTGGCCCCCTCACTATTCAGTCAGTTGACGAGGAAAGCCAACCTTCCATTGTTTTCCACTAGCTTTTTAAAGCATGCTGCTTTCCTGCACGAGAGGCATCTTAATAATCAACTACAATGTTATGCAATGAAAATGTTTCCTGGCTATTTTTGGTGGTTGGTGGGCTGAATATGCAAATATGTTTCCTGTAAGCTCTATACTGTGCAAGACAAGGGGAAAAATTGCACAGATGTTCTCAACCACAGGGCGTTTAGTGGCACTGTGACTCAAAAACCAATATGCTGCTAGTGTGAAGCAGTAGAAGCTGTGTGGAGCTAATAATAGCCTCCGGTCAATGATACGCCTATATGTTTGCATGAGGTTGGAATGCTGATTATCATATATTCTTTAGGGAACAATTTTGTCTTAGTAACCATGTGATCAGCAAGCTGTCACTGCCCATTTTATCACTCGAATAAAGACTTGAAGGCATTTGCATTGATTCCTGACTGATTTATCTACCAGAATCCCTTGGGGGCCTTTAGCATATTTCTACTAGTGCTGATCAATTAAGTCGAAACATGATTATGACCAAGCAAAGCACTTTTCCACTTCAGCCAGGACATATTTGCTGTTAAATGTTTGCTTAGAAGCTGACAGAAGTGTTTGTATACAAATTATGGAGATTTCAATTATATACTTTATTTTTTTATTTTTCAGTGATGTATTTAAGAAAAAGGATTGTTTTTGCAAATGTTTTGTAACAGCAACTGAAAATACGGGTTATATTTTTGAAATCGTAGCAAAGGCAGAAATCTATATGTAGCTAACTAGATTTTGGTCAATTTTTCACTAAAAATATTGCACTGTGAAATGGAGGAGGAGTGTCCAAAACAACTGGATTTCATATTCCAGATTTTTTTCCCACTTTGCACTTTGGGCCATGATACAAAACATGTACCTTGCTTTCATGTCGTCCTTTTACACGTGCATTGCTCATTAACACGTTATTAAGAGTGTAATTATGTTGATTCTTGAGTTTGTTGTAGAAAAATAAATTGACTCAAATGAGAAACTCTCCCTCTCAGAGGCTAGCCTGCTCGATAAGAGTGTTTATCCAGCCCACTGCTGATCTTTGAACCTTCGGCTCTGAAGTAGACCTATAATCAAGCATTCTGCAAGTGCTTTGCAATTGCACACTCAAGGTGCTTTGGACTGATTGAGCCTGGCTCTAATCTACAGGGTGAGAAGCACTTACGACAGATCCTTCGGCCGGACCGCAGGGGCAAAGTATTGTTTATGAAAGAGTTACATGTGATTGACATGAGCAGTTTGCTCAATGTATGTTTACATTGAAGAAGAATATGTAACAACTAGTGCAGGCTTGTTAAATGGCGAGGGTAAATTCTGTGTGAGTCGAATGCATTTTTCAAGTGAGCAAAATAATAATACGCTTTGTCCTTTTTGCATGTGTTTACAGTACATCTAAAAGTGGCACACGATCGAACTGATGCAACCAAAGGGCAGGTTTTAAATTTGTAGCAACTCATTTCCACCATTTACAAAAGAAATAAATCATGATTTTCTTAATATTATTTCTCAGTAATCTTAATATTATATCTCAACAACCAGGAGAAAATGTCTCAATCATAAAAATATTACAAAAGAAATATTTGCAGTGCATTCGCACTTCTGTTGTAAACAATCTTTCAGGAGCCCATGACAGGTTGTTTTATTTTTCCACCTCGCTCTTTTATTTAGTATTTTGAACATTTTCAGATGCATCTTATCACCTTTAATCGCCGTTATTTTTTTGACACTTTAAATTCAGAGTTGCCAAAGTCTGCAGTTTTGTTGTCATGTTTGCCATTTTTGACTGTTAGAGGAGACATTTTTTGGCTAAAGCAGCAGCTTTGTTGATTTTTATGGAGAACTCAAGGTGTATCATCTGTAGCAAGTGCATACCTGGTAATTTACGAATGATTGGCATCCATCAACACATGCTCGTGTACTGATTAAGGAGAAAAACTGTATTTCCAAAAAAAAATAAATAGTCAATATAAAATTTATACTCAAATGAGGTTTGATCACGAATTAACTGCGCGACGACGAAAACTCATACGGTGCCCAAGATCTAGAAGTAATCAGAATAAATGCAAGGATTTACAATACAAGATTAATGCTATATATATATATATATATATATATATATATATATATATATATATATATATATATATATATATATATATATATATATATATATACATATACATACACTATATTGCCAAAAGTATTCGCTCACCCATCCAAATAATCAGAATCAGGTGTTCCAATCACTTCCATGGCCACAGGTGTATAAAATCAAGCACCTAGGCATGCAGACTGTTTTTACAAACATTTGTGAAAGAATGGGTCGCTCTCAGGAGCTCAGTGAATTCCAGCGTGGAACTGTGATAGGATGCCACCTGTGCAACAAATCCAGTCGTGAAATTTCCTCGCTCCTAAATATTCCACAGTCAACTGTCAGCTGTATTATAAGAACGTGGAAGTGTTTGGGAACGACAGCAACTCAGCCACGAAGTGGTAGGCCACGTAAACTGACGGAGCGGGGTCAGCGGATGCTGAGGTGCATAGTGCGAAGAGGTCACCAACTTTCTGCAGAGTCAATCGCTACAGACCTCCAAACTTCATGTGGCCTTCAGATTAGCTCAAGAACAGTGTGCAGAGAGCTTCATGGAATGGGTTTCCATGGCCGAGCAGCTGCATCCAAGCCATACATCACCAAGTGCAATGCAAAGCGTCGGATGCAGTGGTGTAAAGCACGCCGCCACTGGACTCTAGAGCAGTGGAGACGCGTTCTCTGGAGTGACGAATCGCGCTTCTCCATCTGGCAATCTGATGGACGAGTCTGGGTTTGGCGGTTGCCAGGAGAACGGTACTTGTCTGACTGCATTGTGCCAAGTGTAAAGTTTGGTGGAGGGGGGATTATGGTGTGGGGTTGTTTTTCAGGAGCTGGGCTTGGCCCCTTAGTTCCAGTGAAAGGAACTCTGAATGCTTGAGCATACCAAGACATTTTGGACAATTCCATGCTCCCAACTTTGTGGGAACAGTTTGGAGCTGGCCCCTTCCTCTTCCAACATGACTGTGCACCAGTGCACAAAGCAAGGTCCATAAAGACATGGATGACAGAGTCTGGTATGGATGAACTTGACTGGCCTGCACAGAGTCCTGACCTCAACCCGATAGAACACCTTTGGGATGAATTAGAGCGGAGACTGAGAGCCAGGCCTTCTCGTCCAACATCAGTGTGTGACCTCACAAATGCGCTTCTGGAAGAATGGTCAAAAATTCCCATAAACACACTCCTAAACCTTGTGGACAGCCTTCCCAGAAGAGTTGAAGCTGTTATAGCTGCAAAGGGTGGACCGACGTCATATTGAACCATATGGATTAGAAATTGGATGTCACTTAAGTTCATATGCGAGTCAAGGCAGGTGAGCGAATACTTTTGGCAATATAGTGTATATATATATATATATATATATATATATATATATATATATATATATATATATATATATATATATATATTAAATATATATATATATACGTATATATATATATATATATTAAATGAACATCCTGTCTAGGTTAAAAAAGAAGCTGTGTGGCTGACTTGACAGCAGTGTTAAGTGAGATAGGAGCAGAGATTACAGAGGCATGTAGACTTGTGTCTCTGTCTTTCTCTCTCCTTTCTCTCTCCCTCTCTAACTGAGCTGACCTCCACATAAAGAGCTCCAGGGGCTCAGGGACTGTGTTGGCTGTCTGCTTCGCTCTGCAAGCGCCTGATTAATGTGACTGGCAGTTCTACGTACTGTTATTAATGTGCTCTGTCCTACACTTTTAATGTCCCAACTGCTACGAAGGCTTCTACAGGAGCTCTCTCTCTCTCTCTCTCTCTCTCTCTCTGTGTCTTTTTCTCCTACCTCTGTTCTCTGGTCTAGCCTAGGAATATAACAGAATATAATCCCAGCATTTACACATTAGCACAGCAATCACTCTTAGATTTTCCTGCCTTACAAACTATCCGTTTCTCATTATTAAAAAACTACCTTAAGCTCCTGGTCTTTTTATGCTAAATCCACTGGGCTTCATTGATTCTCAAACTCGATGACGAGGCTCACATTGCAACACACAGTGCTTATGAACATTAATTCTTCATGTCATTATACAAGAAATTGTTCACGTGTGTGTGTGTGTATGTGAGCGTGTGTGTATGTGTGGCTGCTGTGGCTTTCAGCAGAATGCTACCATTGACGTATCTAATTCCTAAGTCAGTCCAAAAATAGTCAAGTCTGATAAATAGCAGCGTGAAATGGATCCGCGGAGAAGCGTTGAAGAATTGATTTCACTGTGACTCAGTTATTTGGCTCATCTTTTAAGAATAACAAAGTTAGCTACTTGGGACAGTGCTTGCCAAAACTTGAAAAACTCGTGTCCATTTCCTTTCCGTTGGCAATCATAAAGCACAGAAATTAATTTCAGTGTTTTTCCGCTCCCAACTTTTGGGTTGGCCCGATCTGGCTAGCATAGCCCCTTTTCCACCGACACAGTGGCAGTCCTGGAGGCGGTGTGGTGCAGGGAGCTTTTTTTAAGTTCGCATTTCCGCTGGTTTAAAAGGCAAATCATTACATAATTAGATGTAGGAGTTTCCCTAGTACACTGTGTACACATAATACCAATATTATGGAAAGTTGTAAAAGGATATTTTTCATTGGAAGCTAAATCTGACTTCAACTAATTATACAGATGTCGTGAAAAATTCCTCACAGATCGAGCAAACTAGCAAGAGCAGTGTATTGGATTTCGGAAATTTCCAACAAATAAAATATTAGAATATTGGGTTTTAGGTAATCCTAACCCTAAAGGCGCTAAACTTTTTTGTTCCATCGGCTCCCATTCATACGCCTGTGAATACTGGAAACCGGAAACTCAAGCTCAATGCCAGAAAGTTTGTATAAAATTTCCAAAGAGTTCCAAAGTTCAAGTTTGGTGAACTCTGATCGATGAATTCATATTGTCTGAAGACATGAGACCAATTAAAGAGCAAGGCCTCATCAGAAAAGCCAAGATGGAATAAACACTAATTATCGCAGTGTCTCATAATCATAGTATATTTACATTGTCATTACTAAATAATATTTAACAGAGAAGCATGGGGTAGATATCAATGACATGATACAAAGATCATTTAAATAATTGAAATAATTGAAAATTTAAGAAATATGCTAACTATAAGAATTAATATTACTATGTAAACAACAAACATTAAAGCATTCAAGACTAATAATTTAAATACTTGCCATTAAAACATTAACCAAAAAATTTATTAGCATTAAAGATCAAATCATTTTAAAAATGTGGGCAAAGATTATTTTTACACTGCAAATGGGCAATGTAAAATTTGATTCCAGAATATAGCAGAATAATGTAAATACATGCAAAAAACAAAGTTTAGCTATTTTTTAACTATTTCTGTTGTGACAATAGAAACTTTTTTGGCATAAAAGTGTTCTTTGGAGCTAAGTAAAGAACCCCAGGGTTCTATATACAACCCCAATAATTAATTTTTTGTTTGTTTTGGTACCAGAATGTTCACTATTTTAAATTATAATGTGTGATGCTCTTGGAAAATGCTATTCTGTTTGACTATATGCTTGTATACAGATAGAATTACTAGAATGATCTATAATCTCTACTTCACTGCCATTGGTGTAGGCCACCAATGTTTCATTGCTGAAACCGAATCAAGTTTATCATCCAAAAATTTCCACTTTCACAGTGTAAAACCATGTAATAATTTAAAATTAGGCTTCATCTTGGAGACTCATACCAGCATCTTGTTTTTGGAAAAAGGTTATTATTTGAAGGAATGGATGATGAGCACAGAAATGCCGTAAGCTACTTGATTCAACAGCTTGAAGTCGTTGGAAAACCGTCTCATCTGCTGGATAGCTCTGGCTCCATAAAAGTACAGAGGATGAAATAACTACATTGTGTTGTGTGTCACTTTGTGTGTACAGAGAAGAGGAGGGGTTTAAATTCATCACTCTTATTCCCTAATGAGAAATCCATTTCCTCAGTGTCATCTGAAGAACAGGGGAAAATTCCAGCTCTGAAAGCATAGAGGTTCTCCAGCAAAACCCCTCATGCATTTCCACAGAGGCAATAACATTGCAGATTTTAACGAGGTTTTGGACTTGAGATGGAAAACTATTGGAAATATTGGGAGTTAACAAGGAGAAAAGGGGCAGGATTGATTTAAAATCCAAACATCCCTGAAATGTTTTGAGAACGTAGGTAGGGAGGGGAAAAAAAAGAGAAGAAAGTAAGCGTCACATTCCTGGTGAACATTCCATTCTTCATGTGAAGGCCAAATTTCTTAAAAAGAAAAAAACGACACATTTTAACATTGCTGATAAGAATAAACAAGCACACTGGGAAATTGCCAATACTAAAAGATTGGAGTATTAGTATTGCTCTTTATTGCTTTGCTTTTATCTCCTGATTAGAAATGCATGCGAATCAATCATGACGTCTCAGAGCAATGCACTGGCATCAGCAGTGAGCATGTTTTGAATTAAAGCTAGAGACATTAAACTGCCCATCTGCCCAGGAGTTGAACCGAATCATTCAGTAGGTCCTCATGCATTTTTCATTACTCAATAAAAGGATTTTTGGATTAATCATCTCTGGCTTGGACAGGTTTTAGCGATGGCTATGAAATATGAATAGAGCCTAGTTACACTTCTGACAGGGCTGCAGGGGTGTTCGCGGACCTTCACCCAATGTCCAAGTCATTATCATAGCTTGTCACGGCACTGAGGAAAAGGGGAACATGGTTAAATAACGTGAATTCTCACAGCAGGTTCACTTCTTTTTGACACAGGTTATCACATGGTGACTAGCCTTTACTGTGGTGCCATAATCTGTGTTGGCACTTCAAATTTGCCAAAAAATTGCACGCACTATACCATATAAGCCCTGATTCCCCAGTAGACAACTAATTTAAAGGCTCTGTGACTACCTTTCGCCTTTATTTATATATTTTTGGTCCCACCCACCAATCAGTTCTCCCCAAACATATGATAGCGATCAAAGGATGAAAGCTAATAGGCAACTTCAAATCAAGCTACGTCATAAAGCATCCACCTTCTTCTTCTGCTGGTTGCTGTGAGTGACAAGGAAGATAGTGTATGCTATCTGTCCCACCCAGACAGCACTATTTGGCTCCTGGCCACAAATGGCTGTGGCATCATCAGGATTCTAACTCTCTATCTCTTGATGATGGTGAATGCTATTTCTCTTGTGATGCTAGGGAGCCCTACTTTCAGATCTTGGCAACGACTTGCCAAGGAGCTACTTGCGTGTTCCTGCGGTGTCCACTCATGTACCTTACATGGTTCAATGATGCAATTTTCTCAGCTGGATGATTTCCCCAAATGACACGGTGCCAATATTTTAAAGCATGTTTGATTATCTTAGTGATAGACCTTCTAGTTTGAGCCCCGCTGTGAGAAATACCAAGTATTGCCATAAAGAAACAACCAGTGATAGTCCAAGAGAAAACCAAGCTAACCTGCTTTCCTGCAATCCAGTTTACACAAATGGTTGCTAGGTACAGCAAAAAACAAACAAGATCAAAACTTGTTTGAATAATGAATAATGAAAACATTGTTCCTGAAGGGACACAGTATAAAAGTAGTTACTATCACTAGAACTTTTGCACTATGTCTATGGTTCTATTTGCAGAACAGACAATCCAAGCTGTCTACAACTTATTTCTTGTTTTCAGCAAAGCAACGAACCCACAAAGTCACATGATCGACAGCTCTCATGTTTATTTTTATGACAAAGCGGGATCAGACACGCTTCAGCAGTCTCTCCAGGATATAAAAAAGGTTGCTTATTAAAGATTTAAAAAAATAAAGTTCATTCAGACTATCACAATTGTTCTCCAAGGGAAATGAAGTCCATGAAATAGATTAGATAGATTAGATATCGATTTTGTTTAAATTTAGTTACAATCATGGAAATTACAGCCTATCTTTATAAAACCTATTATATTTATTCTTACCTTTATTTGACTGAGCACTGAAATTTCATTAGCGACCTACTATGTCTTCAGTAAAAAGACAATAATGAAATTAATCAGTACTAAAGAGTTCAATGGTATTTATTACCAAGGTAAAAGGGACCCTGGTGACATAGGTTTTAAAAACCCTGCCCTAACGGATGCAACTGCTCTCGAAGATTTCTGTTATCAGAAAATCTAAATCTGAGTCTAGGTAACCAAGCAACCATCACTCATAAATTAATCACGGCTAAAAGGTGTGTAAGGCCTCTTTAATGGAGCTTTAAGACCTGACAGATGCTAAGTTGCCTGCTGGGTGAAGTGTAAAAGACGTGGCTAAATGCAAGCGCAATAAAATCATAAAAGAGAGTGTGAAGAGCTGCCAGTGGCTGTTTCTTGAGTGCTTTTAGCCCTGCTGTTTGACCTGAAGTTCAACCCTGTCCATTTTACATAGCCCTAAACAAATTTGCTGAATAACGGCCCCGGAGTGAACAGATGTTCAGTAGACACCTTAGATAAACAGAAACAAAGTTAACTGACATGATTTCCTAATAGGAGATGAGCTTGTGTTGCAGCAAATTATAGACCAGCTTTATGTTGTTGATATAATGTGCTTTGGTTTATCTTGATCTATCTTGATGATAGAGGTTTGTCTAATACCAACCTTAAACTCTGGATCATTATTATTATTATCCTTCTGACCACTTGACTGCTTGCAGGATCACATTGACCCTGGAGTCTATCCCAGTGGACTCGGTACACAAGGCAGGGGACACCCTGTAGTGGGTGCTAGACTATCACGTGGCTGAATCACAAACAAACATTCTCACACTATGGACAATTTAGAGATGCCAATCAACCTACCACCCATGTTTTTGGATTTGGGGAGGATACTGGTGTACTTCAAAGGAAACCCACCCAAAGATAGGAAATAATATGCAATCTCTGCACACACAGGGACGAAAGCAGGAATCAAACCCCCAACACTGGAGGCGCAAGGCAAACCTCCTAACCACTAACCACTAAGTCATGACAACAGTGCTTCCCTATTATTAATATCTGCCTTGTTAATAATTATGACTTGTGATTTGGTTTTTTTGCCATTTAGCATCAAAGGTGCAGCAACACATTGGAAAGATCTAAAATGTGACCAAGTTAATGCAACTCATGATTCACAACCTTGTTTTAGTGTCAAGAATGAGAAGAAAAAGGAAAAAAATTAAATGGAATGAAAGTCTGAAACCCCAAAACATGGATATTTAGCATAGGAGTTGAGATAGATGAATTGCCTCCTAATTTGGAATGCAAACAAGCAAGCAGTGTAGAATAATAATGATTAATTATTATTAGTTTCTCATAAAAACTGTAGACGCTTATAGAAACAGGTGAACATATGCTTTCGCTTGAAAAAAACAACAACAAGTAACTACATTTGCTAGTTGCCAATCCTGACCCAGGCCTAAGCGTGTATTTGCATACAAATAGCAACCGCTAACTATAACATAACATGACTTACAGCTTTCTTTTTAACATGTGCAAAAATGCAAACTGGAGCCAAGCTTATCAGTGGGGATGATTTTTATTCAAAGTGTTGTCCCGAGCTACATTACACGGTCAATGGGTGCCTTTTATCACCATGGAGGACTGAAAAGGGGGGCTGCTGTAATTGAAATGATGAAATTAAGATGCCACAGGCAGCGGGAGGCTTGACCCAGAGATTTACATTCTCAAGCCATGTTAGCCCGAAGCAAGTGAAGGCACGAAACCAGGCAGTTCCCTCCTCACCCCCTAATCAAAAGGGGACATCAGAGAAGACTAGTCTGCTGGAGACAGACCCAGAGTGTGCTGATAGCTATCAGAAGGAGGAGAAAGACATTTATCCACCTGATCTGGAATGTCCAGACGCTTGTAGAGACTTGAGACGCTTTTAGCATAGCAGCCAGAGCTAGAGAACATATGGAGAGGCGCAAACTGTCAGATCCTCCACACTTGGCATGTGTTGGAGTTGTGTTTGCTTTGACACCAAGCCTTAACTGCTTCAGCAAAAGAGTTGGCTTTTCTGGCTGTTTTTATTTGTTCTCACTCGGCCTCGAAGACACATTTGTGTGTGTGTGTGTTTGTGTGTGTGTGTGTCTCAGAAGATTCCATTATTCTTTTTTTTTTTCTTTTTCTTGTTGAAAGCTCAATATTTGTCAATATTTTGTGCCCTTAGAAGAATCAGAAGTATCTCAATTTTTGGCATAATACCACAGGAAAAAAAGGATGAGAGAAAGAAATTTACACTTTGCTTGAGTTTTCAAATCTGACCTTGACATGAATCAACCTAAGACTTGACTCAAACCTGACAACAAATATACTACGATGCAGTGGATTAGAGAAATCTCTGATCTCTTTTTGCATAATGGCCCCATACTAGAACTGATCTTTTTTATGGATCGACACTAAATTTAGAAGCAGCTCAGTTTATCAAAAGTCTTGTTAGATCTAATTCTAAGATGGTGGATTATTTCTGGTGTAGATGTGGCATGGACCTATTTCTGCAGTGAAAAAAATATTGTGTATTTTACGTTCTTACAATATATATATACATATATATATATATATATATATATATATATATATATATATTTATATATATGTATATACTGTACATATTTGCTACACATAGCTGCAGACCAGTCAGAGTGTCCATGCTGACCCCTGTCCACTGCCAAAAGTACCTATAAGGTGTGCATGAGTATCAGAACTGGACCATGCAGTGGAAGAAGGAGGCCTGGTCTATGAATCATGTTTCTTTCTTTTACATCATGTGGACATCCAGTGGAGGCAGTATGATACTTTGGACAATATTCTGCAAGGAAACCTTGGGTCTTTGGATTCATGTGAATGTTACTTTGGCACATACCACCTACCTAAAGGTTGCAGACACTTTGTTGCAATGGTTTTCCCAAATGGCAATGGTTTCTTTCTGCAAGAGAATGTGCTTATCACACTGCACAAGTTATTCAGGAATGGTTCGAGGAACATGACAGAGTCCAAGGTGTTGACTCTGCCTCCAAATTCCCCAGATCTCAATCCCATCAAGCATCTGTGGGATTTGCTGAACAAACATGTCCGATCCATGGACTCGCCACCTGGCACCTTACAGGACTTAAAGGATCCGCAGCTAACATCTTGGTGCCAGATACCACAGCACACCTTCAGAAGTCTTGTGGAGTCCATGCCTGTGTAGGTAGCACAAGGGGGTCCTACACCAAATATGTATGTAAATCTGAAGGGTTTTCCCAAAGAAATGCTTTCTCTGATATTCTTGTAAAGTATTAATGTGTTTAATTTGGCCTAAGTTTTAGTCGTCTATCTTTTCTCTGTAATGAGGAAAATCAAATAGTTAATTTTCACTAAAAATATTTTTTCCCTTTTGAATCCTTTCTGAAGGGACTCATAATCCCTTCTGAATTATAAGTAACAAAATAGTCACATGCTTAAAAACACTCCAGCATAAGCCCTTTGACAATATTAGTGCACATGGCAACATGTCTTTATTTAATTTTGGCCCAGAAACAGAGCTTGGCTCCCTAAGCTAACATTAAACCAAAGGCAATATTGTTCACACCACAGGTGCTGTTTGTATTGTCTGTTCAGAGTTCAGCTCCTCCCTTCCACAACCGACTGTCAGCTACCTCGCACGTCCAAAGTGCTAAGAGCATATGACTGCAGGCTCGCCCACGCTCTCTGTCCATTATTAATTGATGGCCAGGAGGTTGGCGTTAAAACGAGTGTGTGAGATATTACTGAAAGACAGGATAATATTCCAGCTATCTATTCCCCCCTTTCTCTCGTTACCAGGCATTCAAAGACTTAAAGGTGTTCTGACTTTGTGGCATTCTAAGCCGTAAAGAGGATTACATGTGCAAATCCAAACAAAGCGCCCGTGGTATAGAGAAGTACACCAAGCACAGGCCTGATATAGAAAATAGTTTTGCCGGGACATTTCTGTAAACATCCGATTCAACATTGCGCTTGTTTGTCTAACTTATAATGTAGATCTGACATTTTAATCCAATTCGGGTGTCCTCTACTTGCCATTTGTCCCCCCATAAACCAGAATTCACTCATCAGTGTGTGGTAGTTATTCACTCCTTCTTTCTATATTTCTGACAGAATGCCAGCAGCTGCATCATATTCTTGAAATAGATACAGTGAAGCCTTAATGTTAAGCAAAACAAGCTCAAGCATTAGAGCTGAAATGGATCTTTGCAAAGGCAGATAGGAGAGAGAGAGACACAGAAAGAGAGGGAGAGAGAGAGAGAGAGAGAGAGAGAGAGAGAGAGAGAGAGAGAGTGTTTTGCTGCCTTGGCCAATCTTGGCAAGATGCCATTATTGGCAGGAAGCAAAACAGCAGAAGAAAGTGGCATTTTTACACGCCAAATGAATATGCATTTATGCTAACTGAATACGAAGACTTGGGATGAGCTGTAGATGGTAAGTGTGTGTTGAACCCAATCGACCTCAGTGATCACGCAGTGATGAGGTCCTTGGCTGTAGCCAAAAAAAGAGGATTTGTTCCATCTTGCAATCCATCCACCCATACTTGCGCATTGAAAATGATGATTAATTCCCCAATTTAATCTTCTTTTTGTCCTTTGGCACCAGTGAACCAATCCACCCTGTGAGTTTAGGAATGAAGCAGCTTGAAATATGATATGATGGTGGATGAATGTTAAATGGCCTCTACTACAATTCATTCATTTTTAGCATTATTAGCACAGGAATGGTGGAAGGAGGGGTGTGGTGGCTTAGAGGTTAGCATGTTTGCCTCACACCTCAAGGGCTGGGGGTTTGAGCTCCATCTCTCCTGTGTGTGCAGAGCTTGCATGTTCTCCCCATGTTTCAGGGTTTCCTCCAGGTAATCTGGTTTCATCCCCAGTCCAAAGACATGCACTGTAGGCTGATCCTTAAATTGTACATACTGTGCAAGAGTGTGCAGGATTGCAAAGTGTGCTGCACCCCATCCAGGTTGTCCCCTGCCTTGTTAACTGGATCTCTTGGGATAGGCTCCAGGTTCTGTGTGACCTTTTGTAGGATAGAAATTGGATGGATGGATGGATGGATGGCATATGAAAAGCATAGATCAAGCTGGTAAACCATCAAGTGGCAGAAAAGAAACCATTTCTGAATTACTGCTAATAATAAGAAGAAGCCTTTATTATTGTCACATATACATTACAGCACATTGAAATTCTTTCTTCACCTTTACCTCTTTAAGGTTGGGGTCAGAGCACAGGGTCAGCTATGATACAGCACCCTTGGAGTGGAAAGGGTTAAGGGCCTTGTTTAGGAGCCCAACAGTGGCAGCTTGTTGGTGCTGGGGCTTGAACCTTGATCAACAACTCATAGCCTTAACCACTTGAGCTACCGCTGGTCCTATATAATGAGGGCATTTTCACACAGTCAGAATACAATATAGAATACTCTCTATTTAAGACTGTGCTTGATTGGAGGCAGGGCTCAATATCTCAGGTCTGCTTTCACATTTGGAACCATGGCTTGTTTTTCCTGTAATACCAACAGTCAAGTGTTTTGAATGCGGGGCATGTCATTGTCCAGGAATACCTGCAAATGAGGAGCTGATCTTGTATGCAGGCCAGAACAAAACATGCATTTTTCAGTGTTCCCGTGTTATGAAAGTCTGCTTTTATATATCAATAACCCTAATGACCAGGTTTTAGGCTGCTTTCATTATACCATAACTGTACATAATGTGACAAGTTGAACCAATCATATTACTCGGCATGCCGCCCCAAGCATGGATAAGTTCCTGAGGACAGTGGCATTGTTTGGTTGAGGCAAACCAGACCACCAATTTTAAGAGGAATAGGGGTCAGATTTCTGGACTATTCCATGGCTCAAAAATAGCATTGACACTTTACCAGTCCTACCAAACTTTTGGCTTGAATAATTTATTTCTTAGACAATAACATGACAGTAAGGTATTTGTTGAAAATATCTTGCCAGTGGGCAAGAATGGTCTACCAGTTTGCTTTTTAGCAGGTGGCAGTTGTTCAAACCAGGCTATATTTTTAGAGGGATATTTGTCAAGTGATTTGCTTATTTGTTCTTTGGATTACTTAAAACTGATGTTGGTCTTTTCTTATAGTTTTGTATCCTTCATTTGGTCCGAATTCAGAGATTTAGCAACTTGTTTACGATGGTATTCTGGGCATTATCTCCGAAAACAGACAGTCCTTGTTGGATTCCTCGTTTTTAATACATCAGTGGCAGCTCTCCAGGGAACCCAGAGTAGTCAGAACAATAAAACTTCAAAGGCTTTGTTAATAAGTAATAAGATTCAAAATGCGTAGAAGGCCTCTCTGAGTATTACCAGTGCAGGATGATATGTCCTTAAAAAATGGATGGACGGATGGATGGATAGATAGATATAAAGATAGCTAACTAACTAACTAAATGAACTATCTAACTAGCCATTTAAAAAAAAAAAAGAAAGAAAGAAAGAATAGTGTGAAGATTCCAATAAAGAACTGGCGAAAAAAAGCGCAACAGCTGCTTGTGAGAACTAATCACACTTCGAAGACTTAATTTTCGGGTGAAATTAAAATTTTAAATTGGGTTTTAAACATTTGGAATGAGATCAGGACCCCTTGGAAACTCCAAGCCCAGACTATAATTCTGTTGACAAAGAGGCCCTATGGTTCTGAAAGTGAAGCTGAAGAAGCTTTAGTCAGGAGTACACTAGCAGCATCTGGGCCACTCTACCCTCCAATCGAGTTTCTCTCTTCAATCTTCACACACACTCTTGTCCCGCTCTTCAGCGAGCTTGTGCCGTCTTGTCACAAATCACAATCATTCTAACTCAACTCGCGGAGAAAAGTACACACTCGAGTAGAGGATCGGCTGGACTGCCTAGCCTGCGTCGCTTGATGGCTTCTTGAGCCTTTGATAGCAACAAGCAATCCATTTGGCACAAAGTCCTTGGAAGGTATGCAACGGTGTGACTCTGTCAACATAGATTTTTTTTTTCTCTTTATCTGCGATGGTTCATTCCTCTGACATGTCATTCTTGATTTCTGCAACTGCTTGAAGTCAGTGCTTGATATCCAACTTTGAGTTCTTTGAATATGTCTATCATTTGTTTGCCTCTGAAAGTGGGCTGAAAGTAATTCTCTAAAACTTCAAAGGGAACTTTGCTTTTTACAGCAACCCATCCTTCCTCTGAGCAGTTAAATGACATAGGAAATGGCAGGTTCAGGTGTACAAATTATAGCTGAACTTTTCAACCAGTGAAATAATCAAGCAGTCAGGCCTGAAATTTGCTCACATATCAAAATGCGATCTAACCACATGCATGTGCTTTAAGCTGTCTTTTGACCTGACAGGATTAGGTATTATGGAGAATTGATCCATGTCATCGGTCTTCTGCAGAGCTATTAGATGCTAAGTCAAAATGTACATGTGATTGAGGAGACATTTACATAAAGTTCTCATAAGGGAGCTTTGCAAACATATTTTAGCACATAGAAATATTACACATAGCTGGTTTGTTGTTCATCGAAACAGAATTTTTTGGTTTTGAATATAGAGCCAACTGATGTAGATAGATAGATAGATTGATGGATGGATGGATGGATGGATGGATGGATGGATGGATAGATAGATAGATAGATAGATAGATAGATAGATAGATAGATAGATAGATAGATAGATAGATAGATAGATAGATAGATAGATAGATAGATTTGTAATACCAATTTTAACAAGTTTATATGGATGGATGGATGGATGGATGGATGGATGGATAGATAGATAGATAGATAGATAGATAGATAGATAGATAGATAGATAGATAGATAGATAGATAGATAGATAGATAGATAGATAGATAGATAGATAGATTTGTAATACCAATTTTAACAAGTTTATATGGATGGATGGATGGATGGATGGATGGATAGATAGATAGATAGATAGATAGATAGATAGATAGATAGATAGATAGATAGATAGATAGATAGATAGATAGATAGATAGATAGATTTGTAATACCAATTTTAACAAGTTTATATGGATGGATGGATGGATGGATGGATGGATGGATGGATGGATGGATGGATAGATAGATAGATAGATAGATAGATAGATAGATAGATAGATAGATAGATAGATAGATAGATAGATAGATAGATAGATAGATAGATAGATAGATAGATAGGTTATACCAATTTTAACAAGTTTGTACTATTTTATCATAGCTAGTTGTAGCATCATTAGCAAGTCCAGTGATGTGCTGAGATGAAGCTTGCCATCAGAAAGCCTTATTGATTTTTAGCTTTGGATAATTCAGCTCTAGATGTAAGCGGCAAACTGTGAATAGTTTGTTCTCAATCTTGCTTGCCATTAATGTGAAAGATGGAAGCACCAACAATGTCTATTCCCTGCTGTGAGAATACATCTTCGTACTCAACTGAAGAGGTGAACTTTTTTAAAGGGAAGAAGTGTAATATTCACAAATGGCACCTATTTCTCTCAATACTGAGGTGTATTTTAGATAGAAACCAAAATGTCCTTTTGGAATAATGAAAACAGCCTAAAAGCAGATACATCAAGACCAATCTGGGTTGTGAAGCTACAATTGAGGAAATATATCCGGTAATTGCAGTGGCCAGTTATAAATTAAAAAAAAACACCCATCCATAGCGTGACTCATTCTCGTTACACCCTTTCAACACACTTAACTTGCAAGACAGGCTTGAGTCGGGTTTTATACACCTATGCATTGATGCGTCATTGTGCCTTGTCTGGAAAAGAGCCAAAAACAGCCAAATAATAATGTCGAAATATTTTATTTAGCCTGCTTTCTAACTTGACTGTAAAGATCACATGAACAAAAGCCAGCAGTGGTACAAACTTATGCTTCTGGAAGATTTCTCCAGCTGCCAGAGATTTCTAGTTATTTTTAATTGAAGTTGTGGAGCCATTTGGATTTAGCATAAAAGCTTCGAAACCATCAAACACTGAATGCTAATAATAAGAAGAAGGGCTTTTTCATGGACTGGATTTGCTGAAATGTATTCTACAGGAAAGCCGCTATGATGGCGGAACAGCTCTGTTTAAGATCCCCAGACTTGTATTGAAAACTGCCTGGATATGAAGAGCCCTTAAAGAAATCTGACCCTTTGAGTAAAGCCGGTCGGCCTCTTTAGATATTATGACGGAAATATTCTTTGAGACGGCATGCTTGGCTTAGTTTAATATCCTAAATGCACTACGGAGCTTGCTTAATTTCCTCCTTAGATATGCAGCCATCCGATGCTGTCACTGTATCTGTGTGTTGCTGGTGGGTTGGGTGAAGAATATTGCACTGGCATTGCTGAATAGCTTCTCTGTGCACGGCACTGAGGTTTGTGTGTGTGTGTGTGTGCTTGAGTGCATGAGCGAATGAGGAAGCGAGCGTGTGTGAGACATGAGCATGACTCACTCTGTATTTTCTATTGACTCGACAAGCCTGCGTCATTGGCTATCTCATATGCACAGAATCCAATAGGGCAACTGTTTGCAAACGCTCTTGGCTAAGACAAGTGTGTGAGTGTGTGTCTTAAGTATTTGTTTTGCAAAAGATAGGCCTCGATAACTGTATTTACAATGCAGCCTTCTGGATTGTGTATTAATGTATAGAGAATGCCCCTATTCACTGAGTAAATGGGTTTGTGTGTGCTGGGATCTTCACACACACATTGATAAATGAGTCCAAAGCATATGCACCATAATGAAATAGCGATACAAAGAATCTTCTTTTTTCTTTCCACTGATATATGGGAGAATCAGCAAAAACATCCTGGGTGTTTAGAATTGGGAAATGTATTCATTTTTTGGAGAAAGTGGGGGTTGGAGTGAGGGGTGGGGGGGGGTGGGGGGGTTAAGCAGCGGCACACTGTGTAATTTATATTGTTGAGAAACACATCTTTTCCGCATCTATGTATGAGCGACGGCAGAGCGGAGGCGTGCAGGCTGAGCCGGATCCTGAATGCCGCACTGACAATGAAGCTTGGAGGGACTTCAAGGTCACACCGCAGAGAGCTCTGTGAATGAGAGAGTGAGAGGAAGAAAAAGAGAAGGGAAGAGGGTGGGGGGGGGAGAACTGAGGGAAGAGCGAAAGAGCAAAGCGAGCTGGAGGCAAAACGCCGATTCGCCATGCGATGCTTGCATATCAAGTTGCTGCCCTGTGTCCAAATTAAGCAGGCGAGAGACTATCGCACTCGTCTTTTTCCGCCGTACGTTTTCCGTGTCATCTTTCTACGCATTACGAAAACCTAGCAAAGCAGGCGCAAACATGCCAATTACAGTTTCCCTAATGCTGACCTAATTAGCTTGTGCACAAAGATACTCCAAAAAAAAAAGAAAAAGAAAAGAGGAATCAATTCATGGTCTAATTTGCGACTAATTCGGACCATCTGGTTTTAGCAATCCGTGGAGTGACAGGTATTCCCCATTCCTATATTATCTCGACTATTTGCTCAGACTAGTGGAGCAGAACACCCCTGTGCATCTCACTCGCTCTTTCAAATCAGCCTGACTCCACTGTTCCGGATTCCTGCCTTCCTCCCATCGACCTTCCCACAGGTAACACTCCTGGACTGGAGTCAAGGCAAACAAAGCGTGCTCTGTCCAGATCCATCTGAGAAAAGGGCAGCACTTTCACCGACTATTCGAGCACCATGGGCGCTGCATTACGGCACTGACTGGAGAAGTTTCACAGCAGCACCCTGTGAGGGATAAAATACTTCTGTTTAGGAAAGCAATCAATGAGGACGTGGTGCAAAATGAATTTCGAAATATTTTTTTTCAAATGTTATTTTACTATTCAACAAGACGACATGCTTTTAACCATTTATAGTTGCACTTAAGGCTGTGGAACATCTAAAAGACAATTTAGTTCCTGCTATCCTGCTAACACTCATTTTCTAGCTTGACATTAATAAGAGAGCTTGGATCTTATCATACAGAGAAACTGTAAAATCCTCTGAAGACTTTCCTTTAGCAGAAATGCTGACAATGGAGACTCCTTCCATAATTATTCGAAATCATCTCATTACAGAAGTCGACAATTTCCTGATCGTTTTGTTCAATTATTTGTTTATTATTAGGCTTAGATGATGTGGTACAAGTGTAAAGTAATCCCTACCGGCAGAGCTACAAAACGAATCAACAATTCAACAGCACTCTGGTACATTTACAGAGCATTATTGTTTTCTGTAACTATCTGTACACTTCAAGGATCGGGAGAAAGCATTGCTTGTGCATTGATGGGAGTTCTCTCGTGAATCGCTGCTGGTGTGTTCATTCTCTGTGGAATGAGACTGAAAGGCATGTTTTATCCTTCAGAAATTGCTTAACTTTAAAAAGCATGTTACATCCCTATCATTCTGGCTCTATTTAGTTGAAATTTCCAAAGGTACTCCAGAGGCTCTTTTTTTTTTTTTTTTTTTTTTTTTAGCAAGCGTGCCTGGATTTCTGATAATTGCTCCAAACGTAGCACAGCTGATAGCGAAGTGCCAAGGGAGCCCAGTGAGATATCAGTAGCTGTTAGCAGTCGAACAGTAAATAGTTGATGGCGAACGCCTGATAGTCTGGCTCCTGTTAGAGTCTACCATCTCACTTTATCAGTCGAAATTAGCACGCCAACGGATATTCTTGGGTATACACAGGAAGTGTTTTCCCCACCATGGAAATCTATTTGTGTCTCAAGGCATGGGACAGATTGGGATGAGTGGCTGGAAAGCTTGACTGGAAAGCTGGAGTGTGATTGGGTGTTTGTGTGTGTGTGCTTTATGAATACACACCTAAAGCTTCATGTGAACAAGCTACCCTTGAGAGAAGAGCTCTAGAATGGCGACAGGGACATGAAAAGACATTCCACAGAGTATAAATCCTCTAAGCTTTTTTTTTTTTTTTGCTATCCGGTTGCAAGCAAATTTAAGCTGCATATTCCTGGCTTAACCCTGGCAAGCTTAAAATGTTCTTAAAGCAGTGTGAGAATCATAATTAAATGTTTCCCCTGACATTTTTTATGTGTTCACTTTTCCTAGGACTCTACAATTAATCATAATTTAATGTCAAATGGATCTGTGCCTTTGGCTGCTGTGCGTAATTGAGCATTACTCCGATTCTACGAAGGTCCTGGTATGTATGAAAAGAAGATACACATCACCCCGGCTTTTGCGTACCTCTGTTTTGAATCACACTGCCAGAAATCAGCCATGCCCAGGCTGTAACCCTATGATTAATTGCACCTCGCTGGAGAGATTACCGTGCGAGGATATTAATAATTCCAGGTTTGCTTCTTTTTAAGATTAGTAACAGGCAGGGAAAGAGAAGCAGCTCGGAGGTCGAATCGGTTCCCACTTGCTTTTTTATAGGGTTCCTTATCTAGCCAGCAGCTGCTTTGTAGTTATTTCATGAAGATTGCTGTGGTGGGCTCAGCAGGGCTTAACCTCAAATCACCTGTGAAGAAAGCTGATTTTCAGCCGTGCATTAAAAAATATGGCCAACATACACCCCGGCATTAATGCAGCCTACTTTCCACCTCTTCTTTTTTTCATGGAGTAAGGGGATAGGTTGAACAGTTTGAACCACAAGGTAGAAAGAAAGAAAAGTTTACTTCCATGCCATTCATAACAATCCACACAACGGGAACTGTTAATGAAATTCCTTTTGAATGGTTTTAGAAAATAACCTTACTCGCTTAGATTCTGGTGTGGATCCAACTTTTAGGTTAATATTGATTATGTTTAGAAATTTTCAAACTTGTTTGATGGGATTAGTTTTTGTAGCATTCTTGTGACTTTCCTACAGTCAAGTGATTTACTGATTTGGCTATGCTCCTACTGAAACAGCTGTTACTAATGACCCCCTGTAGGAGTGTAATAACGCCTTCTGGTGCTCCGAGGCAAATTCCCTCATTTTCCTCATCGTCTGTTGTTCATCTTGAAGAAAATCAAAGGAAATGCGCCACAATTGGCCCCTGAGGGGAGTGGGAGGTCTGCAAGGTAAGGAACAAAACCTTCAATCTTCATGCTCCTGTTATTGATGCTGCTGCATGCAGAATTTTAGCCTCTCATGGAAAGAAAAAGAGAATCCTTTCGGTCATCCAGGCCAAAACCCAACTGAGATATAAAGAGAAAGAGCTGTACAGAATGGCAGAATCAGAATGGCCTATCTTTTTTTTTTTATTGTGTGATATTTTTTATTTAAATTGGGGATGTGGTAGCTTAGCGGTGAGTTGTTGGGCTAGTGATTGGAAGGATGTGAATTTTGAATCCCAGGTCCACCAAGCTGGGACCCTGAGCCCTTAACCCTCAATTGCTCAGTTGTATAAAAAATGAGATAGATTATAATAAAAAGTTGCTCTGAATAAGGGCATCTGCCAAATGCTGTAAATGTAACAGTGATAAGATGTGTAACAGAGCTCTAGGACAAACTCTGCAACACTATTTTAATGCATTTGGTTGTAAACCAATGTGGGAGTGAGAGTAGTGACAAGTAACACATCCCATCTCAGGTGTGATACCTAATGTGTGCCCCTGTCTGAGTTTATACCTTTGTTAGTTTTTCCTCATTATTTTGTCTTTATCCATATTCTTTTGCAAAGTCTCGGTCTTTGTGACATCCATTACTTACAATCCTGCGTTCCCTGTCTTTTGTTTCCTGTTAACTTCCATTTTAGCCCCATGCCTGCATTACTGCTTGATGATGGATGATCCATGATAATGGAAATACCTTTAATTATCCTTTTTGCCTGTATCCTGCCCCCTGCTCTGTTTCATGACACCATGATTCCTGGATTCTCCTCTAAAATAAATAACGCAATCGATTTTACACACGTGTTCTGCCTTCTGAATGCATGCTCCAGGACACAGAATTGTCAGGGTAAAAATTGATTTATATATATAAATATATTATATATATTATATATATATAAGATATAATCCAAGTCTGTCCATTCGTCTTCTGTACCACTTATCCTACACAGGGTCAAGGTGAACCTTGGCGTCTAAACCATTTTCCAGGGGACTTGGGGCACAAGGTGTGAGACACCCTGGATGGGGTACTAACCAACCCTGCAGGGCACAATCACACACTACAGACAATTTAGAGATACCTCAACCTTTGCATGTCTATGACTAGGGAGGAAACTGGAGTACCCAGAGGAAACCCTTGAAGCACAGGTAGAACATGCTAACTCCATGCACACAGAGTTGGGAATCAAAATTATTTATATTTTTATCTCCCTGAGATATTTTCTAACAAATAGAAGCCTAATGTAAACAACACAACCTGGACCAGGCAGTTACTAAGGATGAATGAATGAATGAATGAATGAATGGGGTATAATGCAATGACGCTATTTGTATCTGTTTAGCATTTCAAATAGCTTTGATGCTCACCTTTAATCTTAACCTGATGTTCTTAAATAAAAGCAATAGTGCTCTTTCTGTTCATATAACAGCATTCTGTTATATATTAGCATTCTGAACTGTTCTTCTTATTGACCTTCACCCAGGTGTCCAGACTGCAGCCAATAATAAGTAAAAATCCAGAAAGAAGCTGATGATGTGCTAAGAATCATATTATTACCAACGTCTTATTGATGCTTTGAGGGTCAGTGACTTCACCAATAAATTGTGAGTCATCCAGATAATGAGTAAGAGTCATTACCTCTCGAGACCAGAAATTTGCTTAATGCTAAAAGTTCAGCAGCATTATTTTCCAGCTGAGATGACAGCAAGATTATACTCTGACCTTGTCCAAGTCCCCATGGCAGCATTAAGCAACATTGCCATTTGTACAATTCAAAACAATCCCCCCCTTTTTTACTTTGATTATTGTCATGCTCAGAACCGAAGATAATGGAATGCGTATGTGAACTCTGGCAGAGAATCATCATGTGTTGGTGTACTGCTGAATCAATGGCCTTTTTTCATTCAGACTCATGCAAACGCCTGCTCCCTGTGACATTGAGAGCTGCCGGTGCATGCATCAGTGAGCCGGCCCCTCTCTTGGTAAACACAAATCTGAACACGGCATCACTAGCTCTGCAAATGCTCAGCTCTATTGATTTGCCATTAGCATCTATCTCACTGGATTTTTTTTTTATTATTATTATTATTTTATTTTTCCAAAGCAAATACTTGAGTGTTAACATCACGGCTACCGGTTTCGCTTCAGATACAGCGATTTGGAGGAAGTGGATGTGTAAACGTTACCTATATTTCTAATTAAATCTGTAGGCTTGTGTTTGCATATTTGCTCAAGCAAGTTACACAGTCAAATCCATCCTGAAGAGCAAATTAGCTCTTACACTGTCTGTCTTGTCAGCATAGAGTTTTCTCAGATGAATTTTTTATAGGTGGGCAAAAAAGGTGCTGGTACTACAATTATCCTGAGATTAAATTTCAGGTCAGTGATTATCACAATGCATGACATTTGAGAATGAGCTTCAGTCTCGGTCTCGATTTACATGGACTTGTTGCTTGTTATATTGTTTGTGGGACATAGTATAACATATTAAACAGAATGTATACCGGTCTGCACTATTTTCAGTATTTTGTGCATCTGTCCTGTTTTGTTTTGTATTGTCTTTTTGTCTTGCATTGTTTGCACTAGGTTGCACTTTATGTGGCTGGCACAACTTACTTTCAGTCCTGCTCTCTGTTATTTTGTAGCTCTATGTTGTTTTATGTAGCACCAGGATCCTGGAGAAACATTCACTGTGTACTGCGTCAGCTATACACCGACCAGGTATAACATTATGACCACCTGCCTAATATCGGTGTTGGTTCCCATTTTGCTTCCAAAACAGCCCTGACCCACCAGCCTTCACTCCCCACATGTATCAGTGAGGCTTGGCCGCCCATTATCCTGTCGCCGGTTCACCACTGTCCCTTCCTTGGACCACTTTTGATAGATTCTGACCACTGCAGACCGGGAACACCCCACAAGAGTTGCAGTTTTGGAGATGCTCTGATCCAGTCGTCTAGCCATTATAATTTGGCCCTTGTCAAACTCGCTCAAATCCTTACACTTGCCCATTTTTCCTTCTTCTAACACATCAACTTTGAGGACAAAATGTTCACTTGCTGCTTAATATATCCCCCCCACTAACAGGTGCCATGATGAGGAGATAATCAGTGTTATTCACTTCACCTCTCAGTGCTCATAATGTTATGGCTGATGGGGGTATTTGGTTGAAAAGACAATAAAAGGTTCTTGACTTGACTTGGGACACCAGTTTCAAAATTTGGTCCAATGAGTAATTTGCCAGTAATACGGTCTTGTCAATGGGCAGTCGCCAGATCAGTTTAATCCATTGGTTACATTTCTAATAAATGTGTGATAAATAGAGGCTGAGTCTCTACTCCACTCCATTCAATTCATCTACAAGTGGTTCAGCCTAGTTCCCATTTATTTCCACACTTTTACTTTTGTTGAATGCACCAATCTAGTGGCATTAAACCAGCAGATTTTTGGATAGGACACTTTGTAAACATGTTGTACTCAAGTGTAACCTTAAGCAGTGCTTCCACCATCATCAAGCTACACTTTATGTTTGTCTTTTTTATTTTAGAACCTTGTGTTTTTCCACATACCCCTATTGCCCAATACAGTAATTATGCTCTTAATGTTGTCCTTGAGGTGTTTAACATGACCCTACAGTATGGAAAACTGGTGCAAACTATTTGGTTGGCCTTCAAATCTTCAACCTTCATATTTCAGCTAGCTGCTTGAGATGATTCATGTTTTTCTTCTTTTGTATAGTCAGTCGAATATCGTGAGCACTCATGTTTAACCGGAGAGGCTTTATGGTCTACACGTAAGTCATAAAAACAGAGCAGACAAGAACATAAGAGTAACAATGCAATTCCTGGGAAGAAAAATCTTAGAAATCAATATCTGTGTGTGGGTTTGTTGTCTGAGTCAGAAGTAAGGCTCTGTAAAACGGTTACATTAAATGAAGTTGTTTGCTCGTTATTGGTCAGGTTATTCCAATTTACACCTTTTCACCGCATATTGCTTTTTTCATCCTTAGAAGAACAAACAGCTTGAGGAGGAAATGTAAGGATGATTCTCAGTTAGGGTTGCCAGTGGGAAACTCCTCCTGTTGGCTAAACATTCGCTCCTGACTTGTCTAAGCAAGGCGTCAGATTTGGACAGCAGTCTGCTTGGCTCCGAAGTGACACTGTCGGATTTAAGGCTTCAACTCATTCTTCCTTCTTGGAGATGAACGTACTTCTCTCTCTGAGCTTACAGTGCACTTTGTCCAGCTTGGGAATTTACTGCCGAGTGCTCCAGTGTGTAACAAGCATTAAAGAAGTAGCCCAGACAAGTGCTGATTTATAGGACTCGCTAGACAGACAGTATTGTTCCGAAAAAAAAATTAACTAGGGGGAAGGGAGGAGAGGCATTTGCTTGGGCGCAGCGACACAATCGGGAACTATGACATAAAAGGCCAGGGAAGTGCAGACCTGTCAGCACATCTAAATAACAATAACCACCCAATAGTGGCTTGGACCCGGTGGCATTCAGCCAATCTCTCCTCACTTTGCAATTACAAAGAGCTCCAGGCTCCGGGTAATCGCCATTGATCTCCGTCAGCCTGGCCAAACGTCATCGATTCAGTTTGGGAAGACTCTCAGAGCTGGAGGAGAAGAAAGACTGGAATGTTGGAACCCTTCACTTTTTTGTTCCTCTGTCCCATGCTATTGAAGATTGCAGACATGGGAGCCAACTTGGCTTAGATAGCTGTGATTAAGCAGTCTTGGGTCATGGAAGAGGTAGAATTGGTGCTTTCCAGATCCGAACCCTGGTCCACCTCCGTTTTATGCTGTGAATTTTCTTTACTCTCCTTAATTTGACCACCTGCAAGTTCCAACTCTCTCTTATCTTATGACAGCTTCAACCAGGGACGGTTAAGAATAATACATGCATCCTCTGAGACACATGAAGCCAGCCAACTGCGTCTGTTTTTAGAACTGCTGCTCATGCTACATCACAGAGAAGCTTAACACACTTACACTTAGGCACAATCTGCCCTTTTCCACATACATGAGCCTCAAGAGACCCCACGTTTGGCTAATGTCACCATGATTGACAATGGAGACTGAGTTTGCAATCCCTAATACGCAGACAGTGCAGCCAATTTTCCTCCACGGCTCCAGGCTATGCACGACTGTGAGATCATCAGGATTTGAACTTGCGATCTCCCTGACGACGTGGTACAGCATGCTTTTAATTTGGAAAAGCTTTCTTTCTTTTTTTTTCTTCCTTTCTTTTCCAAGGCCTGAAATTGTGAAAGTAAGCAAGTTTTTGTTTTCGCCTATTTCAACTCTGGTGTGCAAGTGTGTTCTTGCAAAAGGAAATAGACTAGATAAATAAAAAAATAAAAAAACACACACACTTTTTGTTTGAGCTTGAATAAATGAATGGCCTTGTCGTTTATGCCCCATGACATATAACCTGACGTTCCATAATGGAATTCTGTGCTTGCTGCTTGTGCCGTCTCCACTCAAAAGCAACATAAAACTCCTAACAGCCCCGAAAGTAAACCGTAGCAGTTCACAAAACTGCATATTGCACCCGATATTTTTGAAACTTCATTAATTTCACTGACAATCCTGGAGGTGAAATTGCATCAGTTTCCCTATAGGCATTAATTTGTATTCTTATTGCAGTGTGCCCAGCTGGCGAACAAACTCCATAGTTCAGCTGAAAGTAGCTCCAAGGACACATGCTTCTAAGGCGACTACAAGCCAATTATTCCCATTTCATATGTAAACATAATAAATAGCTGCATGAAGCACAAAGTGCTAAGTGCCCAGCTTCTTGAGTTGAAAGTTTACTCCACAGCATGTGAAGAGAGCTAGTTCTTTCCAGAGACAACCAATTATTGTGCTACGCTAAGCGATTTTTTCGCCGTATCTTCAGAACACACACATAGAATAAATGTAGTCCTGATGAATTAACTCTTGGTCAATAAAAAAAAAGAGAGATTAATTGCTGAAATGTTAAATTAGGCCTGTATGGGCTCCTTGAACGCTCACAGGAAAGATGGTGGGAGGAGGGATTCAAAAAAAGTAATTCTCTATAATTGTCCATTTTTTATTCATAATATATGGTCTGTGCTGGGACTCAGGGATAAAAGAAAAAGCAGATAAGGGCATAATAAATTAACTCATGTTTAAAGAAAAATCTTAGATTTAATAGAAGATGAAATGACTCAGTTTTTTTTTTTTTTTTAAACAGATGATGCACATTTTCTCAGCTGGATAAAATCCATTATTGTCATTCTAATGTTTTCACACTAAGATTGCTCTGTCTTTACACAGCTGGCTTGACCCTCTGTGAAAGTCAATGCACTTTTTGCGTTAATGTAGAGCCATCTCCATTCCCAACAATTATGTTCCTAATGAGAATGTGGAGCCCCATTTTGAATGATGACATGCATGCCAGATAAGTAAAGGAGATTATATGTTGCTTAGTAACTTGCCCTGCATTTAACCCTTTCTTCTCTAGATGTCCTTTCTCAGTTGAAAGTGCAGCTAATGGTGAGGTCACGCATTTGGCATGGCGAATGATTTCGAGACTTTAGTTTCATTCAATTAAGTCTCTCAGCCACAAAACCTCAGCGTGGAGGCTGTATTATTGATTTGTATGATACATTGAGGGTGTGAGAGGTAATGGACCAGGGAAGCTTAAAGAATCAGTATTGAACTGTGGAGGGAAAATAGAAAAAGCATGATCATCCTCAGTAATGGCCTAAATAAGAGATCAGGTCATATATATATATATATATATATATATATATATATATACCAAACAGAGCAGAAAAGCTTTGGCTTAGAAAATCTGTTCATTATTGCAATATTTTTAATTCAACTTCCACTTCTGTCATATCTATAAGTACTTGTCAAGATGTATTCCCATTGTGTTAAGCACAAATAAAAGGAATACAATTGAGTGGTGTGATGCGGCTGGATCTGCTGGACCGTTACCAAGCACTGGACACTGGAGACTCCTTTCAAAAATGCTAAATAAACATCTCCTCATAAAAAACTTCCCCATATTAACAGCTCTAAAAAATATCTTTGTTAAATGTCCATCATACAAGTTCCCATGTAAGTTGTTACTAGAGAAATGCTAAAGAACATATTATTTTGTTAGAGCTGCTGCTATAGGAAATTAATTGACTAATTCTAATCAAGAATTTAACATTTCCATTTGATTCTAGTATATTACAGAGACCTACTTCTCGTAGATTCCTAATACAATTCGAGCGTAATACAAAGGAGAAAAGTCTGCGTCTTAGGAGGTTAATAGAGATAGTCACTGCTTTTCATCACATAGAATCAACATATATATGGTAATTATCCAGAATCTGACAATTGTCATATGCCAAAGTGCATCCAGGGTCAAACTAATAAAAATGATAAACCTAACATTTACTCTGTGTTGTTACTAGTGACACAAATCTCCATTCTGTATTGCTGGTGTTTGCAGTAAAACAGTCAGTGCCAGCTGGCTATGTGCAGGCTTCAGATGTCTTATATAATTATTACTCTGTATTAACGATTTCTGGAGCCTTGTTCATCCGGAGCTTGTTTACCAGACGGTCTTCAGTCTATGTGAGCTTGATGCTCTCGCTTTCAGAGCTTTGCGTCATGCTCTGGCCTCAGAGCTCTAATGCATCTCTAGACAGAGCTGATCCATCCTACAGCATTAGCAGCCGAGTAATAAGCCCTCTCCCTGGGAGAAACCCCATGATGTGGGAACTGATCGGAAAGGTGATGCGAACAAACAGCACGCTGCTCGGAGGAAATGTCATAAGGAGAGATAGTGAGGTCTAAGAGAGAAGAGGGTAGTTTTTCTTTTAAGACCCCTAGCTGAATGCTGTAGAATGGAAAGGCTGATGAAAATAGGCAGAAATGGTAGAATTGGAATGGTACAACTGAGTAAACCGACTAAATGGTTACATTTGACTTTAATATTTAATTTTAGGTTTGTGTACTTGGAGGCTTAAAAAGGCAAGTTCATGTAAATAATGATGCAGCTTTACCTATGGGGCCAGTGGTAGCTCAAGTGGTTAAGGCTCTGGGTTGTTGATTGGGAGGATCAGAGTTCAAGCCTCAGCACCACCAAGCTGCTGCCGTTGGCCCCCCTGAACAAGGCTCTCAACCCTCACTGTTCCAGGGGCACTGCATCATGGCTGACCCTGTGCACTGACCTCAACCTCCAAAGTTGGGATTTGCACTGGAAGAATTTCACTGTGCTGTAATGTATATGTGACAAATAAAGGCTTCTATGTACACAGTTGTATTCTCCACTTCTAGATTATGGTCATAATGTCATGTCCACATGCTCTACTTGAATACTTGTGGGGTAGCTAAGCTCAACATTGTTCTTGACATTGCTTTTAGTGCCAGGAACTCCCATAAACGGTTCACTACAGCCAATTTACTTACTGTTTACTTTATGGCTCATTTAACTCACAGCAAACGCCAAAGCCTCCCAGGAGGATTTCTTCTCCACTTTTCAAAAGGCAGAAGTATCGTATAGCATTGCCAAGCTGCAAGGACGCCTCTATTGCACCCTGCTCTGATGCGCAGGAGCTGTAATTTTCTGTGGTCAATAATGAGTCATCCTGATATAAAGCCTGATGCTGATAATTCTCAGCGAGAGGCGACGACACTTTCTCCGGCTGAAATTACTTTGGAATGCATCCATGGCCTCTGGCCTTAGGGACTGCACTTTTAAACTTGTTTTGTTTTGTAGTTCCTGACGGTATAACTTTGCCATTCTGTGTCTTTTGGCAGGCAGGAGCAGTTTGTTTTGGGCTAAACAAGGCTTGTTGTGAAAGAATGAGAGATCAGTAAGTCGAGACTGTCTTGGAATCCAGGCCCATGAGCCCTCTGTAGTGGAAGACGATCATGGGTGGCCTTGGGTGATTCTGGGATTCCTGTGGGTAGATGGAAAGTAGTGCTTTCAGGACTGGGATGTTATAGGAGCCTCTAGGACAAAAGATCAGTGACAGGAATTCGCATGTCACCCATTCACTAGTTGTAGTAACCCATCCTTTTGCCCAGAGGACACAAAATGGAGAAAGATTGAGCAAGGCTGATGGAGGGGTCAGCGGGATTCCTGGCAACTTTCCCACAGCCTGAGGGGAAAGAGGTAAGGGAGGACCAAGAATGCTGCCACATGGCTGTTTACATAGCAAATGACACTAATGAATTCTAAGGCAGATTTAGAAAGATCACAGGGGACATGACATAGGTGGAGTCCTTGAGTTCCTTGATCTTGTAATGGCCCAGAGCTTTATCAATGCAACCCTTGGTCAAAGGTCTCTAACCCTTCTGTTGTACTTGGGTCAAAATGATTCACCCATTCATCCATTTACAGTAACCACTCAATCCTGGTCAGGGTCACAATAGATCCTGATTATATCCTGGGAACAATGGGTGTGAGGTGGGAATACGCCTCGAATGGGATCCCAGTTCAGTACAGGGCACCATGCACACACTAATTCACACCACTTTAGAGTCAACAGTCCACCATCTTGGGAGGTGGAAGGATAGTGAGAACAAGGAAATTCAGCAGAGACAACCTTCTGAACTCAGGAGATCCTGCGGCTTTTAGTTGGCAACAATTCTGCCATAATCCAATGCTACCAACCATTATCTGTTGTTTTCAGTGAGCACTTTATCTGGGTCAGAGTTGCAGTGAATCCAGTGTCTATCCCAGAATGGTGGGAATACAACATGGTTGAGACTCCAGTCCATCACAGAGCACCATGCACACACACTTTTTTGCGTTTATACATACGAGGAATTTAGAGAAGCCAAAATTCCTTCAGGCAGGTTTGTAGGTTAGGGAAGAAAACCAGAGAACCTGGAGGAAACCCATGCATAGCTGACAAGGGCATTACAATACCATCCAGACAGTAACTTGAACTCAGGATCAAAGCCTAATCCCTAAAGCTGTGAGATGACAATACTACTGCTCTGTTAGAAAGGCACTACAACAATTTTCCATCATGACACCGTTCAATTTCTCCCTTTATTTTGATGTAAGACAAGGCTAAAATAAGTGTTGCGATTGAGCGAACTTTATAAATACAAAACAAAAGGCGATTTTAGTTACAAGTGTAGAGCTTTTCCTTCACCACATACGTCCAGATGTTCACTAAGAGACTCATTGTGGTGATGGATGACATCATAGTCCTGTCTGCCCTGCACCTGAGGATGTCTATTCTTTTAGTGTGTGCTCAGGGAGCATTGTGATGATAGATACGCAGTAGATGAGGAGAGTGTGTGTGTGGGACTGGGGGTTGTGTGTGTGTGTGTGTGTGAGGTAGCATGTGTTACAGAAGTAATCAGGCAGATTAGTGGCCATTGTTTGCCTGCTGTTTACCCACCTGCTTCCTGGGATGCTTTTCAATATCCATCTCAGTTGGTGATGCCTGAAAGTGTGTACTCTTTTGACTTTTGCAACTTCTCAAAGTACTGATCTACATTTGCAACTTACAGCATGGTAGCACCGTCCTAATCTCTGTCACAGGTGCTCCGAACACATCCCATAACCTACAGCATGTCTGAAACCTTTTGCACTCTGTTGGCCAAAGTTTTACAATCTTAAAGGTTGCATTTGCAACTAATTGGCTACTGTGCAGTGCATTCTGACAAACTTTTAAGACAAAATGAGCTTTTTGGAGCAAAGATGTATAAATGTGTTTTCTTATGAAACAGTTTAATAGTGAAGTAAAGGAGGCTTGCCATTTCCAATGTCACTTAAACAGCACTTTTTAGAAAAATTATGTGGGTGAGTCTGTGACTGGTGACATTTAGACCTAGTCTTTCATAATCAACATATCATAAGAAAACACCTTCAAAAACTCTAACTCATGATAGGCAAGGTTCCTTTGATGAAATGGCTGCATTTTCATGACTTTCTAATCATTTGTTTAATTAGTAATTTATTAAAAGTAATTTATCATAATAATAATTTTGGTAACGTGGTTGACGATGTTCAAAATATCATTGAAAATAAAGAAACAAAATGAACAAGAGTACATTATTTTCTCCTTCCCACGAGCCTCGGGTTGTACAGATGATGTAACTTGCCATTGAACATATGAATATGCCACATAATTTATAGAGGTTAATGTGTTCAACAGGGTTGAGTGAATGGTGTGGGGAAACTAAAACGTCCATTTATTTTATTTTTTTTCAAACCTATAACGGATGACTCATGGAGAAGGATGTTTCAAGCATGAGATGTTAAATGGATTCACACAATGATGCAAAAATTATACAATATTAGTATTTTAGTGATTATGTTTCAAGGTAAAGTGTAGTTATTGTGGACTGCAACGGGCAGAATGTGGTTTTCTAAACCACTAGAGAGCACTTTTACTAATGTTTTTTTATTTTTTATTTTTTATATGGAACCTGCACCTAGCTGGTCATTAAGGACACTTTATCTGTGTTTTAAATGTCTTTCATTTTTACTGTACTTTACATATATATTCGTGAATGTAATATCAGTGAGACACCAATGTCATGGGATCCCCCATGAAAACTCAGCATACTGTTCATACAGTGGAACCTCGGCATACGAATGCCCTCCCTTATGAATTTTCGCCTTATGAATTCGCCTTAAGTTGCTCATATGTCCTGCATTCAAAAGCTATGTGAATTTTTGTGCATTTTCTTTGCTGACAGATTGGTGACATGGGTGGTCCATTCTATTTTTAGAGCCCAAGCTTGGTGGCATGACTTCCTGTGAGGACCCTTGACCCTTGAAAATATAAAATTGGTAATAATGGTAATATTTTTAGGTGGATTGAATGGATTTACATTATTTCTTATGGGAAAATTCCTATCGTAATACAAATTTTTGCTTTCAGAACTCACCTCCAGAATGAATTAAATTTGTATGTAGTGTATCTATTTTGAATAATGCTTTTGTCTATGGTTACACCTACTAACACATTCCCATTCCCAATTCCAGTAAGCATAGAGCATGTAGTCGCTGACCATATGCTATAGGGGTCAAGAATTCTAGTAGAAAATATATACGTATGGCATAAAATTTTATTGGTTTAAAGAATCGAGTGTTAGTTGAAACCACTCACTGAGTCACCGGGGATTCAGGTGACTTTAACATCACTGGAGAAACTCTTTTATTTCTTTCATTTAATTTTATTCGTCCCACATTCAACCATACACATCACGGCACATAATGAAATGCATTATCGACCGTCCGCATCATAAAAATAAAATCAATAAGAAATTACTGAATGAAAATAAAGAATAAAGTAAAGAATAAAAATATACTAAAATAGAATTTCAATAAAATTACAATATAAATAGAAAATTTAAAATAGGCTTTTTTTTAAAAAAAGTACATTTGTTTAAAAAAATATTAAAAATGAAGAAATCATTAAAAAAATTGATTTTATGTAAGTCCATTTATATATATATATGGTATATATGGTATATTATAATATATATATATATATATATATATATATATATATATATATATATATATATATATATATATATATATATATATATTTTATAATTATTATTTGTCTTTTTTATTTAACTTTCCATCAATATGTTCACTATTCGCATACAGGTTTTATCTTATATTTTTGAATTCAAGGATTTTTTTCCATGTTGGACTTATTTGCAAACTCATTTGCTGTACCCGTACAAAATTAATTAATTAATTTATTGATTTATTTATTTTTTGCAGGATGTATTTTTAGGAATTGCAATACTGTAAAACCACAGCACTGCTGAATGCATGCATCTGATTGGTCAGAAGTATGGCATTATTTCTGCAACAGCAGGATTAGGAAAGTGACATGAACAATAGGTTTATATTAATGATCTCACTTTAAAAAATGGACAATGGATGACTAATAATAAATGGATTTTTAAAATAATAATAATAATAATAATAATAATAATAATAATAATAATAATAATAATAATAATAATGTGTTGTTTAAAAAAGTAAAACTTGTATGCAATGGCATTTTTTAGGATATATTTATTTAACATTTAAGGAAGTAGTTTTGTGTGTGAGTGTGTGTGTGTGGGGGGGGGGGCTGTATGTGTAGTATTGACGTGTACCCCAACCCACCGTGGACGGTTTTAGCATATCACTAATGTTTGTCATGTGTTATTCCTCACATACTATAATCTCATTGCTGGCACAATCCTCAAGGGTCCAGGGTTCAGTTCTAAGCTTCAATTCAGTTCAGAGTTACTGTGAGTTTCCATCGGGGTTTACTCTGTGTCCTCTGGTTTCATCCTAACTCTTAAAAACAAATTCAAAAGGTAGATTGGTTATGATAAGTTGACCCTAGAGTTGCCAGTTGGGCTACAGTGGACTAGCATCCTGTCCATAGTATATTCCTGCTTTATATTCCTGGGATTAGGCTCCAGATCCACTGTAATGATGACCAGGATCAAGTTCTTAGTTATTGAAGAATGAATGAATGAATGTTTTTCCAGTTAGATTCTTGCCTTACCCTCTCATGTAACGAAAGCTTGCATTTAATTAAATAAACTGAAGCTTAGAAACTCAATTTAGATTTAATATTAGACTCAAATTATACCACTCATATATAATATATGATAATAAATATCCATAATCAACATGGTCTCCTACTGTTTAATGTCTCTCCTTGCCTATAGACTACTCTTGATTCGTCATAATGCCGAGTGCTCTAGGATCCGAATCGCTTTAAAAATGCCGCATGTGATCGGCAACACACAGAGATTCTGAGCAGTATGTTAATAAGTGTGTTGTGTATGACTTCCTGATGCAATGCCATGAAAGCAGGGGAAAGAAAACCACCTACCTCAACATACTGTGATTAATATGTTGTTTACAAATCACACATCAGGGTATAGAACTGAATATTCAGTGGTTCAGCGTGTTAGTCTTTTCATCTATATTTCAGCTACTATTATGAAAGTTTATTAAAGTAGTGTATTATGGAATGGTGTGAGTTTAAAATAGATGCATTGATATATGACATGACCTTTAATACCTGTGATTTGGCCTTGATGTAAAAATAAAGGTACATTTTATTTTGTGAAATGCATTTTATGCTTATGTTTATTTTACTTTTAACGAACAAAGTAAAAAAAAAATAAATGTATAAATGTATTTTAAATATTTTCTGTTCTTTATTATTATTATTATTATTATTATTATTATTATTATTATTATTATTATTATTTATTTTATGAATCTTTTTTGTAAAATGGTATACAATGAAATACCCCCAAAAAATAAAAAAAATGCTACACTATTAAATTCCAGTGGAAAAAAATGAATAAGAAGTTAGATTTAAGAGAACATGTCACGTACAGTTTCCATAAAAAAAATATGAAGTTTCTCATCAAAATATGATTTCATTGCTTATACTAAATGTAATATACTTAATTAGGTTTTTAATTACAAGACTGAGTTTAACAGCATGAGTATGGTAATATAATGTAGAATTAATGTAAAGCAGTTATATTATGAAATGGGTTTGATACTTGGTTCAGGTGTCAGGTTTTATTTAGGGCTTTGAAAATACATGGAAGTACAAGGACAACAATAGGATGCATATAAAACAAATTGTGTTAATATAATCATATCGAACCAATGTATGAATTTCTGATTTTAGTGTATCATACCAGGTTTTTATGGGCTTGGTTTCTGCTCTTGTATAGTCTTACGATGTAAAATAATAATAAATAACAACAACCGTACACATTAGACTGTGTTGAAGTCATTTCTGGCAAGAACAAGAATTTTGCCATTCGGGTTGTGCTTGTCTATTCATTTGACATTTAGACATTCATGTTTTTCTGTCTTCTGAGATATTTCTGGTTTCTGATTCATCACATTTACCACAGCACTACTGAAGTTCTACTAATGAACTCCAAATTCTACAGACAGGGAAGTTTACAAACCAGTTGAACAAGAACTGACTCTGAACTGAAACAAGAACTAAACATTTGTAAAAAATGCTACAAGCAACATTTAGTGCCACAGAGAAGTGTGAGTAATTCCTACACACACAAAAATGCCTCTTAAATTGTCTCCAAATGTCTCCAAATACAAACATTTCTGAATTATATTGCAGTAGTACAAACATTTTAACTTGTAAATACACACACTGTGGCTACAAAATAACCATCATGCTAGAAAAGACTTGAAAAGACTAGAAAATGATTTTTGAAAAGCTACCTACCATTAAAGAATTATTTTTGTCTTTTATATATAAATTATATATATATATATAATTATTTTTTAATTATTATTTTTAATTTCCCCCTTTTTTAGTTCTTTAAGCTATACGTTTATAAACACTTTAAATAAGTGTTTTTTTTGTCTTACAAAACATTTATTTAATACCTTCTTGATTTGAAAATGTACAAAAAAAACCCTTAATGAATTAAATAGATTGGATTTTTTTATGTTGATTTTTGTTCCTTCTGCTCCTGCTTAACATATAGCCATGCAACGTACAAACTAACTAACTAAATAAATAAATAAATACATTTTCAATTTGAATCTTGGATTTTCTAAATCAAAAGAACTACATTATTTCAGAATGTAGAAATCACTATCGGATTTTTTTTATTATTATTAATCATATAGCCCTTTTTATTATTATTATTATTATTATTATTATTTATTTTTTTATTATTTTTATTATTAATTTATTTTATTTTATTTTATGAATCTTGTTTGAAAATGGCATACAATGATATACCAAAAAAAATTATATTATATTATATTATATTATATTATATTATATTATATTATATTATATTATATTATATTATATTATATTATATTATATTATATTATAATATTAAGGTCCAATGAAAAAAATAAATATGAAGTTAGATTTAAGAGAACATGTCACGTATATAGTTTCCATAAACGATATTAAGTTTCTTATCAAAATATGATTTCATTGCTTATACTAAATTTAACATATTAAATTATTGAACTAAAAATGTTACTATTACCTTTTTTTAAATCTTGAAGAAGATACGAAGCACGCACACAAACACACCACACACACACATGTACATCTTTAACGTCTTCTTGTCTTGCATGCTTACCTTTCCTTGCAAATAACTCATATGCAATGAATATATACATACATATATATATATATATATATATATATATATATATATATATATATATATATATATATATATATGTATGTATGTATATATAGCACAGAGAAAAAGTAGACTTTGACTCCAACCATGATTAGAGACGCAAAAACCCAAAGCATTAAAAATTCATGAGACTTCACAACTCAGGCTGCACACACTGACTTGGAGCTTTCTGCTGCTTATTAAATGAAAGGAAGGAAGTTTGCATCATTTCGATTTTAAACACCAATAATCACTGAACATGAGGGGCTTATCCATAAAAAAATTAAATATATAAATTAAAAAAAAAAAAAAAGATATGATGAAGGAAATGAATAATCCAGGAAACAGATCAATTCAGGAAACATCGCAGAAGATCTTGCGAAAAAAAAAAAAAAAAAAAAAGGTACACAAATCTGTGAAGTAATGCGTGTTGATAAGATCACTGATAATCAGTGATAATTCTACAGCACCTGCGAGATTATTGAACAACTTGAGCAGTCCAGAAGGTCAAACTAAATGCATAGTGTACTGTTATCGATTACTTAGACTTTTGTTTCATTGATTGCTTTTTGTGAGCTAACTTACAGGGAACAAATAGCAAAAAATAAGCCTACAGAAACATTATTTACACTGACTGATATAGTAAAGTAGTCTTGCAAATGAAAAAAAATAAATCATACTTCTTGCTTATTTTGTTTACAGTGATATGGGTGACCTCTGTGTCCTGAAGCTAATAAAAGTTGGACAGCTGGAAGCAAGTTCCTACAGTCTGAGTCTTGTGTTTGTATTCTTACATAACTCTGTGTGCGTGTCTGTGTGTGTGTGTGTGTGTGTGTCCTCCCACGGTGCAGAAATAATATCTACACTTAATTCCATATGGACTGCTGAAGATAGAACAGCTGAGCAGATGATCATGGGCTCCTATAGCGTAATCTGGTTATTCTGTCTGTCTGTGTTTTAGAGGAAAGGTTCCAGCTACAATATAATATAGTTGGCAGTTAAATACATATATTTCTTTTATAATGTGCAAGACATAGGACACCTTGACAAAGGACACTTTGGACACTTCGTGAGGAGCTCTGAGGATATTTATTGCACATATATGTATATATATATATATATATATATATATATATATATATATATATATATTTATATATATATATATATATATATATATACATATATATATAGAGAGAGAGAGATGGGGGGCATATTTGGATATTTTAATTCATTTAATTATTTCAATTTTATTATTTCATCTTATTCTACTTTTTTTTATTTTATACTATTTTTGATAGATATTTCCCATAAATTAAATTGAATTAAATCTCCCTATAGAGGGAATTAATTAAGTTCATTATTAAATTTTTTTATTTAATTAATTAATTATATATATATTTTTTTTTAAGATGGTACATGGATTCCCACACTAATGCAACAATAATTGAAGCATATAATTAATAATTAATGCTAGCTTTAGCGTGATGTAAATAGGATTGCTATTTTTTTTTCTTTATAACTATTTGAAGTTATTTAGCTGATACACGCATAGAAGCTGTTGTGAGAAGAAATTTTACGTTACCTACATATTTGTAAAATACATCTTATCAGTGAGAACCAAATGGTGCTCCAAACGGCTTCATTTTCTTTGCGTTTTAACATCGTTCTTCAACTTGACAGCGGATCTTCTTTATTCCCAATCTGGACACTTATAAACTATGTGGTCTCTTGAGCAGAATCCCAAGGAGCTTGCAATGCCATTGCTTTTTCGCCCATTTCCATCATTATTAATACCTTAAGTGCAAAAACAAATAGGATTTGAAGCCCCGTGAACATGAAGGCTCTTGGGGACATTGCTTTGTCCTTTTAAATTAAACACACTTCAGTGGATTTCCTCCAACGTGTAACAGTGCTGAGCCGCATGTCGTATACCTCCCGTCTCATGAATCAATGTTTAGTAATCCAAATCAACCATAGCAGTGTTAGCTCAATGGCTGGAGTTCTGTACTCAGTGACTGGAAGCTTCTGATTTCAAATCTCGGAGATGTTTAGATTATATACTGCTACATTATGTATTTGATGAATATTTCCCAGTAACCACAACTGGCGTTGTTGTTTTTTTTCCTCTCATACCAGAGCAGTTGCTCAATTGTTTTTATTAAATTGTATTTATAATTACATTTAAATTTGAGCGAGTTTGACGAAGGGCCAGATTGTGATGGCTAGACCACTGGATCAGAGCATCTTCAAAACTGCGGGTTTTCCCGGTCTGCAGCGGTCAGTATCTATCAAAAGTGGTCCAAGGAATAAACAGTGGTGAACCAGCGACAGGGTCATGGGTGGCCAAGGCTCGTTGATGCATGTGGGAAGCGAAGGCTGGCCCGTATATTCAACAGATGAGCTACTGCTGCTCAAATTGCTGAAGAAGTTAATGCTGGTTCTGATAGAAAGGTGTCAGAATACACAGTTTATTATTAGTCTTATGTGAAGCTATACAAGTCCAAGGCCTAGTTAATATAGCTGTTCCTATCGAACAATAATATATAACAAGAGCTTTAATGTAAACAGGTTATTCACTACTTCTGACCAATCAGAATCGAGAAATTAACAGCACTGTGGAGTCATAGAGTAATCCAGTAACTGATAAAAAGCTTGGCTTGCCAATTATTCTTCTGCAGATTTCCTTTGGACTTTTAAAAACACTTGCAGATGTACATCCAAGAGCATCTGAGCATCCACCCTTTGTGTATACAGTTTGTCTCTTTATAAACCAATGTACTGTATTAAACAATGAACCTTTATGTATCAGGTCTTTTCTTTTTTTTTTTGGAGTAGAAGCTCTTATACCACCGTGCAGTTGTATTCCCAAATCTGATTGGTTAGAACGTGATAGATACATTACTTCTGTATAACACACATCTCACGGACAGTACTTTTTGGCTGTAACGTGAACAATAGGTCTATATTAATGCACTCATTTTAATCTGTTATTGTAACAGCTCGTACATGGGATTTCTATGGTGGACGCATCACCTAATCTGAGATAGATATAAAAAATCAATTGATTTTCAACAAATGCTTTGTTTAACGATTTTTTTATTGCTGTTAGGAGATATTTATTAAACATTCATGGACGGAATCTCAATCTTTGTAACACATTGTAGTTTTCCAGCAGCGGAAGGAAGTCCTCAGGAGTATATGCTTTCTGATTTTCCAATAAAATGATAAGCTGAGAGAGAGAGAGAGAGAGAGAGAGAGAGAAAATGAATGACTTTTCAGTGCAGCTAATACTTAAGGTTTAACAGGAACTAACTTGTCTCACAGACATTCCGCAACATTAAATCTTAACTATAATCAAACCGAAGAAGCTGCTCGGATGAGTAGTGAAACATTTCGATCGAAGTAGAAACAAGTCCGGTTGACATGATTCAATTTTCCGATAAGCACACCTGGATGACTGAGAATCTTCACACATACTTAAAATGGAAGACATACCATTTAATATATATATATATTAGAATAACACATCTAGATCATGCACTTATACAAAAATAGCCTACTATGGAGCGGTAAAGGTGCTCACACCACCCCATCCTGGATTATTTTCATATAACCGCACATGTTGTTCCATACTTAATCCACCTATCAGGTTTAGACACTACTTTTTTGCCTGGTCAGTTGGGGATACGCTTATAATACTGACAAATATTTACCTGCTTGTAAATGGCATTGGAATTGAATTAGAAGTGCTTGCCAAATGAGTATAAAAGTAGAAAATTGCTGAGTGGAAGATCACTGAATTATTGATCGTGGCTGCCCATTAGCTTACATCAGCTAGGTTACAGGGAGCAAGCATGTTCCAAGTGACAAGTCCAATCAAAGTGAGTCTTGCCATACCGTGTTTGATTTTGTTTTCACCTGTGTTCTTTTGCGTGACATTGGCGCTTCAGGAATCAATCAACTGTTTACATTTTGAGATTATATCCTGTAACTAGGATCTTAGGAACAGGTGAGGAAGGTTGACCTTATTAAAGCATATCCTTATTGATCAGTCGTCACCAGTGCTTTCTTTAATATGGCCAGTTTCATACCCAGCAATATCGATCGCTAAGATAGGAGTCTTGGGAATCGACCTGCATGTTGGAGAGTGAGAGTGAGTGTTTTATCTGTAGAAACAGGGGTTCAGATACTTGAGTTGATTGACGTGTTTGTGTTGTATGGCACTTCTACACTAACCAATTTTACCACTTTTTGGGATGCGCTGATCTACTGCAGTTTCAGAGTGTAGGTAATCGTGTTTATATGTCTTTCAGCCAAAAGAAAAACGTTAATAAGGATATTGGACACTCAATGCAAATGAATTCAGTGCTTTCTTTTTAGATTTTCATCCTGCTCTTAGTCTTCATCACTCCTTTTTTTTTTGTTGTTGTTTTATCCTGCTCTTTGAATTAACCTCACAATGAAAAGTGCTAGGATTTAAAGCCTTATGATATAAAAAGTTCTCCCACATCCACAAGCTTCCCAAATGTCATGTGTGATGTATGTTTGTTTTGACAAAATGCATGGTAGCTACTGCATGTACCCACTATTTCTTCATCATTAGTGCTTAGTAAGTACTATATTTATTTCTATAAAGTATGTGCAATTGCATAATTAGTTTGGTTGATTTAGGTTATCAAGTATATTTCTGCTATAAGAAAAAACCTTGCACTTTGCACAGGAAGTGTAGCTACGCGACCACATTACTTCCTGTGTACAATTAAATACACCCAAGTTTTGCTATAAACACTAAGCAATTTTGTAAAATCTCTATGGAATTTCTAGAGATGATTACAATTGCAGAACACCAGCAAAATAATTCTGTGGCTTTTGAAGAAAATGTATAATTGTATACAAATGACAGATCTTTTCAAACCTGTAATGCATCATACTAAACATAAATCATATCAAACATGATATGTTTACTTGTTTATTTTCTTTCATATAAGATTTAGAGCATCAGATTGTAAGAGTTTAGTGCTGCATACTAAATACACTTACATCCAGATCCACATTTATATAGCATGTGGCATGCTTCAAGGTTTGGTCCTTCAGCCAATATTGTTTTCTATGCATATGGTAGCTTTTATCAATATCATTAATAATTATCATGTTAGTGTCATTGCTGAAATTGTATTGGTTTTGAACTTTTGGTTTCAATTTCTTTTCATTATTTGATCAAATTGATTTTAAGTCAAGTAGTATACCTCCAAAAACATGTTCCTGATCTAACCTTGACTTTAATCAGAAACCAGTGGTTATGAGTCTAACTGCTCCTGACAGTAATTGATGAACTGACTGATTGACAGACAGACAGGCAGACAGTAAAATAAATCGCATGGCTGTATACGTCAAAAAAAATAAAAAATAAGCACCAGAAATAATTACAGTAGCAATATCTGAAAAAAAAAAAAAGATAGACAGACAGACAGACACGCGGACAGACAGTGGAAACTCATTTCAGTGTAAAAAACTGCAATAATAAGCATTATAATCTATAACCGTAGTGATAGATAGATACATTTCTTTCAACAGATACGTATCAACAAAATAGTTCATGCAGCTCTGTGGTTGTGAAATAAGTCACACTTTACCTAAACATGGCAAACTATTCAACCTGTAGTCTTATACAAAACCTTTGAGGTATAGATAGATAGATAGATAGATAGACAGATAGATAGATAGATAGATAGATAGATAGATAGATAGATAGATAGATAGATAGATAGATAGATAGATAGATAGATAGATAGATAGATAGACCTCTTGTCGGTGTAGTAACTATGTAACTATGTAACAGTAACTATGAAGTGGATGGATAGATAGATCTCTTGTCGGTGTGTCTGAGAGAACTTGTCTGACCCTATATTTGGAAAACACACAAAAAGTGAATGATTGATAGACAGGCGGACGGACAGACAGACAGATAGACAGACAGATGGTCAATGTGGCATTAGATAACACTTGTGTGACTATGTGTAGAAATTATTACTGAAATTATCACTGTAACAGTAACTATGAAATAGATAGATAGATAGATAGATAGATAGATAGATAGATAGATAGATAGATAGATAGATAGATAGATAGATAGATAGATAGACGGACAGATGGATGGACAGACAGATGGTCAGTGTGGCATTAGATACTACTTGTATGACTATGCATAGAATTGATTACTTATAGATAGATAGATAGATAGATAGATAGATAGATAGATAGATAGATAGATAGATAGATAGATAGATAGATAGACCTCTTGTCGGTGTGTTTTGGAGAACTTGTATGACTGTATATGTGGAAAACACACAGAAGCCCTAGTGTTTGAATGGGAGGAGTGAAAGCGAGTTCTCCTCCTCCTCGTCGTCCTCCTCCTCCTCCCTCTCTCTCTCTCTCTCTCTCTCTCTCAGAGGTGGGGACTTAAAGAGTACTCGTATATCCAAACCTGGCTGCTTTTACTTCCCATTACACAGCTCGTCTGCGGAGGAGCTGTGGAAAAGCTGAGGAATACTAATTCACATTGGTGCTCGGGTGAGAAGAAGGAGAAGGAGAAGGAGAAGCCTCCGCCGCAGTGCTTTGGAGAGAGAGAGAGAGAGAGAGAGAGAGAGAGAGAGCCGCTCTCCACCTCTGAGACATCTCCGTCATGTGATTGTCCTTTCCTGCCAGTCTTTAGCTTAGCTTCTTTTTTTTAATTATTTTTTTTAACCCCTTCTTTTTGCATTTCTGCTTCGTGTAGAAAGACAAAGTGTACAGCAAAAAAAAGAGAACCTGTGCTTTCTGAAATGGTGGATTTGCTCCGAGAGATTTGAAGGAAGGAAGGAAGGAAAGGGGACAACACGACGTGCAAGGGAGTTTGTTTGTTTGTTTCTTTGCAGAAGAAACAGAAGACATCGGGGTGAAGAATAACCATCACGACAATACTGGGACATTTTATTTTGTGTGTGCGCGTGCGTGCGTGCGTGTGTGTGTGTGTGTGCGCGCGCGTGTGTTTCGCAGCGAAGACACACCGAAGGCATTTGGCACGAGCTTCGGAACGGTTAGTCTTTTTCCTGTTTTGTTTTGTTTTGTTTTTTTTTTTCTTCTTTTCTTCCTATTTATGTCTGAATGATTGCGAGGGAATTTCTAGGCTTTGACACTCTCTCTTGGATCAAGGCTTTAAAGGATCCGCTTGTGGCTGGTGAAAGTGTTCGACTTTGCGGCTTGGGTTTTTAGGAGGCAACACCGAGACAACACGAGATTTGTTTTCGCCTTATGCACGAGCATTATTATAGGCGGTAGCTAATATATGGCAGGGCTTGGATAAAGCGACGCGGCTCCAGAGGAAAGAAAAAGACAAATAATGACTAAAAAAACGATGTTTCTAGCTCAAATATAAGGTCGGGCAACAACACAAGGAGGTAAGCCGGTTATTATGCCTTCTGTTTTTTTTAAGCTGCACGTTATTTCTTTCTCACGCGCGAGCTTGTGGATGATCTGTGTTTGTGTATCATGTGTATATAGAAGGTTAGCTCGCTGCTCCGAAGCTAAGCTAGCCGTATAGCTAGTCTCACTTCATTCCCGGTCTCGCGAACAGGTGTTAGCTTGTTAGCATCACGGATGCCTTATCATTTCCCACCCGGATATTTCAATGTCTTTTTTCTTTTCTTTTTAAAATGTCATATTGTCTATTAAGCTAGTGTTCGCGTTAGGAATGCGAATTAGCCTGCCAGCTAAGGTGGGTATTTATTTATTTATTTATTTATTTAGTAGGGATGAAATTAGCTTGCTAAACGTTCTGGTAGAAATGAACTGAAGCAAGTTACACTAGTTTTAGGTTCATAGTGAGGGACAAATAAGTAAATAAATAAACACTGAATTACAGAATGAATTAAAATGACCGTATATGTTTGGCACGTTAGAAAGACAAGAAGAAGAAGAAGAAATAATAATATAAACACTGTTGGAGTACCAACTTTTAATTTTTGTTCTGGACTAGCTGAGGGAGTTAGCAAAGGTGAGTTTATTCGAGTTAGCAAGCTTAGCATTTTCTAAATGAATTAGAAATGCTAGCTTCCTGAAGCAATTTTATTAACCCCGTGGTTTTCTTTGTTATTTTTTATTATTATTTTGGTGGGGGGCAAATCGTGAAATGACTCCTACTAGTCGACTTTTCGTTGACGTAAGGTTGAATGTTTACAGAGGGTGCAGCAGCGGCGCCCTTTACCGTTTCGGGGCTTTGACATTTCGAGACGTTGCGGTCAGATCAGTGGCCTTGTGAGGGGTTTTGTGGGAGTGTGTGTGGTAGAGAGCTTTTCATTGAAATTGTTTCGAGATGAAGATCAAGCTTAAACACAGCTCTGATGTGTAAATAAAGGGCAAGGTAATATTCCTTTTGGGCGAGTGGCTGTGTGTGTATATATATATATGTTTATAGATATATACGGTATGAGTGACCGCAGTAAGGACAGGCGCGCGGTTGTTCTTCCTCTTTGTTTTTGTAAATATATATATATACATAAATATAAATATATAAATCCGTGCTTATTGAGATGTTTGTCGGCGTTATTTGTCTTGCGATCTCCTGCAGTCTTGTGTGTGTGTGAACGGCGCCGTCCACAGAGCTGCTGCTTAGTTTGTTAGTTAGATAGGATAAACACGTTCTGGATATACAAGCGATCATCTTCATTGATGACACCCAGTGTGACTGAGATCACATTGATGAGTGTTCTAGTTAGGGCATGTTGCTCAATCCTCATGTGTGTAATGTATGTGTGTCTGTATTTCATGTAAGGAAAGCTTTAATCTGGATAAAGTCATACACGTAAATCATTTTATCTAAACAGATTAGTTAGACCCTACGCACTTTATGATCCGTAAATATTAAACACACAGCTTAATTATGCCCCATATTGATGGATGGATTCATTCACCAGTGTGATCAACAGATACGTTTCTATATCGTCACCTTGTGTTTGCATTTCCCAATTCAAGAAGGCTCACATCACATGGCTGAAAGCATACTGCTGGAGAAATATGTATACAAACGTTTTCACAATCATCTGGCAGCGTGATCGTCTTTCAAGTGTATTTGTATTACATGTTGCGGTATTTCGAGTGCAGATACTTGTGTACTTGTGCGTGCACATGAAAGATGGAAGTCTGGAAGTCTTTGTGGCTTTAGAAGGTTTACATGTTATGCATCATAGACTTTTTGCCACATCATCCAGCCCTTGTTTAGTTTATATGTGAAGGAATCACACGTATTTAATGGTTATAGAGAATGTAAAGCACCTACAACCTCACCACTTCCAGATGTTTGTCTCTGTATCAGTAGTTTGGACAGTTATTTATTGCGTGTGTTATACGACTGAAACCGAATTCCTTTCTCAGCTGTCCACGTCTGTCTGTCTGTTTATTTTAGACATCGTAGGACATCATGCACAAATATACATGGCTGATGATCTGCCTGTGATTTTCATTTTTTTGGGACTCTTTATATTACTCTAGAGCTTTAAGGAAAGCTGACCGTAGTGTGGGTTGATTTTCTTGCTTTACGTCTCTGAATATAGATGAGTTTGGCCTAGTATTGTATATACGTGCATCTATATCTACACACACACACAGCCAACAGTGCATACACATGCGCATATATATATATATATATATATATATATATATATATATATATATATATATATATATATATATATATATATATATATATATAATATATATGCATGTGTATGCACTGTTGGTTTGGAGCGATATCTCTGCCTTGGCATGTAGGCTGAGCCATGTTCTGCCAACTCCCTTTTCGGCCTCTGGGGAAGAACTAGAGGAGGTGGGATAAAATTAGAAGACAGGCATACATTTCCGAATAGTCCCCCCCTCCCCGTAGCTCGTGTCTCGCATACTGTATGTGTTTCTGTGTGACATACAGTGCACTGCGAAAGTTTGTGCCTGGATTCTTCGCCACACGGCGCAGCCAGCTGTTGGGGATAGTAAATGAGTCTAATTTTCCTCCAGAGTCCTGAGTATAATTGCGATAGTAGGTATTGCTGCAGTCCCCGAGGCTCCTCGATCACCTTCGGTGTATTGTAGTGAAGCTGATAGCCAGCCATATTGATTGGGTTTGTCCTGAAAACAACTCTCTTGGCTCTGTAATTGCACTCGTTTGTGGTTTTCTTGTCGGTGTTACATACGGCTATGCATAACACTTATGATCATATAAAAAGGCAGGCTTATTATGTGAAATAACAGCGTACTTGTATTTCAATAATAGGTTTGGTGTTTTAGTGCATTTTAATTTTGGGAAAATTTTATAATTAATATTCAGGCAGATTTCTGTGGTAGGTGAACCATATGGGATGCAAAGCCAATATTTGTTCTTGTTTCCTGTTTTCCACATAATTACACAGATCATCATATTTGTAAATAATAATGGTGTGTTAATACTTGATTGCAAATCCAATGGCTATAATGGCTGCCTGAAGGCTGTGACCTGTAGACATTACCAGCTGCTGCACATCATCCCTGGTAATGCTTTGCCTGGCCATTTATTTTCGGCTTGTTTTTTGGGGGCCTTTTTTCCTTTGGCTTTGACTTCAGTATGTGATCTGCAGCTCAGCGTTCAGATCAGTTGATTGGCGTGACTAAGAAATGGCATTAAACATCTTGGGTGTGGGGAAAAAAAACAACATAAAATACCCCACTGTGTTTTAGAGAGGCTGCTTGGATCTGAGAAATTAAGATGTGCCAGAATTCATCCTGCTGCTGCTGTTGACAGTCTCATCATCAATAAAAACAAGAGTTTCATCGATGAGGTGGTGCTTCAGATCAGTCCTTTTAGTTTTTTTTTTCCTCTCCAGACTTTCATCATTGTGTCACTCTGGTTCAGGTGAATCTTTTTCTCATCTGTCTATAAGTGTCAGACCTCTACAGGCTTTTTATGTACTTTGTATCCTGGAGAGCCTTCTTGTTTTCAGCCGGTTTTTCTTGGTGACTGAAAGTATTATTTAGTCATCCATCACGGCGATATTGTGCAGTTTTCCAGCCTGCTCGTGGTTGGTCAGCTATCAGGTGCGTTCTCGTTTCATAACGCCGATGATGAACACACCTCAGGTTTTAATTTTGTCTCTTACAAAGGGGGGAAAAAAGAAGGCGCTTGTGTTCAGAAGAGCAAAAAAACAGCAAAAGGTGTGCCTAGTGTATTGGTTATGCCTACCTCTGAAATCAGATGTTCGTCTTTCTTTAGTAGTGGTTATATGGCATCTGAAACGTCCTTGTATTTCAAATGCCTTACATGTACAACAGCAGTACCAAGTCTTTACCCCATGCAGTGTGCTTTTGTGTTTGATTTATTGCCAGTCGTAGAGTATGACGTCATAGTGATGTAGAAAACTCCTGACCAATCAGATTGAAGAACTCAACAGGGTTCTGTTATGAACAAGGTTTTAATTACTCGGAGTATCTGGAATGTACAGTGTTTGATATCGCAGTAATCTATTATTATTTTAAATATGTGTAATACTGCATACAAGACAAGAGTGCAAATTGTGACCTCTTTTTCCTGTAGAGCGCTAAAGTTAGCCGTGCAACTTTGCCCCACTTGGGTTTAAAAATAGAAATGCGGGGTGCTGGGGTGGGATGGGGAGGGCGGTAGCCACAACCAACCATTCCGTACATCTGACACGCACGCGTGCTACCATTTGACAGATCTGGAGTGCATCTCTGATTATCCTGTCTCTTCTCCACGTACACCTAGAGGCACCTAGTCCTGTGAATCCAGCAGCCAGGAAGTTAAGACAGAGTCGTGTTTCATAACGTGACCTGCAAGGCAGAGTCATGATTGGATTGGAAACCTAATCAAGAGACGGCGTGGCTGGGCGAACCCGCGCTCGCAGCATAAGAAGCTCTTTCTTCGAGCACACACAGCTCCTGTTTGTTTTCCCGCGAGCCGCTCCATCCTTTCTGAGGCTCCGTGCACTGCAGCACAGCAGTGTGCAGCGGCTCACGGTTCAATCTGCAGACTAACCTAGATTTCCGTAGAGGCGCTCGTAAATAACCGAAGGGTTCAGTTTCAGAGCGAGGAGGCGTCTCATCCTGTATACAGTTTCATCATGTAACACTGCACCATCTGCAGATTTTCAGCGAGAATCATTTGACCACGGGAGAACGTAGAGCAAAGTACACTAAATACACTACCGCTTCAGGCTGCTGCCTTGTTGAAGGACGTAAAGGAGTTCAAGCAACCAAATCTAAAGTGAGCAAAACTCAATTAAGGAAAGACATGCTGCTGTTTAATAATGACCAATTTGTTACTTATTAAACAGTCAGTACTACCTCCCTGAATTGTTTTGATGCGTAAACAATTTTAAATGCTGGTCTCTAATGATAAATTATGCTTGTCAGTTCCTAAATTGTGAGAATACTTTAGCAATTTGTACCCTAATTGCAAAGGCTGCAGTCCCAGAAACAGCAGGAAAAAAAACCCAACACTCTTTAACGTCCATCCCCGATGAGGAAAGAACACATTGAAGCATAATTCTTTCAGCAAACAGTCCCGAATACAAGACTTTAATCTACGAACAAACTCGTGTTGACCCAGTTTCAAGTAAGACTTCTCACGATTGTTTTCTCAGTATGTATAAGAACTTTTAGAAAGTCACCAAGGGAAAACCAGACGCAGAAAATCACAAACACATCATACAGTCTGGTGAGTCGTCTTACTGATCACGTCTAAGCCGAAACAGAAGAAACTTCCACGACACAAAGGATGATGGCGTTGATGTTGGAAAAAAAAACGGTCTCTACCAGAAATGGGTCAAAGCCTGCAACAGCAATTACCGTCTTGTTCTTCCTGTTCATATAACCAGCTTTCCATTATTTTGGCTTAAGCTTTAAATTTTGCAGATAGTTCTGCTCTGTCAGAGAAAGCCTTCTAGACCAAGTCTTGAAATTATTCACACTCAGGGAGATGTTAGTCTTAACTAAAAGCTAATTTTACACCAGGGATGTTTTTCTTCCTACAGCACTTTTTTCTCTTCATTCTGTCTCAAATCCTACAAAATTCTAGGACCTTTTCACTCATCTGCTGCACTTTTTTTTTTTTTTTTGTTTGAGATTCCCCCCAGGCTTGACATCATATGGTCGGCGTAATTGGCGAACCAACATCACAAACGTCTAGCAGCACTCCTGGTAAACGCGTCTTAAGACATCAGAATCCACTTCGCTTTCGTCAAAACCTTGGCTTTGACGTTTTAAAAGAAAAACGGCTGCAAGTAGGCGTACAACCTTGCCGCTTTGCCTTTTTAAACAGCCGGAATGGTGGACCTGGCACAGGAAAGATTGCCATTGTGTCATTTTTTTTTTTATTTCTTTTCCCTTTCAGTTTAATGGAATTTTAAAAAATTCCTGAGCTGCTTTAGAAACACTTTCGAATTCATTGACATGGAGTGCATTTGGCCCTTGGGGATTTGATTGCTTTGGGTGGAAACTGAATAATAAAAAACCTCCAGATGATTCTCGTGTACACTTTTAAATATTATGAGTATCAACCAACCTCGATGTGGCATTTGATCTATTTACGTGTCCAAGGCTGAGTGATCAGATCAATAATTAGTTAAACTGCTGCAATTTTACACCACCGCTGTGGACCATGCCAATTAATGTTTCCCACACCCAGTTTGTGTTCAGCAGGTTCATGAATAGAGCAGAAGGAAGTGAATCTCTCTCTCTCTCTCTGGGCCCCTCCTTCCTTTCCTCATCTTTTCTTTAGCTCCCTAGCCCGGTGAATTTGAGGAGCTCTTTGACCCCTCTGCAAATTACCCAGCTTTTCCTGAAGTGAGAGGGTGTTTGCCGTGATCTAGCTGGAGTAAGTAAGTAAGTAAGAGGGTAATTGTCGAGTCGCCTGCACCGAGCTCGGTGAACCGGTAAACCCCGGAGCTGGCGCACTCACAGTTCTCTAAACCGAGAGTCCCGAAAGAAAAAGGACC